>NC_091494.1:23582323-23885894 GCF_947461875.1 Haliaeetus albicilla | reverse complement strand
TGAAAAGCTTTGTGCCATTACCAGAGGATTTTGTTCCCCTGATGTCTGCTTTCACATCAGTTATAAGCTATGTCTATTCTGGGTATATTTACACCTCTCCCTACACCTCCTATCTCATTCACTAACCACAGAAACTATTTAGGGTCCCTTTTAGAACCTTGAAGTATACTGGAGCTTTAACAAGACTTCTTTTGGTCTCAAATCAGACCGTAAGTAAATATCCAAAACAGAGGTAGGCTTATAAAGGCTTCTGAATAAATAAGTATTGTCCATTTTGCTAAGTATACCTGCTGTTGGCAAAAGGATTCTCCCTTGCCATGCTTCCCCTTATCATGCTATCCATAGGCTTAAGATGCAGAAAAAGAACTCACAGTAGAAGAGGCTAGAATAATTCCCTTAAGAAATCCCTTGAAAGAAAGCATAGTGCATAAGCTCTTATCAAAGTTCAATTTTCTTTTACATACTTGTCTTTCATTCAGTAAATGGTTGCCTTCATAATATTGCGTAATAGCTATTCTGTCATCCATGATGTCTTTAGAATCATTATGAATGATGAAATAGTACCACTTGGCAGTTGTTAGAAGGGCAGGTTCTCATGGAATACAAAGTTAAGCTAGAGTGAAGACCTCACTCCACATTTTAGTAGTGTTCCTTTCTTGGATGCAGTCAGTGCAAAACTGAAGCCCCTTGAACACTGGAATCTTTTGGAAATGTTTTCTTACCCCACATTCTGTTCTACTACGCAAGTTCTACTACAGAAGTTCTCAACACCAACATCATTATGTAAATTCTTCCAGAGTGTTCCAAACAAAATATAAGTTATCTTCAGAAGATCCTTACATCTCCTCCTTGTACTTTATGTAGTATATCCACTTTTTTGAAAGCATTCAGTATTTTCAGGTACTTCTCAAGTATCCCAAACATAGCTGCTCCCACAATATCCTCTGTGCAGACTAATCCAGCAGATTCTCTTCCATCACCAAACATGCTCATACCTCCTCCATTTTCCTTTGCCTTTCTTGTATACAAACTTAAGTTTTGAAAAAGAAAACTGTTTCCTTTTTAGCTGCACTACCAGCTCAAGCAGCAGAAAGATTAAGACATTCATCACAATGATGCTCATTACAAATCCTCTTCAGAGCATGAATGAAACAGGCTGAATTTCTTCTACATCAGTTGGATGTGGATCAATCTACAGAGAGAAGAAAGGCAACAATTACTGCCTATAATTCTTGCATTTCTGTATGTGGGGCTTTTTTTGCCCTTTGACAATAAAAACACCACCTGCTGTTTATTTTTTTACCTCTGAATAAAGAGGTGGAGGCTGAAACCGGAACTCTTGTATGTAAGCAAAGACAGGACAACACAATTGTTCCTCACAGTCAATTGGTGGTGGATAAGCAGGAACATGTCTGGAGAACTCTTCCTCAGACACTACATCAGCATAATTTGGTGGTGCTGAAACACAAGAGATGCTATGTCAAATTTCAAACTATTCACTCACAGCCAAGACAACATATGCATTACAGTATCCAAGACCATGAAGACTGTATTAAACATTGCACTATTATCAAATTGAATGAAGTGCACTATAGTCATAAATACTGTAACTAGAATTATGTTTTTATTAAGCTTAGGTGATTCAGCAGGAACACTACAGATTCTTTTAGGGCTACTCCAGCAACATGCCTGTGTTGTATCATGGTATATTTAGTAATGATTAACTTTAAGGTGTCTACCTCCAAAGTAGAATTCCCACTATCGGAAGTCAGTTATTACAAGATTCAATTGAAAGTAATCAGATAGGGGTAAAGAGAGACTTAAAAAAGGCTGGAGCTAGGGTATCCTCACCAGTCCTTTTGGATCTTGACTTAAGATTTATGTGCGTCACTTCTCATGAGTCATACTTTAATGGCCTACATCCCTAGTAGTGCCCTTAAAACTGCCACAACTATCCTTCTGTTGTAGGCAGTACTATGCTGTATTATAAAGAGTGCAATATGTATTACCTTCAGGGTGTTCTGGCATGGTCAATGCCAGCCAACTCATATCCATACTAAACTGGCTGGTAATGCTGGAGTTTCTGCTTGAAAATCCAATACATGGAATGGTGCCAATCACCAGAGGCATTTCAATCATCAATTTCTTAGCACCAGGAATATGGATATACACCTGTGTGACAAGCCCCAAATAAAAAAAAAGACATCATCAGACCCCACTGAATTGCTGCTCCTAGAAGCTACCCTACTCCCTATACCGCAGATTTTATGTTTAAAAGTTAGGAATTTTCTCATCCCAGGTATGTTTAGCTAATACTCTGGTAGCTTTCATTATTTTTCAGCTACTTCCTTCTTTCTGTACCTTGTCCCTAGATGGCATTAAAAAATGCACAACAGGTTGACAAAAATAATTATGCACTTGACTTTCAGTCCTATCTTCCCATTTCTGAGAAGAATGACTAGAAGAACCCATTCAGCTTCAACTACTTTCCCCCGATAACCTCTGCAGGTCTAAAACTACACTGCTTCTTCCTCAGAAATGTTTTTCCATTTTCCCCGTTATTCCAGTCTTCCTATTTCAGAGTCTCCCCGTGATCTTCAGTCTCTCACCTATATGGTATATGATATTTGTTTATATTTGCTGTTGTTCCCAAATTCAAAATCTAATAGCTGCTCAGTAGAGAAAATTATTCTGTTCCTAACTCAATGTAATATTCAAGAGTATGTACATTTGTAATAAAAATCCATACTTACAGCTAATGAATATTCTACTCTAATAATACAGCAGTCAAGTATAGAAGGGGATACAGGTGGGATTTTCAGAGTTTTCCCATTCCAGGTATCTGTACTCCCAGAGGCAATATGGTTTCCTCGGACATTGGCAACCATGTGACGGAAGGTTTTTGTCTTCCCACTGGCCAGGTAAGTTTGTGTTTGGAAAATGGCAGCTTTTGGAACAATCAAACGAGAAGAGCAGTTCTCAATTTCTGCATAGATTGGTATGGCTTCCCCTTAAAGGCAGAAAAAGTTCAGTGAATAATTTGTATTTAGCAACTTTCCTCTGAGAGTATCAAAGCACGTTATGCAGCACGTACATCATCTGTAATGTTATGAGAACAATACTTGTTAGTTTCCTCAAGCTAGTTGGTTGGGGTTTTTTTGTTTGGTTGGTTTTTGTTGTTGTTGTTGTTGTTGTTTTGGGTTTGTTTTTTTTTCTTCTTTTTCCCCAGAGTGGTATCCAGGCAGAATTATAGCCACCTACTACATTTTATGTATAAACAATGATTCATTTTGAAACATTAAGCATAATATGAACAAGCTATAAAAGCTTTATTTGCAAATTACACACCAATCTTCCTTTTGTATAGTACTAACCAAATTTCAAAACATTTTATTTCCTCAATGTATCTAATGTTATCAAGATGACAAAGAAGCTGCTAAAGCTCATTCTTACAGAAGTGTAAACCTACACAAACAGGACATAAAAACCCGATTACATCCCCAATTAAGTATTTTATCCCAAATAAAAGCATTTTGTTATTCTTTACACTCAAATGTACATGGCTTTTCCATATGATTACTGACTAACAGACTTGCTTTCAATTTGTATTCCCAAGGGGGGATAGAGGGGAAAGGCAAGCTGATTTTTGTTAAAGCAAGTTCATATAGATCTCAATTTACTACCTACTAACCGAAAGTATTCCTTCAACTATGAAGTGCTGGCTTCAAAGTGATAAAAAAACCCTATTAGATCTTTAATATTCACATTTTTAAGAGAACTACTCTTACCATTACAGTATCCCTTCCTCTCAATTTTGGCACTGAGAGACACTGGCCCAGAGGTGAAAAACCAACAGCCAACCATCTTCTCCTGACTTCTTAGAACAGGTGTCTATAAAATATAGAGTATTTTTCATTTTATGGCATAAAGCTATCAATCACTTGCAGTTTCATGGTATGCCTATCAGTCACTGCAATCTAGCTCTAAAATCCACTTGATTTCAATCACCGTACTACTCAATGCAACTGGAATTTTGCCACCATGTAAAATGGAACCAACGTTTGGCTCTCTGAACATATGGCTGTTTTAAAATCCCAGCCTGCATTTAGACCATATCTACTAGGTAACACAGAGACCCATGTGCATTTGAACATATTCCGTCTTCAAAAAGATTGATTTAGAGAATTTTATAGTGACTTTTTAAAGGTCTAGTAAGAGTATTGTGGTAATTATGCCCATGTTACTCAGTGCAGAAGAATGCAGAATTAATTTCATTTGCAAGCGACTAGTAGTTAAGCAAGTAAACTGTTTTTACCTTTGTATCCTTTGTAAGAAAGGATCAACATACACACTGGGCTAAGGTGATGCATCTTCATAACTTGCAAGCCACACAACCCCCCAAAAATGTAGGCTTATGACAAAAACCATCTTAATTATTCATGGAGGACTGTCACATTAGATGACATGTACGCTGTCCGTAAAATTTCCATTAGAATAAACTTACTTACAAGTAGACACGTCAAGGGTCCAAGCCAGGATTCAAGCTACTTAAAATGATTTACTGGGCACTAGTGCTCAGTCAATATAATTATGAAGTCTAAAATTTGTGGTGTTTTACACTTTTTTGCATGGTAGCCTTGGAATCCATTAAGACAGGCACTGCCTACTTTGTGCCCCACAGCCCTCTCCTGTGCAATAACCTGTGGCCTACTCTATCCTTGCTGTATCTGGATATGCTGTCTTCATACTCCTGACATACACTGTTGAATATAAAGACTATATTCTGCTTACAGATCTCACTGCCAAAATACTTCTCCAAGTTCTCTCTAGAGAGAAAGATTAAAATGTAAGCATATAAAGAGGAAAAAAACCCTGCTCAAAACATCTCTTAGCTCCATTCACATCATGATGAAATGTTAAAATTATCCTAGCATTTTAAATAAAATAGAAATTACTCATTCATATTTAAATGAATAACCATTTAGATCCAGTTGCTATCATGAAAGTGCAAGGTATAATTTGATATTATTTTCGTAATATGGGTTGAGATAAAAGAATCCAGCTCATTAGCTTCCATCTTGCCTATTTTCTCATTACTTAATGCCTGATCTTTCTTATTACTCTACAGTATTTCTAGTGATTATTAGAAACTCAATGCTTTAATGTGGCCAAATCTGTCATAAGGAAATAACTGAAAAGATCTCTGAAGCAGCTGCATGCACGCACTTAATGTTAGAAAACGACATGCAAAATGGAAGGATACGTAACATAATGGCCAGAGCATAAATGACAGGCTGGGCATGATTAATACTCTTCTATAATTACTGTTCCTCAACCTACTATTATTGTAGAGTTTAGGACACTGCAGCCCTGTGAATGTAGTTGCTCTGGTAAGAGTAACTACTTTATGCTTCTACATTATTATTATTAAGCCTTATTTATGCATCTGAAGCCTGCATAACTTTTTGGCAAGAGCATCTCTGCCAGCAGGGATGTAATCAATGGTATTAAAAAAAGCCACTCTGTTTGCTATTCACACAACCTAAGATCATCTATTTATAGAGAAAAGCTTAGGGAGCTTATATGCTTTCAAGAAGTCAGAAAATGACACTCCAGAATAACATAGAAATGGTGATGGATGGATGTGA
The DNA here is from genome assembly GCF_947461875.1 of Haliaeetus albicilla. Taxonomy (NCBI): domain Eukaryota; kingdom Metazoa; phylum Chordata; class Aves; order Accipitriformes; family Accipitridae; genus Haliaeetus; species Haliaeetus albicilla. Next base: position 23,880,246 of record NC_091494.1, on the reverse strand, counting down.
ATGCTTCTTGGAAATGATTTTTTTGCAGCTGGCTTTAAAGGGGGGAGGAGGAGTGCAGGATCCTCTTACCAATAAAGCTGGTGAGCTGACGTCGATATGGCTAATGACCTGAAGCTCTGTCTGTACACTTTGATCAGGTGCTGCAGGCCTCTCCAGAGTTGCTTTCACATAGTACTGAATACTGCCATACTTCCCAGTAAAAGAGGTCACCAGAGGCCTGAAACAAGCAGTCATAAAAGCATTACCAGACATTTGTAATTCAGCTCCAAACATGAACGCTTCCGGTATACATCAAAGTTTACCAATTTACAGCTTGTACTTCTAGGGCCTTAGGGAAACTGAAGCAAACAAGGCACGTCTATGTGGCGGTTGATTAAGACAAACATATAAAGCTGACCTATCAGTTTGATATTAAAAAAACCACACAAGTCAAATTACATTAAGTTAATGCCCCACAACAAGCAGTGTCCAGCACAATCCCTTCAGGTTGGATTATTTAACTTACTCTTGAGGGAGTTGAAAGCTGAATGGAAATTCATGTCTTCCATCTAGAAGAATTAAGCTTTCCTCACCTGTAGGATAAAAATGAATAGTATGTTTTAGTTATTCCATAAATAGAAGAACAAAGCAGATGCTTTTATAAATTATTTATATATAACAACACCCAAATGCGAGGTACTAGAAGAAGTTTTTATTGATCCCAGTGTGTTCTAGATTGGAGCCCATGCTTTATTTACGCCGTGATGTGATTTCAATGAAAAAAAATCAAGGAAACATCAAGACCTTGAGTTTCAGTTCAGGACTCTGGCCAATTTCTAATCCAAAATGGCTTCTGGAAAGCATAAAGCAAGTTTCTTTTCTTTTTCAGCAGGACAGCAATTAATCTACTTTTTCAATTAACAATTAAACTAACTTTTGTGCTAAAATGCTGCAATTTAAGGTCAGTATTATGAAATACTATTAATATATGTACTCTTACTGCATTCATAGAGGGCCTACCGTTACACAGTTTTTAAAAGCCTGAATTTCCTTTTCCTACAGATAAACCGGAGATGCGTTTCACCCTTACAGAACAAAATGTCATTTCCCTTTCATTTTTCAATACTGCCATAGTGCTGCGGTGTCCGAGTGACAAAACTGCCAGCTAGACCTACGTAACAAAGAGCTTCCCCTTTTTTCGTAAGCCACTGCAAAAGGAGGCCGACTGCTTCGGCTGTCTTCCACGGGCAGCTTCCCAGATGCTGCTTACAAAGCACAACGAACACGCAGGTGCCCGCTGCAATTCACGGAAGAGCTAACCTCTGCAGGAAACCAGCGCGCAGCATAGGAAACCAAGAGCTGCAGACCTTCTTCCAGCCCTGTTCCGCGTTTTTCAGCCGTTTATACAGAGAACCGAGTGACCACTTGACGAAGCTGTAGCAAGCCTCCCCTAGGCATGCCCGTGGAGGCTGTGGCTACGCCGGCGAGAGGTTTCCAGTGCGGGAAGGATGTCCCCGTTGGCCGGGCACCCACCCGGGCCTCACGCTGTTTCTCAGCACCCAGGTCGGATACCGGTTTCTCCCGGGGGAGGGTTTCAACCCTCAGCCTTCCTCCCCTCTGGGAAAAGCAGGGGTGGGCGCCATCCTGCCGGGGAGCGGGGCGGGGGCTTGGTCCCGCAGCCTTACCGCGCCGCCTTCCCCCCGCGAAGGAGGCGCAGGCCCCCCGGTCCCACCCCCGCTGTCGCCACGGCGGGCGGACGGCCGGGCGGGCAGGCAGGCAGCCTCCCCTCAGGGCCCGGCCCGCGGCCCCGCACGGCCGCGTTCCCTGCCCCGCACCCCCCCATCCCCGGGCGCCCCTCACCTTCGGGCGGGTCCCGCAGGAGGCTCTGCCGGATGTCCAGGTAGCGCACCTCCGCCTCCCGCCGCGGCCCCGGCCCCGGCGCCCTCACCGCCACCCCCCAGGTTCCCGCCCCGGGGACAGCGCCCGAGCTCTCGCTCCAAGCGACGCGGGCCCGGCCGGCGGCCTCCAGGCGCAGCCCGCGGAGCGGCAGCGGGCCCGCCAGCTCCAGCAGCACCTGGCCGGACACCGTGTCCCCGCTGCAGTAGCCGCCGCCGCCGCGCCGGGCCTCGTCCTCCAGCACCAGGGCCAGCGTCTTCACCGTCCCGCCGGCCCCGGGGCCCAGGCCCGGCCCGGCCGCCGCCATCGCGCCCCGGCTGCGGGGGAAGCCCACGGCCGCCGTCGACGATTGCTTTAAAGCCCGCCCGTCTCCGCCAGCGCCCGCAGCGGAAAGTCCCGCCCCGGCCCGCTCCTCATTGGCCACCCCTCAGCTCCTCGCCCTACTATTCGCCGCGGGCTGCCCCCGGGCCCCCTCCTCATTGGTGCCTCGGCGGGCACGCACTCGGAGTGCGTCACGCTGCGTGATCACCCCGGCGGAGCCAATCGGGTGCGGGCGGCCGCGCGTGGACAGCGCCCCGATTGGCAGGGCGGCCGCAGCTCCCTGGCGAGAGAGCCAATGGCGCGGCACAGCTACCACGTGCACAGCCTGTGGATAAACAGGCAGAGAAGGGGCGGGGCGAGGCCCGCGGGGGCGGGGCGAGGCGAGGCGGCGGGGCGTAGGGGGCAGGGCGGGGAGGGGAGGGGAGGGGAGGGGAGGGGAAGGGAAGGGAGGCCCGGCCCGGGCGGCGGCCGATCGTCCCTCGCCGTGGTGGGGAGGGCCCGGGCAGCGGGGGCCTTTGGGGGTCCGGGCCCTCGCCGTCCCATCACCAGGCTGTGGTCACTGCCTTGGAAGCCCGGCGGGGCGGCGGGCCCCGCGCTGTGGGGAGGACTCGGCCCCTCGGCGGGCCTCGGTTCCCGTCATGGCGGCTGAGGGGGGGAAGGGCCGGGCTGGGCATCGCGCGTTGTGTTCTGTCTCAGCCTCTCCCCGCTGACAGCCGGGCTGGCTGAGGACGTTAAATAGGGCGAAACGATGCAGTGCCGCCGTTCGCTGGGTTTGCCCAGGGTTTGCTTCAGCAGCTCTCTGCTGCCTGCGTGAACCCCTTTCCCGTCCCACTGGTGAGCAGGCGGTGGAGGGCTTCGGTCTAAAGGAGCCATCCTGGATTGCCTGGAAACCGCGCTGTTTGCACAGATGCTGAGTTTTTCTGCACTTTGTAAACCAAGTGCCCTGGTTCAAGAGCTTGTTCCTACAAACGCTGGTTTTGTAACTGGATAGCTAAATGGATACACGGAGCGGCATGCCGTTAGGCCTGAGCAGTGTGGCATAAACCTTTCCATACAAATGAGCTGTAGGTAATGCTTGGAAGATTTATCCACTAGAATAAATGCAAAGTTTGCTGTTATTTCCAATTTTTAGAAGTGCAAGCTAAGGAAAAACCCCAGCATCTATAGGAAGAGTGGCAAATATGTCTATGTTGATAGGTGAGTATGACCAGATCCAGCAGCCAGACGGAGGTGAGGCTGCTGCAGCTCCGGCCCCAGGTCCAGCCAATAGCCCACCCAATAGATGTTACAAGAGAATATGTTTTGCATACACTGGACAGATACTAAAATTAGTTTTGTTCTAGGAAGTGTCATGTTTTATGGTCGCCTGAGTTGGCAGTAGTGCATCTTCCTGAAGGTGTGTACGGTGAATGATCTGCCAGCATTTCCATTGGTAACGAAGGAGTCACTTCTCGATCTGAGTCACCTGCCTGCTTGAAGCTTCCGACAGCTGCATCTTCCTGCATTCCTCCATCACTCTGGCGTGCTGGAAAGCACCAGCCTAGTGTTTCCCAGCTGACTCAGTTAATTACTGAAATTAGCAAAAAATGTGTTCCAGACTCAGAGCCTTGGCTTTTAAATAACTGACAAGATAATGTCAGGCTTCCTCGGAATCCCTGGCATACCTTTGTGATATCCCGTCCCGTGAAAAACAGGCTTATATTTAGAGTTACTTCTGTGATGAAGAACTTGTTCTTGCCAAGAGTGAGGTAGGCCTTTTGAACACTCTTCACTGGCTACAAGTTAACGTGCTCTTGTGTGTTAATCAATAATAATGTGGGAAAAAAGTAACGTGGTTACAGATGGGGTGAATTTGTAGGCTTTACTTGGACCCTTGGCCACAGGTTCCCCAGGTCACGATGAAGAATTATGTAACTAAAGGAAATAATGCTGTGGTGGTTGTTTGAGTATTTGAAGAATTTTTGGATATTCATATCTCTTTGTGCTTTTTGAAATAGTTTTTATATAAACTGCAAATGTTGCATTATGGTTGGGAACTGTGGTGTATAAAATCATGCTATCTTTGTTATTTTTTAGTTCAATTAAACTAATACAGCTTGAATGTCTAGTTTTGCATAAATCTTTTCCTTATATCCAGTTTTTTACATTAGCAAGTATCAAGTTAGTTTTGTAGCCAGCCAACAGAACATGCTTGGATGTGTGTACTGAGTATTTCCTTATTTGCTGAATTTGCTTAGGTACAATGTGTGTATGCAATTTCTTGCAACTGATTTTGAAAGTACGATACAGAGGAGAAAAAAACCCAAACCAACCCAAAATCCCACATATCCCTTTTTTTCCTGTATGAATTAGATCCTGTATAAAAGGAATTAATTCTCTTATGGGTATTATGCAACCATTCCTGTTTATTCTTTGCAAGTGCAAATGAGTTAGATAAGGAAATGAATAAACATGGACAATTTCTTATGAAACAAAACATTATACAGAATTAGTGAGAGTTAGGAGGCTTGAATAACTTGAACAATTAGCCTGTAGAGGACACAGTTAATGGGAACGTTCTGTCACAGTCAGATGATACTTGTTCCAGATGTTTGTTTGCCCTTTAATGTACTTATTTTTTCAGCAGGATTCAAAGACCAGAACCTCTTGAAATTATCATGGAGCGATTAGTTTTCTCATCCACCCATCTTGAGAATACTTTCTTGTCCATGAAGCATTTTATGTGACCAACACAGTGATGTTGTAACATGAACAGTGGAAACCACCACATCACTATTTTAGTCTCCCATAAGCCAGAAGGAAGGAACAGAAGATGAACACTCAGGCAGTGTGGGTGTATGTGTGTGACTGGATATTTGTGTGTGGGTGTATGTGTGAAAGAGCAAGAGATATATTAACATGCTTGATTATATTTTCATTTCACTCATTTTGCCACTTTATTCGGGACTATGTAAGAAAGAGCTGCCTGAACAAGTTAATTAATGCACAGGTTAGCCTGTAAGAGTGAAGAATACACAAAGAAAGGTCTCATTTGAGAGTATCCACAAAGCTGTGAACAGCTCTAGCAATAATCACAGGCTTATTTTGAAGGTGAAGGATCTAGGAGAACATCTTCCTACAGCAGCTGGTAATATCCTAGCTCTGCTGGATAATTTGGAACTGACTGCTATGGTCAGATCACTGAATTTAGAGGAATCTGACAGTGTAAGTTTCTGCATGTAATAATTATTTTTAACTCATTTCAGTGTACATATTGAAAAAAGGCTATCAGGGCTTGACCCCACCAGAAGAGGTTTTGAAAGTATCATATAGATTCCAAATTTCCACAATGGGAAGGACACCCGATATATAAATAACCATTTTTGTGGAAGACACAAGATAAGAAGTGGTCTTAGCAACAATGATCTCTGCCAAGAAGGTCTCCCTTTTTCAGGGATCCAAGCTGTGACTGGGAAGGAAGTGAAAAACTTAATCAGTATTTGCTGTCCTTTTCCTGCTCGAAGGGAACTGAGACAGAGCCCTTAATCATGAGTCAGGCACCAGCACTAGGAGTTTGCCAACTAAGCCTTTCTGATCTTAATCAACAGCCTGACAGCTTAGAGAGTGAGCAGCTATTTCTGCTACTGGAGGAGGACTTGAGAAGTGTTTGTGAGAGCTGCTAACAGCTAATTTACAAACTGTGGATTTCTTATTTGAGATTGCTGTACTATAACATCCGTTCAAGTGTCTTTCTTATCCAGTACCAAACACAACAGGCAAAAAAACAGTGACTGAGCTGCAGTTGAGTTCAGTGGAAGAGCCATGAGATAGACTCTGCTTGAATGAAGGCCTCACAAAGGCAGTGAACAGTGTGTAAACTCCGTACTGGCCTTTTTTCTGCATGGTAGGGAGGATTTGCCCATATACCTCGTCCTTTATCTGCACATAGTCTCAACTATCTCAGTAGGTCTGACAGATGGTCGAAAGCAGTTGGGTGAGAGCAATCTTTACCCGTGAAAGCAGATATTACAGACTCTGAAGCTCCACAAAAGCCCTCAGAATATAGGGCCTTTTTTGCCAGATATTCAGAAATGGTCTTTCTGGTTTGTTTATGGAGTCGGGACAGGGAGGGAAGGGAGACAATTCCTTTCTTTCCCTAGTTCCTGGCCTTTTACCAGCAAGTTCCTTTACCAGCGCCGTGCCAAAAATGCAGCCCTGGAGCAGAGTGTGAATTCTCCCCAGCACTCCCAATCAGCACAAGAAGGCTACAAATGGGTATTAGTGACACTTGCTGTCGCGTAGTCTTTTATTGCTTTTATTCTGTTACCAGTAATTGAAAGGTCAGCCAAATTTTTCTTAGACAATTAAGTGACATTTACAGATAGGAGATTGCAAGGAGCCAGAGATGCTTTTCCGAGTGCTGCTGCAAATGCAGTGCCCTGCTAGTCTGATACATCACCACTGCCAATGTGTAAAACACCAGTAAACATATTTTTAAGAATCATGCTGTATGTGGTACAGTGAGAAAAGGAAAAACTGAGATACTGGCCCAGGAATCTAAAGGTGTGCACTTTTTCTCAGCAGGTGTTTGTTCACACAGCCCGTCAGGCAAAGCACAGTTGTCTCGAAGGCCAAAAGACCAATCTTAATACAAGGTTATGTCTGTAAATGGAAAATCACAAATGACAGTAGGACAGCCGATGCAGGAAGTATGAGGCAGAGGAGGGACAGAGTAGGTTGCACTAGGTTGATGACTGAGAACTCACGCACTGAGTTCTTGGTTCACACAGATGCCTCCTACCTTATCCTTACCTTCCGAGGGGTGGGAGAGGTGTGTCTCATGCATAGGTTGAGAGGCTGGGGTAGAGGAAAGGGTTGTGGTGCGAACTACAAAGGATTCTTTCCACTTTCAGTGGCAGCACAGTGCCAGGACCTTCCCCCCTCACCTCCAGAGGAACAATCTCATGAAGTGGCAGCAGCAAGCCTGCCTATAGGACAAGGGTCCTCATACCAGTTCCTAGCCTAACGCACTGGGATTGCATCCCACCATGTGATGGACCATCATGTTGCTTCATGCATTGGTAAAGAAAATATTTGTGTGACCTGTTGTTTGCTTAAATATTTACATAGTGAATCAGATTGCAGGTTCTGTTACAGCTAGTTCCTTTAGATAAAAGTGATCTAAATCCAGCACTCAGTTGGGCAGCAGAGGACTGCTTCAGGGTGGCTTTGGATGTTTACAGCTACTACAGGCTTTGAAAGCAGCGCGAATAGAGAAAAATGGATGTGGTTAGAACATCCCTTCATCCTGGTGTCCCCTGAGGACAGAAAGATTTATCGGGGTTAGTGGCGCCTGCACAATTAAAAATGGCCTTCTGGAAGTGCTCCTCTGGAGGAAGAGCTTCCTACAATTGTAACGTGTACCCCTCTGCATTTCAGCAAGTCTGACTTCAAAGCAAGGTGGTCAGAAATATTCCTATAAATATCTGACAAAGAGGGAGGATACAGGTTTCTGTTGCAGAATCAACTCTGAAAGCTGCATTATTCGTGTGTGGCTCGTGGTTTGGTGTTCCAGCTCAAGGGAATGAATAGTCAGAAAGGGAAAGGGGAATTAACAAACTTAGTTGGGTTCTTAGTTATGTGCTGCTTTAGCTGGTTCCTACCATGGGCTGTAATTTGAGGGTTTTGAGGGCTTTGTAAAGTGTCTTTTTTTTAATTTAAACTGAAAAAGTTTGAACTTGGGATGAACCCGGATCTCATACCAGAAAACCTCACACTGAAGGGAAGTGCATGCCTGGATCTGAATTCATCTTTTGGTAGAGCATTCCTGTAAACAGGAATGTGTGCCTTGTGCTCATTCTTCAGCCTTACCAGTTCACACCAAGCAATGATGTGGGATTGTATCTCTGAGAAAACACAGGTGGCATATCCAAAATGTTTGTAAAGTTAATTCCAAGCGTGCTGTTTGCTGGACAGCATCTGGCTGAAGCAGTCGCCCTCCTGGCTGTGTATGGCTCTCAGCATGGGCCAGCAACACAGCAATTAGCAGATGTAGAGGTGCTCCACGTGAAGTGTTTTTTTCACACCATTTCTGATGGCTGCTGTTGTTGCCCGGGCTGAGGAAAGATCTTACTTCAGCAGAAAATGGAGATAATGGAATGCTTTATGCCAAAAGGGAATGTAGAGTAAGAGCTACAATGGATGGAAAGTGGAGTCAGCAGCCTGAGATAACACGAGTTATCGTCAGGACAGGCAGCAGCCTGGGATCGCAGTCGAGCTCTGCTGATGGGAATGTGTGCTTTAACTTAGAACAGCGTTATTTGGCTTTTACTGCTATTTCAGCATGATTTGCAACATAGACACAGTATGATTCTGTCCTTAAAAAGGTGCCTGTGTCATGAGGTGCTTATGCTTGATGTCAGATTGTTGGATGTTGTAAGAGAAAGGATGATGCTAGGGAAGCTGTACAAAGGCATTCGGATACTCGACTTCCTATGCTTGGGGTAGCAGAGGATGCTCCATTGTGTGGAACCACTTTCCTCCTAACACTGAGGGAGGGTTTGGAGTTTCATAGTAACTGCCCAGAGTTAAGTCCATCTAGTCAAGCTGACCCAGTATCACAAGCTACTAAGTTTTCCTTGCATGCTTTTGCTCAAGCTTAAAGTCCAAGCCCGTATTTCAGTCATCATATAATTGCAGTGCCCAGCACAGGAGGGGAACAAGTGAAAGCAGGGCACCATCACTGGTAAGGTGTGTGGAGGTGAGGTCTCCCCACATGCTCCTATCAAGAAATCAACCCTGGGTGGCAGAAGAAGGCAGAAAAGCAAGCATACCCCCAAACAACCCAGCTTCTTAACAAACTTTCCCTAAAATCTGGTGAGCAGAATAACCTTGGACATGTAAGGAAGGAATGTCTTCAGGTCAACCAAGGCTATTCTTGGTGTCCAAGAGAGGATATTGAACTCTTGCCTCCAGTGCTTTGGGGGGAGGTAGAACACCCCCAGCGATGCAAGCTGACTGACATATCTAGGGGAAAAAATCCTCTTACATTTACCAGTAACCAGCTGATGCTGCAAGGCATGAAATCTGATTATAATGATTGTCTTAGGGTAGAGCTGCACCTTTTATGAACATGTCCCATTGTGGAATTGAGTCTCAAGCTCTCTGAAATAATTTCATAGGCCCTGGGGGGACCAGGACATTTTGAGTCACATCTTCCCCTTCATGTGTATACAAGCAAAGAATCTCACAAACACTGAATTACAGCACACATCCTAGAAAGATACTGAATCTTGCCATAAAGGTGCCAGGACATGGCAAGATCGTTATTCTTTCTAGTCACCTCTGGTTTTTATTCATCATGCTTCAAGGAAATGGTGTCTTAATTCAAGGAAGAAATTATTAGTTTCTAAATAGTAGGTCATTGTTTTGCTACTTTGTATGAGGTTGAATCATTCCCATTACTGAATTCGTCTAGATATCTATCAAGAGTTATCACCCTCCCAAACCTTTCCTTTGCTAAGCTGAAGAAGTTGAACCTTTTATGCCTCACATGACGAGGCCCATTTCCCCAAACCTGGGAATCTGCGTTTAAACTGGTGGCTTTTTAAAACCATTTGTGGATTAACCATGTTTAAAAACATTTAAACATTTCTTGGAGAAATTTGTCAGTAACCAGTTCAAGCTGTGATTAAAACAGAAATGAAAAAGCTGGGCTGGCAATAGCTGGTTAAGCCTGTATTTCCTTTTAAAAAAAAGTACACAAATTACTCTTAAATGTAAGAAAAGGTTAGGACTTTCTATCATTTCAGTTATTGCATGCTTATGTATTATATCTGTGTTACAGACATGCATGTATACATATATGCATAAATACATGTGCTCTCTTTTTCTTTTATACATATATAAAACTCACTTGCTATGGTAACAGTTGTTGTGGAAGCCAATAATGGTCAGCTAGCCATGAAAAGCACGGGGAGATAAGAACACACTTACTATTAATACTGTTCATTTTTAGAAGTGCGCACAATGAAGCAGCTATTTTGACACTTTCTTCTGAAATATGAAGTATTAGGCATTGTCAGAGCCAGGATACAGGGCTTGATGGACTTTTAACTGCCTGCTGTTGTGATTCTTATCTTCCTCTATGGGGCAAATTAGAATTCTTTGGATCAATGAATGTACACAGTCTTTTCTTGTATCAGAATAACATTACACATCCTCTTGTCATTATAACACACCAGAAGATTATTTTCAATGATAATGACAAGACCACGTCAATCATAGGACTTTTGTAGTGGGAATTTGCTTCTCATTACATTGTTCATGTGGCAAATTTTCCCCTTTTTTCTTCTTGAATTACCACTCAGAAGTTGGTAGCAAAATGTTCAGAATTTAAAAAAAAGAAAAAGAAAACGTCTCACTTCTGCTGCCACCAATGCTCTAAGTTATACAGGCATTAACTTCTCCTGTGCTTCCATGATTATAAAACCGGCATAGGCAGAGCCTACATTTTGTTCTGCTTAAATATCTGTACAGATCACAGCTTTTCCCTGATAGCCACTATTGTTGGAAAACATTAGTATGCACTACCTGTATTTTTCCATGTTCAAAGGAAGCAATCACAGAGCACTTCACTTATTTTACTAAGAGCTCAGTAAATGCTGCACTGTTGCCATTCTGCAAAGAATGTATTTTCATGTAGAGGCATTATCATTACCAGATTCTTTTCAAATTCCAGGAAGAGTGTGGTATTTTTATTTGGCATAATGAAGTCTGAGCACTTATAAAATTTGATTGTTTTAAGGCCTGTAATTTCCACCATGCTTTATTTTTTTACTTGATTTAAAGTTCACTGGAAATTTCTTCTGTGTAGACAAGTTCTTCTAGGCCCAATGCTAGGTCTTGGCCTCAGTGTGTAACTGATGAAGACACTGACTGTTGGTGTCCACAGGACCTGAAAAATGTAGAAATGGATTACAGAAGATGCCAACTGTAAATCAACTGCACCAGGAAATTAACTTATGAAGAGCAAAAATTTAGCTCAAATGTTGATGGAGCAACTAACTTGAGATGGGTGAAGTTAGACAATCTGGATCCTTTTAGTGTCTCTGGAGAGAAAGGAGCATTTTCAGATATGTGTCAGACACTGCCATGGATTTAGAAGTCAATCTCACTCTGAAATTTTATGAAGTTAGTTCACATTTTCCAGTATGGGGACAGGAGCATAAGGCTTTCTGAAAGTCAGTAGGATTTAGGTTCCTGAGTTGGGAAGATACTTTAGAAATGGGGCTGGTTATCACCTCAATTTAGCACATTTTCTTTATCTTTGTTTTGGTCATTCCATACATTTTTGCTTGGGACTATTTGTCCTTCTAATAAATAACCAATTTAAAAGTAATTATAATGGATTAGTCTCTTCTAAGTCTTCAGTTTTCATACTTTGCTAATCTGTAAAACTTCCCAAGAAAAATGATGCCATAATTGCAACATTTTGCACCTTGACATGAAGTGTATATTTCACTCATGGCCAATTTAAAAATCAAAATAGAAACTTTGTAATAATCTCCCTTTACAGTTTGGGTTATGAGAAGCTGAGAATTTCCTTAGGCTTGATTGATAAAACATGGCATTTATCCTATTCCTAGGATGATGTTCAGCAAACTTTATGACAGAGGGAAACAGCTGGTAAAGTGGGTTCATGGAAAGGTGAAGGTAATATAGACATAAAAAACAAGAGGATAATGATTTTAAAAGGGATAATAGTTGTAATAACACCATTAACCTTTTGCTTCAAATTATTGAATGTGTGGTCTCTTCAGCAGGCTAATCAAAGGTTTGCATTAACTGCAATGCAAGAGGAAGTGGCAATATACAACCTGAGGTGATTTTTTTCCCTCTTCCAATTATTCACTATCAAACCCTTAGTGAAAAAAAAAAAAGAAAGAAAGAGAGAAAAAACGACCCTTTGGCTGTTGAAGACCCCTTCTGATTTTGAAATGAAGCTGACTTGCTTTCAGAAGAAACAAACCCCAGCTTCCTTTCCTCTTTGTAAGAGGCAGATTTTGCTAGGGAAAAAATAAATGAAAAATAAATATAATTTGTTATAGATACATAGAAATTTAAGTCAGAGATGTAAACAGGTAGCAAAGTGTTACAGTGCGGACTGTCAGTAAGAGCTGGCCCTGAGCTGTTTGGTGGTACCGCATGGAGGGGGATCTTCAGCAGAGACCCACCTTGAAGGGCAGGTGTACATACACATCTCTTCATAAAGAGTGTAGGCACGTCACAGCAGGGGTCTGATGGCTCACTTGGGACCTGCGAAGCTCCATGCTACTCTGTTTTGGTTACTTCTGGTATCTAAACAGCTAATTCAGCCTGGATCAGAGAAAAACTGCCTTTTTTGCTTTCATGTTACATGCACACAGGGTTGGCTAGCAGGGGCAGACTATGCTTTGACAGTTTATTCGCATGCTGAAAGGCAAACGCATTGATGGTGGAAAATTGCCATAGATGATGGAAAAGCTCACAGTGACCTGATGGAATTGTTCAGGAATTTGTCCTGTTGGACAAATCTGCTCCATCATACGATTTTGCAGGTGGCAATCCTTATTGTTCACTTAAGGCATCTATCCAGGTTGCACATCAGAGCACCTTCAGTTGGAAACCTCCCCTCTGTATGCAGTCGGCGGAGAGAGAACCACCTGAGTTAGACACCCAAAGCAAGATTGTCTGCCTGGCTTGCAATGTGTCGTGTCAATCTAGTATGAAAGGAATAAGTGTAAAAGGAAGTTTGCACTGTTCCTCGCTGACAAAACCCCATACCATTAACAGCCCCATTCTGTGGAATCAGAAGACGGTGAAAGACTTCAGGAGCAGCGTGCCTTGAATTTGAATTAACCAGATTGAATTTAAAATCAACAAACTGAAAGAGGCTGAGATAAGAAGTCAGAACATTCAGAGGAAATGAGAACTGTTCCAGGAACTAAAGGTGAGAGAAACACTAAGTCACGTTAAAAATATTCAGCAAGAAAAGAGGCACCTTTTCTTTTTCTGGACACCTTTTATTGGAAGTCGTCTATAATCGGTAACCTTTCCCAGGCACTTTCCCAGGCTGTTTTTAGTGGCTGAATCCTTTGTTTCAAAACCACCCATTGACTCAGTGCCTTAAGTGAGAAGTAATTAAGGTGGACAGAAATCTTGCCTGCTGTAAGGATGTATGAGGTGTAGAAGAGAGAGGCAGAAAGGGGAGTGAATGAATTTTTCCAAAAGATAGTTCTCACAACACATGAGTCTGCTGTAATGTATCGTTAAATACATGTGTATGTAGGCGTGCAGCTCTATTCATCTTTCTGTCTATTGATCTATTTATTTCCATATACACACATGCTGATGTACATATGTGTGTGTTCCTGAAAGATAATGAACTGTTTAGGCAGTACTTTGTCAGAATATCATTTAAAGAATTACATCCTTTTAATGCACAGTAGTTTAAGCAAACTCCAAGGTTCTTACTCGGCAATAAACCCATTAAATCATCTTAAATACCATGTCATAATGACAATTTGATGCCACCAGATGTGGCACTAGGGATTTTTTTTTTTTAAATGCTTTCCTGGAGATACAGCTTCCTGAATTTTAAATTCTCTAGCCTGTTTGCACAGCTGTTAGATCACAGAGCTCTGCCATCTCTTTGCCTTGCATCAGTTATTCGCTAAATCATGTGTGGCATGAGTACAAACTCACTGCATCTAAAATGTTTAGGCTCATATCCTCTTCACCCTCGTAAAGGCTGAATAGTTGGGCCGTATGGGAGAGGGTGTATGAGCGTTAAAATCTGAGAGCAGTATCCATTCCAGCTGTGGATCTCCTTCATGGGAAGATTTTAGAGATGCAGTCAGAAGACTACCCTTCGCACACCCCTTTTCACTGGCTACTTAGCGTCCTGGATCTGTGAAAAATACAGATGCCTGGCCACTTTCCTAGCTTTTCTCTCCTTGTTAGCCAAAAAGGCAACCAGCTTGGTAGTACAGCACCACTTCTGCACGAGGAGGCTTGGGAGAGGGTCACGTTAGCAGGATACAAGAAGAGTCCAAAAAAATCCCTCTCACAAAGAAATATTATTTTGCACAGTTCATATTTAAATAGTGAAGAAAGCCACAGGAGGCTGTGGAAAAACTCAGAGGCCAACAACAGGAATATGTTAAATGAGGAGCAAAATGAGTGGAGGAAAGATGCTTTCCTGGCCCTGAAACATGGTGGTCCAGAAGCAACCCCTAATCCAAGAAGTCCCTAATTTCTGATTGACAGAAAGCAGAGGACCATCTAATGAGCAGGCTGTCAATTTGCCTGACCAGCAGCACTGGACCAATCAAAGATGGGACACTGGGCCTTTGCTCTGATCCAGTATGTGGGGACCATGTTGTCATGGTTTTTGTCACACTGTAAGTTTGTATGGATGAATCTGCATGAGCTGGGGTGGCAAATGTGGCCGCTCTCCCTCTGAGACCTTGCATTAGACATGCATTTTCCCCTAAAAAAGGTGGTGGGTATGTGAGAGACATATATTGGCAAGGATTTGAAGTGAGGTTGTGAATTTTGTGCAATTAGAAGGTGCTAATAAGTGTGATCAGGTCTGAGGCACAAGCACTGATGGTGGAATTTGGAGTTGCTCTTGGGTGGCTCAAAATCATGGTTTGTGACCCTGGGGGATCGCTGTGGGCGTTTCCCAAGGGTCAGGAAGATCGGCACAAGACACCGAAAGACTAGCTATCGGTAGGTGACAAACACCTACTCAGCCTGAGCATGATTGGGTGTCATCACAATACCAACCTCTTATCAGTGCCAAAGGATTATTAAATCCTGATTTAATGTGAATTAGAAATACTCTTCAAAAGGCTGATTCAAAGCCCAATGGAAGGATTACCATTGCCTTGCATGGAACCTTGGTTTGATTTGCTGTTCAGCTCTGGGGCTGGCACGTGAGTGTTTGAGCAGCTCTGTATAGAAGAGGGCATGAAATGCTGTCTAGATTACCCTCCTGTGAAGTGTAATATTTGATAACATCAGTAAATACAAACCAGAAACAAAATGACAACAGCATTTGAGCATCTTGTGATAGCAAATGAGGTGGAAAAGTTAAATGGATATAGAAGAGGATCCCCAGAGGTTGAATCGCAGAATGGTGCTGGTAGGAGCCCAGTTGTTACCGTACTGATATCAACATGTGGAGCTCTAAATCTTTTTGGATTGTGGCTGAACAGAGAGATTTGCTTCTAGCTGCCTTTTCTCTTATTCATATTGTATAGGCTGTCCTCCTCTCCTACCAGCAAACAAATAAACACTCTGTGCCAGCTATAGCAGCAGTTTACATGGAAAAGCAATGAAGCAATTTCAGGAAAGTATTAGATGTAATTTTGGCTTTTTTTTTTTTTTTTTTTGCTGTCACTTGGCAGCTAGAAAGAGGAGATGCACTGATGTGCAGAGCTGTGCGTGTATTATGCAAACTCATATCGCAATCTCATTGACTGTTCGTGGACCCCCATATCTCTCTGTTTCCATCTGTTGTTTTAAGACTAAGTTGTTTGGAGGATGTCCAAATTCCTTTCCTTTCCCCAACTTTGGTGAAGTACCTGCCTGCCTTAGGCTCCCTACATAGACAACAGAGAGAGAGGCTTCTCCAAAAAAATGTGATGTGCCAGGGGATGCTCCTTTCTCCCCCTTCCCTCCTTCCATCCTCTTCCTCTGACTATAGGGATTTTATAGGGTGCATCACCCTGGTCAAGGACCAGAGTTGGATGGGGTGAAATCTGGGCTATGCTGCTGTCTTCAGCTGCTCATGGTTCACAATTAAGATAACATAGACTGTAAGGAGTACGAAAGTGTGATCTGCCGGTTGCTGGTGGCCCATGAGTGGGCAGCAGCAGAAGCTGCCATGTCTCAGTCTAGGCAGTAGCTCATGGCTGATGCAATATTTCAAGAGATAACAAGGCAATGTCAAGCTTATCCAAGAAAACAGAAATGACACAGAAGATAAATAAGCAACGCATATAAAACATAAACGCAATCCTATTAAAATTAAGTATGTTTAATTTCGGAAAAGAATGACATTGTGGTGTTAGATTTACTGAACAGGAAAAGATTATATGCATCGTTAAAAGAAAATGTTTTCAAGGGCCCTTTTAAAAAATTGTATCCATGTTTGCAATTGCCATGTGCAAAATATAAAAATCAGAGAAGGGGAAAAAAAAAACCAGCAAGCAGGGGAAATAGCCCATTTTGTGAATTATAGGAAAAAATATACCATCTGTGATTTAGTGCAGTTCCCAAGATCCCATCTGTGATCGAAGCACAGTCCTCATTGAAGGCTGAATCCCTGAGCCGTTCCATATGATAAAATATTTCTCTTGGAAGATGCTTGGGCTAATGGGTTTGTTGTTCTGGAATATGTCTCTTCTAGATGAGACATAAAACCCTAGAGGCCTAATTTTGCCTCCAGTGGCCGACTACAGCTGACATCAGGAGAAGCCAGAGTGAAAGGAGGTCAAAGGTCTAACCACCTTTTCCTTCAAAATTTCTATACGACTTTTTATCAGGTCAGGTTTTGGGGTCTGAGAGGTCTAGATGGCAATTTCATAATCTCTAGTGTTAGATGCTGTGGTCACCGGACTCCTTGCACGAGGAGGGCTCACCGTGCAGCTGCAGCTGCACCACAGAAGCTCTATTTCCTTTTGTTACTGCTATTTATTTTTCAGCAGAGTGATAAGAGAGAGAGAGATCCCTCAAACTGGATGCAGGGCTCTAATGCAGATGCACTTCTGCCGTCTTCTGATGCCTTTATATGTGTTGTCACTGTGATCTCTTAGTCTTAGTCTGAAGGTGGCCTTAGCTGTATCAGGTGTTTATAGAAATGCAACGTATTTCATTCCAATCCTCTATTAATTACACACACATGTACAGACTGGCGCGATTTCAGTTACCACTGAAATTTATATTTGAATAATAAATGCATTCACCTGTTTAATATATGTTTATATTTCTTACTCTATATAATTACACGCTGATTATACAATTACAGAAAATACTTAAATATTTTGCACAATTATACTATTACTGAAATAATGCCCGCAATAGAACTGCGTGTGTGTGTATGCACATGTTTGGAAAATACAGCCATGGTTGGTTGTTTCAGAGTCATCCAGAGCTCGTGCAGCTCCGTCTCGAGTGAGGTGTGCTGCTTGAGCAGACGGTGATATACCGCAGGAGCATGTGTGTTATTACTATTATTGCCTGTGGGTGAATCTAGCTCTATTACAAAATGGTTTCGGCTTTATTATAAAACACCTGCGATAAGGATGTTCATCCAACCCGATTTCGTGCTTGGCTGGCCCGGGCTCCCCGTACCCCTCGGTTCTGATGCATGGTGCGAGGTGCATGCAGGCTGCCCAAACAGACACCCCAGAGCCACCGTCCCCCAGTCTGCGCTTGCCTTTACTGGTTTTAGGACAGACATTTCACTGTGGCTATGCGTCCTCAGAGGACTTCAGGCACCCCGCCAGGCTCGCGCTGCCCGCTGCCGCGTGAGCGTGCGAGGGATGGGGCAGATTCATGTCATGGCATGCGATGTCGTATTGGAGAATACAACTGCAGCTGGCTCTCGTACAGCCCTCTGGTCTGGGTGCTCTCATGCTTTGGGGAGGTTCCTAGTCACCGGCTTAATACAGATGAATAAACAAACAAGTAGCAGCCATTGATAGCATCAGCATCTGTGTTTGTACTGATGGCGAGTGAAACGATTCACCCAAGCTAACACAACAAAGCAGCGCCAGAGCTGGGACCGGGGCAACTGCCTCCCACCTGCCTTTCCCGGGATCAGCCGGCTGCCTGCACAGCACCACGAGGCAGAAGAAAAAGTCCTGTTTAAGGGGATAAATACACCCTGGCTTTGCCTCTTCCATGCTGTACAGGTCTTGCAGCTGAAGGGTTAAAAAGAAATGAGTGCGTTCGGTATGCTCTGTGGAGTGCCCAAAGTCTGAACATGAATGACCAAATTGCTTTTTACTTTTTAAATTAAGCCCTCTGTCTGTACACACACAGCTAACACTGCTGTTCCATTAAATAAAAGAATTTGTTCCCACTCTTATTTTTAATAGGGTAAGACCCTGCCGTTCCATCTCACAACTTTACTGACACGAGATCTTATTAAAAGCAATCCTTCCCCCTCTCCTTGAAATCTGAGTTTCTGATAGCTTCATCCACATTGTGTTTATTTTATATACACAGCTCTGCAGCTGCTGCTTCCTTCTTCCCCGATAAATGACAGCATAACTGTTGCATCCACTAAAAAAGTAAATAAAATTAAATGGGGAAGAACAATACATCTCTGGCAGAGAATAATAACTCTTTTAAGGCACGTATCTAAATTGTACAGCCTGATCTTAATTGTAAGGATAATTCTTTGTTATTTCAAGCAACTTGGAACGCGACAGCAAACGCACGGTCTTGGCAGTACGTCCAGAGACATTTTTGTGGAAACAATGGGGAGAATTCTCCTGAACTGAAGGGAGATTGAAGCATCTTTACTAGGTTAATAGGGCTAGAGTCTGTGATCAGGAAGAATGGAAGAATATGTTACAATCTGTTGGTTGGTTGGTTGGTCTGGAGGGTTTTTTAAGCACAGACAGTGCTGGATGAAGCCCTGCGTGGGTGTTGTATGGGTGAGCATTAGGTGTCGGTGTTGGCTGCGAGGAGCCCCTTGACCAGCCAACCCCCAGCCCCTGCGTCTCGCTCCCCAGGGAGGACCAAGAGCAGGAGGTTTCCTTCGTCCTCCCCAACCGGTTAGCCAGGCTGGTCCATGCGGGACTGGTGCCGCTGACGTGTGGCCCCATCCAGGCTTCAGGCCAGCGCCTTGCTGTTATCATCTGTCTCTGTTTCATTGTCTCTGCCATCACTGATGAAGCTGATGCCAACAGTGGAGGCCAGCAGCAGCGTGCTGGTAGTTACCGGTGCTGTTTAGCCACGGCTGTGGGGCTGGGCTACAATTTCAAGTTGTCTATTCAGTCCTTAGGCAAAAGTTGTCTTGAATTTGCCTGGAATTTGCCTGAGGACCTGGGAAACAATATTAAAGCAGAACAAAGCGAGAGAGAGTAATGTGAATTCAAACTACTAAATTAGGGAAGGACAATATTTGTGGTAGCATCAGAAACTGGAAGTGTTTTTGAGAATCATCCAGCTGTTTCTGGAATAAGTGGAACCTGCACAGATGTGAGATCAGCTCTTCTAAGAGCTTGGCTAATTCAGAAACTGCATAGTGGAGACTTTGGGGGAAAGCAAGTTGCTGTCCTGACTGGTGGCTGGGGAAAAAAGAGGACCTGGTAGAGTGATCTGATGGAGGAAGGGAGAAGAAATACTTCCAAGCAATGAAAAATACTGCCCTTCGTGAGGAGATAGGAAAGGGTGAGAGGTCAAAAAATTAATCCAGGTGATGACTTAAAAAATGTAGAAATCTTCCATTTAAAAGAGAGAGATAAAGCTACGAAAGGTGGGAAGTGCATTGTCTGTTTTGAAAGCAGCTAAGAAAGACCTCGGGAAAGATCAGGCTGGGCAGGAGCGCTGCTGCTCTAAGGGAGTAGCAACAGTTGACAGTCAGTCAAGGTGGACACCTTATCAAAAGGATGAGGGAATAATGGCCATAAAAGGAATGAAAAAGCTGTCCAGAACAGGTGAAGTAGCACTAGTGGGAGATTTACCCTGGGTGTTACCTGGGAGATGTTTGGAGGAAGAGGTGAAGAAGGGCTTTGGCTTAGCAAAGCCCGCGGCGTGGCTGTTTGTACGCCGCACGGCAGGACACAGCCTTTCTGCTCTTCTCGGTGTAGAGCCGGTGCTCGCCAGCTCTGCCTTTGCTGCCCTGTAAGCGATGCCCTGCCATCAGCGTGGCACCACGGCCTGCGCAGGCATCCCAGGAAGATGCTGTGGGGACCGAGCTCTCTGGAGAGGGTGCACTTGCAGCTCTCTGTGTGTCTTGAGGGCAGCCTTAAGCCTTCTATGCATCATGTTTACCATGTAATCGGTGGCCATTTACCCTTGTACCTAGATAGATAGCAGTGAGTTGTTTACCGTGGCCTCAGCCTGCTTTCCTGCCCTGTTTGCAGGGCACTCACTGGGCTGGGTGCTGCCTGGAGGCCAGACTTGGGAGAGGGTGGGGTGAAACCTCAGCTTCCAGGCGAGGAGGAGGAGGACGCTCTGGACTATGTTCACGTACTTGCTCTGCAAGGCAGGCTGAGGCTGGCTGTGGGTTACTGTCCCAGCATAGCCTCAGGCATAAATGAGGGGAGCCATGTTCACATGAATGCTGGCCCAGGTGTCAGCAGGTAAAAGAGCAGCTCCTCGTCCTCAGCCAACCCAGAGGAGAGTCTGAGGCACCTGCATGTCTCCCTGTCACTGTTTCAAGGAGGAGCCCATTCTGCCAGGCTGGACCATTTTCTCTCTGCTCTGTCGCAGAGCGGCTGTGAGTAACACAGCATCGCTCGGCTCCCCTTGGGCCAGCAAATTCCAGGCACGAACTGAGGACAACATCTGGCCCTTTGAAATGATCCAAGAAGTACCAAACACAGCCTGGTATGAGAGGCAGGAGGAATCTGTAAACCTGAAGCAGCACCCTCATTTTCTGATGCTGCAATTTGGTAAATGGCAACAAGGTCATTGCTGGGTCCATTTTTGTCTTTTAATCAGGAGGAAGATTTACAGCTTTTGGAGTATCTGGCCTAGCCATTATCATACAGATGCTCCTTGCATATGCTTCAACTTGAGGCAAAACACAAAGTAGTTTGATATTAATATAAGCTAGAGCTCAGCATGAAATAATCACCTCACCAGAGATTTATCCTTCGGTGAAGGCGAGAATTTGCCTGGGAACCGAGCAGGTTTTTCCTCTGTGGACTAAACACTGAATTAGGACCCACGAAGTGGCGAGGACATGGTGAGCAAAACGTCTTGCCCTGTGAATGAGGGCAATAAATGAGGTTTTCATTGAGTTGCATAAGCTCTTGACCTTTCTTGCTGAGAAGTGCCATCTAGTGTTCACAGCCATATCTGCCGGCCCCTCGGCCAGCAAGGCATTGTAGTGGCAGGCTGCGAACAGCTGAAAAAGTCTAAAGGGAAGGCAGACAAGCAAACAAACTTTAATTGTTCATACCCAGATGTTATTGGTCTTTAATACATGATTGTAGTAACTCGGGCAAATGAAGCTACTTCATTATGTGATGGAATAGGAGATGGCTCAACTGGGTTCAAAAATTAACCTGGATTTCAGAAAGCAAAGTGGAGACCGTGCTGAAGAAGCATGTTGTCAGCAAAGCAACAGTGGAATTTCATGCACAAAATATATGCCCAATGATGTGTCAAATTTGCATGTGCAATGAGCATCGTGGCATTATTAATGTTGTTTGTGTTGCAGCAGTGCTTCTGCATGCTCATGTGGGAAGTGGAATCGGGCACTGCACACTTGGAGCGGTGCAAGATAGTCCTTTCCTTTCAAGTTGCAAGCCAGCTGCAATGAGTAGGTGAATCCCGGAACAGGAGAGAACCTTAATGACCATCATCCACTGTGTAGGTGCATGCAAGTTAATTGTGCATGCAAATTAGTCATGCAATAGCAAATGTACTTCACAAGCCTAAAATCAGACCCAGCAAAGACACAGTTTAGCATCTAAAGTGCAAGAATCGGGGAGGGATGATCACAAGAACGCTTAGAAATTGGAGGCGGAGGGGAGGTAAAAAAGTGCACAAAAATAACTCTGCATCCAGATTTGTATCTGGGGCATCTTTTGCACTGGGCTGAGGCTGTCCTTATCGGCTTGGAAATCTCCCTGCCACATCTGATCACCCCTGAAACCACCCCGAGCACAGACCTCAAACACAAAGGTTGTTATTATTATTTGTTGTTATCTGCAAAGTGCTGACAGCACTTAGAAGTGCCAGAGGATTCATGCCTTGGGTTTTGCTCTTGCAGTGGCCAGGAGCAGAGTCTAATTAGCCCAAACAATGTCCATGATAGAGAACAGCCCTACTGACAGGGAGCAAATTAGGTCTCTGACCTAGCAAAGCATTTAACCATGTGCCACATTTTTTAGTACGTGTATCTCTGGATTAAGACCTGGCTGATGTAACCTTTTGCTGCCTCTAATTTTTTTGATTGCAGTATGAGGCGCAGCTCAGCTTGTGGGCTCAGAAACCCCTCTGTACGGTATTAATCTGCTTTCTAAACTGACTCCTTGTGTCTGGACAAAACACCAGGGTTTCCTCCTAAACCAAAGGATCTTTCCCATCTACCTTCCTAGACCTTCTTGTAGGCAACCTCATCCCTGTGTTCAGCCGTCCACAGCAGCCGGCTCTGCACTGGTGCTGGTTAGCAGCAACTAAGAGTGGTTTTAGCACGTCTGTGGCATGACCACTTGCCATGTCTCAGCAGTAACGCAGACCTTTTTGTGACAACAGGTCACCTAAGGGGCTCTCAGTCCCTCTGTCCAGTTGCACGCGCGCGCACACACACACACGTGATCTTAAGGCTGTCTCAACATGAATGGCAACAGCTTCTCCTTTCTGTTTGTTCTTTTGTGATCTGCTGAATCTCTTTTGTGTTCCCTGTCTCACTTTGGTGATAAATGACAAAGCAAATACAACAGCAATGAAGAACCTGGAAGGCTGCACAAACTCTAGGGGATGCTGAGAAATACGTAGTTTTATCTTCTTGGAATTTGGGAAGCAGAAGTTGACTCTGAGCTTGAGGGAGTCACCTCACTGTCAGAACCGACATGACCTTTATGAATTTTTCAGAAAACTCTTTGGCAATGAGGCCTTTTTGAGGAGCTACATGACCCTCAAAGGGCTCTTTGAGTTTAAGGTTTTACCCTGGATCTTCTCATGCCATGGCAGAAGCTTATCCTATGCAGAACAGGCTGGTAGCACGTCTGCTTTTCTTCCCAAGCCACATTATAAGCTTGATGGTTTCAGGGTGCAGAGAACAGGAGGTTTAAGGAGGAGACTCCAGCTGGAAACTGGTGGGTGTTACACTTGATGATCTGTTTGCATCCCTGTTCAGGAACCCTTTTGGAGAGCGTGCCACAAAACACTCTCCTATGATACCTGCTCGTTTGCCGAACTCATGGTTGGACATCTGAAATCACTGGGCTAGATGGACCTTTGGTCTGCCCCCATGTCACTGCTCTTATCTTCCATGTTCTTCATTAATTCCCATCTCTTCTGATCCACTGCGTTGTTTCCACTGCTGTGATAGGGCTTGGTTACCACAGAGGGCAACCCCACTTCTCTGTCCCTGCCCCGCTGTGAAGTTGTACCTATACATGTATATGTTCCTGGTCCCAAAGTTGTACCTATACATGTACAGATGAGGTGGCTGCCTGCGGAGCCTTTGCACCCCTCACCATGTGTGTCCGTCTCTTCTACTGAGCTGAGAGGGTTACTGTTATAGTCTGTGCTGAGTTACAAACTGCTTGGGTCATCTTACATTTTGATGCAAATTTAAAACAACTACAGAATTTATCAGCTCATGCTGTAAGTGATTGTTGCAACTGTTTCTCATTTGCGCTGGCCAGAAGTGCCTGGTGATCCCATTCCCGAGTGAGCGCCTGAACCTAGATGTTCACAGGCTCCTCAATTAGCAGTACAAGAGAAATACAGCTGAGAGAGTGCTTCTGAATAAGGAGAGGCAACCTCAGAGGTTTGCACGTTGGTGTTACAGCTCCCCTTGCAAGTGGAACCGCCAGTTCTTTAATAAAGCCCAAGCACGATGCAGCATATGCCCGAACAGTACAGAGTGTGCCAAGAAACTTGAACTGGGTTTTGTTTATTGTCATGTACTCAGAGCAGCAACATTTGTGCAGATCAGATCTGAAGATGGGGGGAAAAAGCCCACCCCTGTCTTAATTAGTTATAGCACAGTGTGTTTCTTCAGTGCCACCTCTTGGCCAGCAGTCTATAAGGTTTCATATGAAGACTGGAGCATCTCATGTGATGTAAATGTGTTAAACCTGCTCTATTCCATGCTGGTGTTTCATGGAAGGAAGGAAGCAAATATTGTAAATTGGCATAGAAGAACAGTCTGAAATATTTGTATTTCTTCCTTAATTTTTTAACAGGCTTATGCTATGGGTTTTGATGTAGAATCCTACCAGCTGGTGTGTCTTCAGGCTTTGAATACGATCATACCAAAAAAAAAATCAAGCATTTTCAAATATAAAAATACCACAGTATTTTCCCCAACACAAAAATAAATTATTAAAGGAAAAGATTATCCAACATTTGCTCAGTGTAACTCCTCTCAACTGCACTTCCCACATATCTTTTTGGATTTATAGACCATATGGTCAGAAGGACCTTCTTTGCGACACAGGGATTTTTTCAGGAAGTCTTCCATCAACTTCAGAATTTCGGATTGAGCAAAATGGTGGTTTTTCAGGTTGTGCTCCACAAAGCCCAGAGTTCACAACTTATTTGTGCAGAGTCAGGAGAAGGTAACTAATACAAACAGGGCAAGATTAAGGTTTGCTACCCAAGAGCTGAAACATCCATAGAAATATTTTCAGAAATCTGCAAATTGAGAAAAGTTGCACACAGCTGCGGTAGAAAATGCTCTTTAGGTAGGTGCTCACCCTCGAGGTGAGGTTTTTAAGTAACAGATCATCCATTACATCCTCAGGTAATCTGTGACAATAGTTAATTGCCTCCCCATGATATAAAACATGCGAATCTGGTTTGTAGCCTAAGTTCATGCAGCTTCCATTTCTAGCCGGTGGTTTTAGTTATGTCTCAATGGTGAGCTCTGCTAACCAGGACTATCTGATTTTTTTTTTTGAAAGCATGGATGCTATCCTAATTACCAACTACTGATTAATAAAATGAACTCAATAGTATATTAGAAAAATACCTTCTAATATGAATTACATATGGCCCAGCTTTACTGCCTCAGCCAGTGATTGGAATGGTTTATCCAAGTGCTTATCTTTAAGCCTCAAAATAATCCCACTGAACTCAGCAGTAGAAGGCAGCCCTCAGTATTAAAAATAAAATCTCCAACCCTAGCATTTTACAATTTTAAGACCCAGCAACCTAAGTGTTTGCCAACTGCAATCGTTCTTTTCATTTTGGCTTCTCTTGGGCATATTATGTGACTCTAGTTTTACTCATTAAAGTCTCAGATTGTGCTTGTTTTGTTAACAACCGTTAGGGCAGGGGTTCTTACTCTTAATTGGCACCATCTGGAAATGAGAAGGAAATTGCTCAGGATGAACGCAAAGACGGGGAAAGGCCTTGCACTTTTCCATGGTTGCAAAACTTGTCCCGTTTGGAATAGCCACATCTGACCTAGGAACCAGCTCGCCTTTTATTTCTTTTGGGGGCTGGAGGGAGAGGAAAATTTTCTTTCAAGAAAAGACAATCTACATGTTTCCAGCAGAACCAGAAAATAATCGTTTAAAAGCAGGAAGTTGCACAATTCAGGCTGCTAGCGAACTAGGCCTTTTTATGTAAATTGAATATCTTCGTTCCCAGGTTTTTTCCAATCTTGCACCACTTGTTCAGCATTTCCTCATTTTTTGGCATTGGTTTCCATAGCTGCGTGCAATCACACTCTTACACAGATGCCATTCCGTGTTCAAAGCACTGAATGCTACAGGGCATATTAGTGTTTTTATGCTTTAGATCTAACTTTATGTAACTTCAGAGCTCATTAATATATACCATTTTGTGTGATTAAAAAACAACAACCTGGCGCATGAGAAGCTTTGAGCAGGAGAATGGATTGCAAGGAAAATGTCTTTCTTCTTATTGTGCAGATTTTAAGCTAGACATGAGATGCGCCCAGCGAGTCAATGGACAAGGTACAACTTCTGCAAGGTAATCATTCCCTGACTGCAGCCGAGCAGACTGCATGTCAAAAAAAATCCAGAAAGGGTCAAATGCTATTTGAAACATAATGATTTCACAATAGTGGACACAAATGAGTGAAAAATCCCATGATGGTCCTTTTAAGGCTGTTTAAAATCTCAGGGAAAGCCATTCTTTTTTGCTGTGTGAAAAGCTAGAGACAGGACTGAGGTGTGGAGGTACCAGAGTGATGGGCTCTGGTGATGAACCTCTAAAAGCACAGACCAGAAAGGTGTAAATACTCTGGCTGTCGGCGAAGCACAATTCCCCATGTAGTTACAGCCTGAAATGTTGACTCTAACGCTGTTGTGCCAAAAAAAAGGATTATGTGTGCCAGAGCGTAGTTCTTCCCTAGCTGTGGTTGCTGGCTTTGAAGGATTGAGGTAATGAATATCTCCTGCACCAAATAAGGTGATGCGGGAATTTTTCTGACCGTCAGTTCTGACTTTTCAAGCTGCTTTCTGTCTAATGACACCAGCCTGTCCCTGGCTCACCAAAGCACAGGCTGTTTTAGCAACATATGACAGAAGTGATCACCCTTTCAGGTCACGTGCTTGTCCCTGATGTGGCTGTCTCTCCTGCCAGGGTGTCCTGATAACCTCCCAAGAAGATCACACAATGTAGGCTCACGTCCTCACTCACGCTGTGATGGCTGCAGTGATGAGGAGTAGCAGGAGGAATCGGGAACCAAAACCGACTCGGGATATGGCATCTAACAGCTCAGAGATCTGAAGGTAGGGAAACTGCTCAGTGCATTTGACAGCAATCAGAATACAAACATGGTCCTGAGGGGCAGGAGGACATTTTGGTGTGAGAAGGAAGGGGGCCAGTGCAGCGTGAAACAGAAATACTGTTTTACTGAGGTACCTGTAATGCTATAGGTGCATCTGCTTAAGCATCACTGAGCAAAGCACAGGGATGGTCCCCACCATCCCTTTGAGGAGTCCATATTTCTGAGGAACAGCTTTCCAGAAAAAAGAGATACTTTGCATTAGGGTGGTTGGGAATCCACTGTTGTTGCAGCTTGGGCAATGGCAATAATGGAAAATCTGGTGTATAAGCCACCCGATGCTCACTAAAACCTTCCAAATATGGTCAGGCAAACACATTTTTCCTGTCTTAATCCCTGAGTTTGCATTAAGGGGTATGTGACTTGAGTAGCAATGCAGCCCCCAGCTGGCTGGAGGGGTGATGGGGAGATCCGCACAACCCACAGCAGCTCCATGCATTTCCCCAGTGCTGGGCAGCTTTCTCCCCTTTTTCCTTCTTTACATTCAAAGGGATGTACTGATTATACGCAACTATGACAGCAAATTGTGACTAACGTATAAAATGAAAATCCCTGCCTGATGGCACGGAGATCTTAGACAGCTACTCCGCAATTACTGCCTCACTACAATTTCTGCCGGGTGTTACTTACTCCAACACAATACTGAGCACAGGCAATTTACTGCAGAGGTCATAAAAAAAAAAATCTCATTAAGCCCACACCATTTAAGACCAGGTAGTTTCCCACCCCCCATTTCTGCTTGGTGTGAAGCCTTGGAGGCTGGCTGGGTGGCTGCCCAAGGGAAAAATCCCTCTCTGGTGTGAAGAACAGCAGTCGCGGTGGGGAGGGCGAGCTGTGTGCTCTGCAGGAGGATGCAGAGGCTGCTGAGCTGCCGTCTGCTTCGCTCCCTGCCCTGCTGAACCAGGGGGATGTAACCAGCTGCTGAGAGTGCAGGTGAGATGCAGGGAGACTTGGAGCTGAGCAAGTCTATTGAATAGCCCACGGCCTGAATTTAATAGCCATTTCTTTCCTGGGAACAGCACAGCCCCTGGGGACTTGGCATTGTCTCCCACAGGACGATCTGTTGAATACTCTGCAAGATGCTGGACCAAATTCTCTCCGCAGCAGCATCAGGTGCTTGCAACTGCTGCTGGGAGCAGGCAGGGCCAGTTGGCAGCGGTGCAGGCATCGTGCAAATGTGCTGATGTAGCACTGACATGGGAGCTCCTGCCAGGGCCCTGCCTGCAGAAGGCTAGGCAGGCACGAGAGCTATCTTTGTGCAGTGTAATTTACTGACAGCCCCAGCTGTCCCGTCTCCTGTTTGGAGGTGGTAGAGACCCCCCGCAGAGGTGCCACAACTGCACCAGTCAGGGTGAATCAGACTCTCCAAACAGCCACCACCCAGGTGTTTCTCCTTCTCCAGCAGATGACCTGAGCCAGGAGACGGCATCTGTGCAGCCCGGGTGGCACCACATGCCGACCGGAGCAGCGCGGGGAGCAGGTGCTCTACGGGCAGTTGTAAGCCTGGCCGGGGATCAAGTCCTTTTGGGAAGAAGGACACCAGAGATGGTCCGGGGAAGGTGGTACAGATTCCTGAGAGTGGAGACTCAATTCAGTCCAAGAGAACGTGAATGTCGCTATGGACATTGAAAGACCCCCAGCAAAACCCCATCAGTTTACTGACTTTTCTATGAAGAAAATGACAACATATATTTAAAATTAGTTAATTCTCTTCCCACAACACACTCGTTCATCAGTGGGGTTTTTTACCTATAAAGCTTTGTTTTCCATTAGAATATTATGATTTATAGAAAATATTTGATGTTGATGGGAAAACAACACAATAGTATCAGTTACCTAAGGAGAAATATTTGTATATACAAAGACAATTTAACCTCAGACACTCAGTTCACATACTCATGTGTGATTTATATTGCCCCAGGCTCTGAGGCGGCGTGAACATTGACACCCTTTGATGTTGAAAGAAGCCTAGTGACTGGCCTATGGGGAGATTTGTGATGTCTCTATCAGCCTGTCAATGGAAAACCAGGCAGCAAAGCCAGGCCCCCTAAAGATTTCAAGGCCTTGTAGGCAGAGGGACGGTGTAAGCATCTTACTTCCACCAAGTGATTGAGAGGCTGAACACTGGTGCCTGGTCTAATTGAGTGCTTACAGGGCGCTGTGCAGCAGTCGGCATTTGCACAGCTCTCCGCGACCATTGCCCTTTTGCTCTGGAAAAGGTGCCAGTGTCAGCAATGAGGACATTTAGCAACTGTACACCCCTGGGTGATGGGGAGCTTCTGTTTCTGTTGCAGCCTAGTAGGGTTGTGATATCCCATGGCCAAAGGGAGGAATAAACCTTGCTTATTAGAAATGGAAAACATTTTCTTGCACTTGTCAAGAGGCAAATAAGCTCTGCCCAGAATCTGCACATTTCTGTGGTATCAAGCATCCAGAGTTTTCCATGGGGCAAAATAGTCTTGAGTAGCTTTGACATCTCACAAGGAAAGGACAATGCTGCAACAAAAAAAAGGCACCATCAGCATATTCTGCACTGCACGTCCCTGGCACGGGAACGGACCATGCACCAGGGCTAGCAATGGGAAGCACATAGCAAAAGGGAACAGGAGTTGATGCTCCTTGTGAGTCGAATTCCCAGGCAATGTTTGAGTAACACTTTGGAATATAGGATTAAAATTCAATACAATGCTGATAGATTGGGGAAATGGCTTGAAAACAGTAACATGTGATGTAATAAAGACAGCTGTAGAATGGTTTACATAGAATTAGGGACTGCTGGCTAGGCACAGCAGGATCTGAGGATTACTGGGGATTATAAACTGAAGATGCATCTGAAATATGATGCTATTGCAAAAACAAAGGACCAGTGCTCCGTGCTCATATTAAGGCTGAGAGCTCATTTGAATCAGGTGTGTCCAAGGTTGCAACGCAACAGGAGAAGTACAGAAACCATCCAAGCACTTGGGAACTAAGAACAAGGGGGAGCTGGTATGTATCACTTGGCAAAGAAAGACTAAGGAATTGCTTGTGAGGGAGAGACTGTAGTAGCCAGAGAGTGAATCTGCTTCCTGGTTGTTCAGAAACAAAAAATGCAGCTGCAGGTAACTCAGAAGCAGAGGAGGAGAATGGGCAAGGACCCCGGTGAAAAAGTGTCACTAAATGCCTTGCTCTGATGACGGCTGCTGTGCTACCAGGAAAGGAATCATGCTCAGTCTTCTGTTTTGTGTCTGGTTCATTTTACATGTGATGGAGATAAAAAGTTGTAACTTTTTTTTTTTTTAAAGCCCAATTCTATTGGGCAGCAATGGAGGCAGGAATATGGCAATAAATCTCTTTGCTGCTCTAGCTGCAGGACTGAAAAGCACTCACACCTATAGTATTAGCGATGCCATATATTGTCCTTAACTTGCTCTTGTCCCTTCCAAAAGTCCAACACTGGCATCATCCTTCCCTGTCTCTTCCCTTGTGCCCTTCAAGTGTGACTGTAAAGTCACAGGCTTAAAGGTTGTGAACAGGATATCTGAGGCAGGAGAGCAGATATCCGCAAATTTGCCTCAGTGGGGAAGTGGAGAATAATTGTGGGTTCTGATTTTCCAGGGAGCCTCGGTGGGGAACTAATAGTCTAGACTTGTCCTTTTTGAGGCCTAATTATGTCTCTCTGTCAAGCTATAAAAACAAGAGTCTGTAGCATCACAAGGGAAAATGAAAGCTATTGGCCTGTGTTCTGCATTTAATAGGATGTCAAAATCTAAAGCAGAGTCTGACTGTTTTTTGACTGAGGTTAGAAAAGAAAATGCAACTAATTAGGCTGTTTCTGAATATCCCTCTCTGTCTAATAGCTGTAGACTTGCAAATTGTAACATACTGGGAGTCCCAAACTCTCTAATCAGTGCTGCTGTCTGGCTGGGAGGGTTCTTTCCCACTGATGGGATTCAGGTTCCACTTGAGCAGTGTCACTATTAGTGGGGACAGTTCCCTGGGAAATGCCTTGTGCCATCGTACCTCTCCGTGTTAAGGAGATGGAGAAACAGAGCTAGGGTTTTAGGCGTAAGGAGGTGCAGCTGGAGAGAAGCAGGGTGCTCCATGGGAAGTGTCACATGCTGTTAATGAACTAGTCTTTTACAGCTTGCCTTGAAGATTAATTTCAAAAGTCTTTGAGAATGAAGAAACATTTGGGAAGTATCTTGTGCATGAAATGCAGGCTTTACTCTGTGGGTATCATGGTCCCTGAATCAAAGTAACACAAAGTGGTCCCCAACATACGTAAACCCCCCAAATACCTCAGACATCTTATGTGTGAGCTAAAGCAGTTGGTCCCAACCTTTTTCTAGCCAAGCAGCTCTTCCATCTGCACCTGTATCCTGGCCACTAACTCTGCTCCCGGACTCTTAGAGCTGCCTTCTTGTTTGCAATCTTTCAGAAGCAAGCACCAGAGGACACCACCAGCATTACATCAATTAATTACATCATTGCATTAATCACACCTTGGAGTCTGCTATGTCAGGGAATGTTAGATGGTGTCCTAGTGCCTTCCCCGATCCTTTGGAAATTAGTTTGAGGGTTTTTCATGTTGAAATCATTTCTTGGAGAGGACTGCAGCATTTACAAGTTCCTTTTACCTTTCCCTTGTCAGCTGCCCTCATTCTGAACCAACGCTACGCTCAGCTGGCTCCTCATGTTTCACAGATGAACTGAAATAAAAGTGGAATTTGTCCCACTGTGAGAGAAAGGAAGAGAAAAAAAAAACCAACTGTCTACAAGATTTTTCATGCAAGTCCCACGTCCTTTGTTTTGCCCTCTTTTTGACACAGAAGTTTGATTGTCTTCTGCTTAGACATTCTGGGGTGCCTTTCTGGTTTTCATTCTTCTTTTCTGACCCGACTTTGGGTTAGTCAGGAAACCGCCAACTTTGCCTCACAGTCAAAACTAAACACTGCAGGAAAAAAATGTGGCCTCAAAATGGTGATTTTTTTGATGTCACTTCTGCAAGGTCTTACAGAGGGATTTGAGTCAGGAAAGCAGAGTCAATGACTCCATAAGAAAATAGAAGGTCTTTCCAGAAGTCAGCCTGAAAAGAAAGAAAAAGGGTGGAAAGGAGTGTAAAAGGAGAAAGACTTGCATAACCCAAAGGAGCATAGGAAGCAGAGAGAAACGAGAGCACCTGGATCTCCTCGGTGACTGCCAAAATACTGTGTGACATCGCCTCAACACTTGCATGGAGATTTATAGCCACATTTTCCAATAACTGCATGCTGATTTCACCCACAAATAATAGTTTCTGCAGACATAGCTAACCCATGCTGTAAAGCGTGTCTTTTCCCAGGCTGTAGCTGGAAAAGAGACTCAAAGCAGCTTGGGACCAGTACTGGAAGCAGAAAACAGCTGCTCCCTAGAAAACCTTGTCTAGGCAGTCTGTTCTTCTGGGGCTTTGATGGACCCACAGATGACACAGACCAACATCCACTGTGGCAGTGGCAAGGAAAGGAAAAGGACTTGGCCATGACTTGGAAATGTCTTTAGCCTCAGATCTGTCCTGTGTTGCCAGTTGTAGAACTGATCCCACTAAAAATGAGGGTGGCAAAATGTGGCCTTTCTATGGATTATTCCCAGGGGCCACCAGCTTTATTAGGAAAAGATCTGGGCAGGAGGCAGTAGCTTCATTTTGGTGTAACCCCAAGCTACATCCATGAAGATGGCTCATCCACCGCCAAGTCCTCCAGTCCAGGCAGGGACTGGTCACGGGCTGCTTCCCGGAGCCCTTGAGCCCAAGCTTCCCAAAGCTTACTGAGAAGCTACTTAGATAAGGCCTCTAGCTGTATTTTTAGGAAAGTCTTTGAGAATGGTTTTAACCTAAATGCCTATTTAAGTCTTACTGGATCTTGGTAGAGGTGGATTTAAACATGTGCTTAAATAATG
The DNA here is from genome assembly GCF_947461875.1 of Haliaeetus albicilla. NCBI lineage: Eukaryota > Metazoa > Chordata > Aves > Accipitriformes > Accipitridae > Haliaeetus > Haliaeetus albicilla. The sequence continues at coordinate 23,847,425 of NC_091494.1, read as the reverse complement.
TCCTGATTGCAGGCTGTAGCCCACAGTTGGGTATTGCTGCCAGTTTAGAGACCATAGCCCTCTCCCAGCATGAGTAATGTGTGAGTTAGGCAGCGTAGGAAGAACAAAATGATAAATTACAGCTTCTGAGAGGACAGTCAGTTTGCTGTCCTCCACCAGCTCCTTCCTTCTGCAGACATTCATCAGGGTTTCTCAAATCAGCACAAAAGCCTTCCCGGCTGCCCCACATTTAGTGCAGCCTGTCAGGAGCTACCAAAATGGCCCATTGGAGCACCAGGGCACAGGTGATTTCCAAGTTTTGACCTTGACCAAAGCAATCAGAAACTGCAACTAAAATACAGCCTGCTTACAAAGGGAGGGGGGAATTAATAACCACACAGCTCAAATTTAGCATAGAAAGTTATAAAACTGTAATTATGGGGGTAGGAGGGTCTGCAGGTTTTCCCCTCTGTTTTAATCTGTACAACTTGAAGTGTTGGAAGGAACATACTCAAATAAGGGATTACTTTTGCCTTTTAATCTGTGACATAAAGATGACATAAGATTTACCCCTGTGAGTTGCCATGTAAATGAATCCAAGTCAAATAATGCACAGGGAACAACAAAGCAACCCAGCCCACTCTGCTCTGCAAGACAGGCATTTAATTTGTGCGTAGAAATCCCAGGAACTGAAGAAAGCCAGGACCATTTCACATGTACATCCCCACACAAGCCTCCCTCCTGCAACAAATTATTTTTTTTTGGGGGGGGGGGGGGGGGGGGCTACACAGGGAGGCAAAAAAGGTTGTCAAATCCATGTTAGATGATGGCACAGATTCCTCAGCTACCAAACGCAAGGGCCAAGCAGAACAAAGAGATTTGCATTCTAAGTGATGCAAAGCAGCCAGCAGTGTTTTAATGTTGTGTTTGCTCTGTGATGTCTTCATCAGGCGCTCAAAGGCAGCGGCTCTGGCAGCCGTGGGTCCCCGTGAGCCTGTCAGACTCCGTTTCCATGGTTTTCCTTCAGGCAGCACCATCGGCAGACAGCACGGAAACGGACCCCTGCAACCTGTTTTGAACAGTGTCTCTGATGTAGGGCCCCAGAGCGGGCATCAAACTAGCAACAAGCAGCAAGAAAATAACAATTTTGCTTTTCGCAGGTGTCAGAGCGGCAAACAAAAGGCTGTTTATAAAAGATGCAACATCCCCTTTTTGTTGGTGTTGGCAGTTTAAAGTCAGTCGAGTTGAGGAGGAGGTTTTGGAGGGGGTGTGCTGTGAGAGAGGGAGCTCATCTCAAGGAATTCACGTTGTTTTCTCTTTCATCCTTTAGCTTACTAAGTAGGGTCTTCTCATCACCAAACTAATAGGTATTAACAGCGTTTCAATTATTCCATTTGAATCAATGAGGGCTATTTTCTTCAAAAATGACAGTTTTTTTCCAGGCAAAGAGAGCATAAGGGTCTCACTCTTCCCTCACCTTGAAGAGCACCCTTTATTTAAATAAAAAGTTCAGAACATTTAAAGCATTTGAAGCCATATTTGAGCATTGATACTGAATATTCAAGAGGTAAGAAAGCCGAGTTCATGGTCTTTTGCCACTGTGGCTGCCTGTGCGCAGTGATGACATGGAAACACAGCCTGTGCTAAAGTCAGGAGAGCCGACAACCAGACCCAGCTGGACCAGTGAATTTCTGAACAACACTGTTTAGGGAACTTCACCGCTTGGTGCCTCGGTTTCACTGTGTGTGAAATTTGGATAATGATCTATTTCTTCTCTAGTGAAGGACATGCAGTTTTATGCCCAAACATGATATAAAGCTTATGGTTACCCTTGTGGTTATCATGACGCTAGTGTCTAGAGCCAATGCAATTCCCTCAAGGAACAGTTTTCCATTAAAGAAAATTGATGGGTCAGATGCTGACCAAGTTACAAGAGAATCTGCTTTTTCCTACCAATTAGCTGACTTTATCGCAGCTGCTCGGGGAGGTATTGGGACCCACTGGCTTCATTGGCTCTTGTTTCCTTTGCAGTGCATCTGCCAAGCCAGGGAGAAGCCAGGAGTTGGGAAGATTTGGGAGCATTGAATCCCAAGCTGCCTTTTTTTTCCCTGTAGTGGAAAGACTTGAGTGGACATTTGGTTTTATGAGACTTATGGCTTCTGTTCAGGAGCTGTAGATCGTCAGCTGGGAGCTTACAACATGAGGCTTTCTTGCTCATCAGGGGCTTCCACAGCAGGGCTTTTTCCTTCACATATCTGTATATTGGAAGTCAGTGAGCTGTGAGGACGGCAGGATTCCTGGCTCTTCTGGGGCTGTGAGGTTCCAGCCTCTTCCTCAGTTCTCTAAAAAGAAGCCACAACCTTGTATTCCAGCTCCTGATTTCATGGTTCCCACTGCCTCGGAGACATGGTCTTGTTCTCTGTAATGGAAAAGGTCAAAATGCTTGAGTTTGTTCCAAATTAGCATGGAAGCCAATGGAAAAAATAGCCAAGTCTCATGTAAAACAGAGATGCATTTTTCTGTAGATCTCTCAACATGAAGAACTCCAGTTCACGGTGTGACTGAAGTTATCCAAACTGCATTCAGCAAATGCTGTTCCTGTCTCACAAAACTCACCTCCTACCCTTCCAGATGCTTTCAGGGTAGACTGATTTAATACTTTTTACCTATAATTAAGTGGCTAGTTATTTATTGCAGAGTATCTGCATATGAAGCAGGCTGAAGTCACTAGGTGTGTTCAGTGATGCTGGGAGTGTCGGGGAGCAGATACAGGTGTTGATGCAGCACTGCAGCTGAGGTCCTACTCTGACCCCAAGTTTAAATGAATAGTCACACGATCTATGGACAAAATGAGCTTGGGATTGAGAAGGCTTTCAAACTGGATATGACATATTGGTTATTATTATTATTTTTTCAGACTTTAATTGATCTGTTAAATAAAGGCAGAGCATTTTTAAAATGAATACTGTTTCTATTTACAACACTGATTAGCACCAGAACAAGGCCAGGTGCATCCATACTGACATTATGGGCAAAATATTAACAGATCCCAGCACTGCTAACCGCTGTGTACAAGGTTTCCTTGTCCCAGGAATAGTTAAATTCCTTTTCCACTGATATAGAAACAACAGATTTGTTCTCAATGTATTACTGTGCAGTGTGGAATTTGCTCTGACTTTCTCAAGAGCCAACTGTAGAGCGGAGCGAATGTTCAGTGAAATGAACAGTGGCTGGCATGAAGGGATGGGGTGAGCAAGCCGTAGACTCTAGCAGAGATTTCTTTTGATCAGAGGAACTGCTCATGACTTTTGTTCAGTGTCTCATGATGAAAAAAAAAATCCTCTGGTAGAAAAAAAAAGTGCCTGTATCACAGCGGAGTCAGAAGCTGGCAGTCATAGCGCCTAGACTATTTTTTTAATGAATACTTGTGTTTGCAGGGTATTGCATGATCATACAAAATGCAGCTTTGTGTTGTTTCCCAGTTTTGAAAATAGCTGTAAGTGGTGTGGGTTAGAGCAAACAAACAGGCAAAGCAGGACTGAATTCATTCAAGAATGGGTTGGAGCCATACCCCTGTGTAGCAGGGTAAAGGGGGTGTGTCCGGGGAATTCCTGGAGGGAATTGTGAACAGTTGCTTTAAAACTGAGGGCTTTTGAGAAAAAAAAAAATTCTTCTCTTCTCTGTATAGCTGCACTGTTATTTATGGATAGTGACTGAGCTGGAGGGAGGGAGGGGTGCTTAGGAGGTGCTAACCTTGTATTCTCTCCATTGCTTTGTGAACTCGGTTCTATAATCAGCACATTTACAGACTTACTTATTTTGGAAGAAGAATATTTTGTTCTGGTTTGAATTAAACCTCTCCAGAATTGGGCTTGTCACCTGCGTGGAGAAACAGGCTGCAAGCGTAGAAGGGGAGGAGAGCCGTACCCAGAAGCCGCTCCCTGCCCCAGTGGGGTGAATCTACGGTGGGGAAAAAAACATTGCTGTTCTGGAATGAGGTTATGCACTGAGTTACCCCAAGGGATGGGCAGGGAGAAGCGTGTTAACCTTTTGTGTGCTGGGAACCAGGTACCACCCTTGAGCCTCATCACCAAATTATTAATTATATACCCACAGGATTTCCCTCCTGTGGGTATATTCCCATTCTCATGCTTTGATTTAACAGCACAATCTCGCCATTACCATCAATATAATTTTATTTGCTATTCTTACTTTTCAGGCTATTAGAGAAAAGTTTTTTTACAGGAGAAGAACAGTCTGCAGTCTTGCTCTGCCAGTAACCAGGGATTTATCATGTAAGAAGTCTTTCTAGGCTGTCAGATTTATATTATTCTTTGGAGTCATGGTTGTTAAAGGTGAAAAATATAAAATCAAAAAGGACAAAGAAGTTAGCACAGCACAGTGTGCATTAGGTACCCTGAGCAAACACACTGGATGACACACTCAGGGAGAAACAGAAGTGGGAAAAAGTAATTTTATCTCAGCATTTGCTTTGGCTGACTTCTCAGTCACCAACATATTAATGGCTCTTCCCCTAGCAACTACAGAGCTTCCAACATGCAACTCTTCTTTGGTCATAAAGACAAAAAATGGAGTTTGCCAGAACAGAGCTACCCCATTCTGGGCTGCTGACAACAGTCCCAGACTGTCCATATGCTCTGCTGCACTCAGAAGTGGTAAAGCAACATTTTTGCTCCCGCTGGTGCCGCTGGTGTCCCTGCGGTTGTTATTGTTTCCATCCAGACCCTCTCCTCTTCCCTGGAGCTCCTGCCTGTTCTGTTTCAGGCTGTACTGATAGCAATGTCACAGCTCCTGAGCGCTGAAGAGAGTGAACAGATGTAGCTGTTGTCGCTTCCCTGCGAGCCGGTGGCATGGCCTGTCTCACTTTATTCCTAGAAATGGCTCGTGCGGGATGGCTGTGGAGCAGTTTAGAGTGAAAAGAGACATGGAGGGAGGAGGGATGCTCCCACAGGGCAGGTCTGAGAGGAGATGGGTGACTGCCCTGTGTCCGGCAGGGAGGAACAGGACCTGCCACCTTTGGGGCTGTGGGGTCTAAGAGTAATCTCTTTTTCTGATGGATTGTGTGTAATCGATGAGATGGGGAGCAGGCAGTGAGGTGGCAAAGGACTAATGGGTCTGTGACTCCTGTAGAGGATAGATAGGCCGTTCTCAGTTCCCACCCAGCAGGAATTCAGGGCTCTGAAAGGTTTGGTAGACATCAACTAAAATGTTCCCTCTCTCAGTGAGCGCCATGGGATTTGGATTCTCTCTGCACATAGGCAGAGCATGGCTGTTAGATGAGACCCCCAAGCACTGTCTGTGAAGACTGTGTTTTCGTTACAGATTGGCTTAAGCCTCCGCTGCATTTTCATAGAATCATAGAATGGTTTGGGTTGGAATCACCCTGCCATGGGCAGGGACACCTTCCACTAGACCAGGTTGCTCAAAGCCCCATCCAACCTGGCCTTGAACACTTCCAGGGATGGGGCATCCACAACTTCTCTGGGCAACCTGTTCCAGTGCCTTACCGCCCTCACAGTAAAGAACTTCTTCCTTACATCTCATCTAAATCTATCCTCTTTCAGTTTAAAGCCATTACCACTTGTTCTATCACTACATGGCCTTGTAGAAAGTCCCTCTCCGGCTTTCCTGCAGGCCCCCTTTAGGTAACGGAAGGCTGCTATAAGGTCTCCCTGGAGCCTTCTCTTCTCCAGGTTGCACAACCCCAACTCTCTCAGCCTGTCTTCATAGGAGAGGTCCTCCAGACCTCTGATCATCTTGCTGGCCTCATCTGGACTTGTTCCAACAGGTCCATGTCCTTCTTACGTTGGGGGCCCCAGAGCTGAATGCAGTACTCCAGGTGGGGTCTCACAAGGGCGGAGTAGAGGGGGACAATCACCTTCCTTGACCTGCTGGTTATTCTTTTGATGCAGCCCAGGATACAGTTGGCTTTCTGGGCTGCAAACATACATTGCCGGGTCATGTTGAGCTTCTCGTCAACCAATACCTCCAAGTCCTTCTTCTCAGGGCTGCTCTAAATCCACTCATCGCCCAGTCTGTATTTGTGCTTGGGGTGCTCCGATTTTAAAGGGGTGATCCCATTTTCTCCTCCATCTCTCAGCTAGACACCCCCATCTTGCTCAAGTCCAACTAAAATCTAATCATGGAATGGGCCACATGGCTGAAGAAATGCTGTTCATACACAGAGTGAGCGGAAAGATAACAGTGGTGGCAACTTGGCCTCACATCTGCTTAACCTGAGTGTGAAACTGCACCCTTGACCGGCATCATCTAATTCGCATGTTTAACTCTGTATTAAGCATTCTGATGTCTTACAATCCCCAGCAGAAATCTTTGCCGTTTAACTGACCTGGGGGTTCTTGATGCATTGGACAAGCTCAGTCAGGTCAGCAGAACAACTGAAGGTATATTAAAGCACTAATTTCTACCTTTAGCCATTAGTAGTAGAGGGAGAAATTCATTGTTCTGATTCCTTTCCACGAAAGACAAGAGTGGACAAAATACTAGGTTCTTTCCATTATTAAATCTATTGTCTTCCCAAACCTAGTCTTATCACAACTTACTGTGCTTTCAGATGAGAAGATTCAGTGCTACATGCCGTCTTCAGGGTAAGGATTTTTGTGTTTATCTGCACACTCACTGCCAAGGCAGATAAGAGACTTTATTCTCTACATTATCACTATTTTTCTCCTTCCTAGGAGCCAGTGTGACTTTAAAAAGAGGGGTAAATATTTGAGCTTGTTTTGCAGACCTAAAGTGAAGCTCTGGGGTTTTTTATGCTTACTTATATCCACTAAAATAATCAGCTTGAAGAGGCTTTTTCAGCTTCTTGGGCTAAAAACTTCCCTTTTGTCAATATTCACTTGCTCTGTTCATTATTCCGTGCTAGACTCTTCCCTCCCCTGATTGCGTGTTATCACCTTCAGTGGAACAGCTGTGTCATTGCTAAAGGGTGTTAATCTTCCCCTATCTAACACCTTATTGACAGCTAGAGTCAGGGAGGCCCCCAGTCTTTTCTGACTTGGGTGACTTCTCAAAACATTCCTTTTTTAACTTACTTTTCATTTCGTACCAATCCCACCATAGTCTGACCTGGAGAGGTAGCCACAGCCTAGCATAGCCCCTCCTGGGCTGCTGCAGCCAGGTTTCAAATGTTCTGCCTGTATGAGTTCTAGCGATTATAACCAGGAGAATATTCCCTAACAATGTCAAGGGACAATAAGCCACAGCTAATCAATAAACACAATACCTACCGCACACCAGAGCTCAGAATAGAAACTGCTTCGGCAGGTGGGACAGCTGGCTTGAATTTTTATTTAGTGGTTGTGAAAGGCACCGTGGCTTTCAGCGAGACAAGAGCAGCGCTGACAGTGACAGATCCCCCATTACATTGTGCCACTGAACAGAACGAGCCACTTCAGCAGATACAGTTCATTTTTCCTGAGAGTTTTGTAGTGGGTTGGAATTAGTCTAGAATTTCATTTTTCTGAATTCCCTTTGCCTGCCAGCATTCTGGACTGCCCTGCAGTTTCCAAGGTCACCTTGACTTTTTGGAGGTCTGGAGAGTTGCCCTGACTCTAGAAAGATCCAGGGCAAATTTACGTGCTGAGCTGATTGCCTGTACAGATCTGCCTTAAAACAGCCAGCACAGCAGTGGGCACCCTGGTTGGGATTTCCGCCATCCCTCATGAATGCTGGGTCCAACAGAACAGCCTGTTGTGCAATGGAGGAGCAATAAGAAGCACCCTTCTTTTTAGTCTTTATGCTACTTGACAGTTAAATAAATGCAGATATTCAGATTTATCCCGCCTGTGTTCCAACACAGCCCTGAGGTGCTGAAGTTGGCAAGAAATTGCCTTTTCCTCTAAAGTCAGTGGGAAGAGACTGAAATCACTGAGCCCCCTTAAGGCTGGTGTCGCTTTGTAGAGGTCTCTCCATGGGTGATACAAGAAACCTTGAGCAGTGGTTCCTAACAGGAGACATTAAGCAGTTAATCGACACCAGTTGACCTGGCCTCCTCTTGGAGTTACTGTAGCAGAGTGGTGGCCACCAGAAGTGAGACTTGAACAGTCCACTGCTGATAGAACCTTAATTTCCCACCGAGCCTAAGCATTTCTGACAGTAGAAAGCATTTACTGGTGGACTGCTGAGCAGATCAAGATGGATACAGTTCTCTTGTTGTTTGGATTAGGAGGTAGGTCCAGAAAAAGGAGACAAATGGGGTCATAAAAAAAATGTAACGTTTATTTTATAAAGCAATTTACTCATCCTGCCTCTCCTGTACTTAAAAAGGCAGCTGAGTGCTACATAGAGGTTTGAGTACAGAACGGAGTACTGGGAGTGTAGGGGCTTTTGCAGGACTTGAACTGTTGATCTAATTTACTCCCAGTGTAACTGCAGTTATCTAATTGACTATGATTCTTAAATTTATTAGACTGGTCAAAACTGGGGCAATACTAATAGACATCTGTGCCCAGAACGGCTTTACCTAACAGTCAGTATACAAGTACTCACCTGATGATAAGTTATATCCTAATTTGAAGATACATGTGCTGGCTATGACTGTCAATTAACTTCAAACTTGACCCTCACAAATACTGTATTCCCCTTCAGATACATCTTCCATGGGGCTACAATTCCAAATATCCTGCTGCATCTACAAAACCATCAGCAGATTCCTTTTGGGCATGAACTGGGCCAATGACATTTTCAGATAGGCTTGGCCAGCCAGATGTAGTCGTTAAAAGAACTAGGCCAACGCAGATCGTCGTTAATGAAAGAAACACGGACCCCCGGGGGAAAATATGAACATCAGGTTATTTGGCCACCAGCTGATTCCTTATCAATAAGTGATGTTAGCAGAAGGCAAAGTGGTATTAACGCGTGCTGAGAGGCTGCTGTCACACGAAGAGGCACTGCACTTGGGATAATAACCTGGTCTCGATACTCTGGAGCCCACATCAAAGCAGAACATGCTGGGCACCCAGTTTTTTTCTTGTTTTCTTTAGTTTTGTTTTTTACACCATGCACGAATAACCTGCTCAGCTACACAGCCTTAGCTGACTCCCACCATGTGAGCCCCGGGCCCTGGGAGCTGAGCTGGCCGGCCAGCATGTCTGCAGGATCAGGGCTCCAGTCAAGTCCTCGCCCACTAGCTGGGTGCGCTTCCCCTGCGAGAGTTTGATATGGTCATAAATTACAAAAGATTCTTTTTCCCATCTCATGAGAATGAAAACCATCAAAAACTGGCTGAATATTAGATCTAAGGTAAAATGAAAGAAAAATGCACTCAGCCTAGTAATAGGTTTGCTTCGGGATGTTGACTTTGTTTGCTCTGACCAAGCTCTGTGCCCAGAGCTCACAGCCAGACAGCTAAGAGAAGTCTGAATATTATTTAAAGGATTGGTAAGGTCACGGTGGCCTGAGCCTCTCGGGTCTGAATTAATCTCCTTGGCACAGCAGCCTGCTCTAGTTCAGCTGCTTGCGCTCGCAGGTACATTCGTGTAGAGCAATGCCATCCAGTGGTTGCTCAGATTCATCACAAAGCCAATGGCTCCTTCCTGAGGGACATTACACCATTACACCAGCCAAAATGTTTCTGCTCTTGTTTCCTGATAACGTATTTCTCAGATATTAAGAGACTGTGACAGTAGCCAGCTCGATTGCTTTCAGCTTCTTGGGCTTTTTGCATGTAAAACCCAGGTATGTTTTAAGTAGCAGCCACTTGAACATGTTTAATAGACATTTGGGGGGAAATAATATTTTATGTATGCAGTCCAAATACACAAATTTATTGTCAGGCCTGGATTTCGGTGTGGAGAGTGGTTACATGGAGTCATGTGGAAAATTATGCTGATTTTTGAGACAATAATGCAGTCTGTGAATGAAACTTTCTCTGTCCAAAGCCCGGGAGATACTGAGGTCACTCAGTGGGACATTTTTCTTTGAGGATGATGCCCAAGGGAAAGGATGCACAAGAGCTGGGCTGTGCAGAACCTTTCTCCATCAACATCACATTTTAAAGAGTCCCAGTATTGCCGACTACCCAAGGGCTGGACATTTGTGGGGGCCTTAAACTTGCCTGGCCGCATCCCCTCTTTTGCCTTCTCCCAAAGACCCACCATCACACGGTGGCACAGGCCAACATCCCGTAGCGACTAAACTAAGATGTCAACATTTTTTGCCTGTCGCACTCCCCAAAGTCAGATGTAATTGCACGGCCGCCAACGTGGATGACGTACCATACCAAACACCACGACCTGTTGGACACGGCCCGTCCCCAGTGCATTCGAGCGCAGGCTCTGGCCGCGCTGAAGGGTGCAAGCCTGATCTGACCGAGGGGCAGCCCTTGGCAGCCGGGCAGATGTACCCAGTGGGTCTGACCCTCTGTCACACTCGGGCCCTTTCACGCTGCCACTGAGCCGCCGGCCGGCGTTGCGCGGCCCCGGGTGCCCGCCCGCTGCTGCGTTTCGGCGTGGTGCGGCTCCTGCTTTGCGGTACAAATTCCAATCAGACGCGACAAAGCCCACCGGGTGCTGCTGACAACAGGTGTCTCATTAAACATCTCTCAACCTTACAGGCATTCGCATTGACAAGAACCAAACTCACACTCAATCACAGCTTAATCACAGCCAAACTCTATTAACAAGTCATACTAATTACCAACTTCTAACAATTTCTCAGGTTCAGAGGCAAAATATCCTTTCTTTATAGATGAAAACAGACTTGTGATACTCCAGCTCTGGCCATAATTAGGTCCTTTTAAACAAAACAAAACTAAAATAAAAATCCAGACGGATCCCTTTGTGATAATGGTCCTGAAAGTACAGTTGTATGACGAGATGTTTTGTTTGTTTTAATTTTGTATCTGCTATGTTGCCCACAAGGGTCCAATTAGCTTGTTACAGATGCTTGTATCAGTTTTATCCACTTGTCTTTTAAAAAAATTTTTTTAAGAGGGGTAACTTGTAGCACAGATGCTGGCCTGCAGGCATCCAGAGATCAACAACCAGCTTTCTGTGATACCAAGCCCCCTGTGAAACAGGCAGTCCTCACCCACAGCATTCATAATGCAGAGGGTAAAACGAACAGAGGGGAGGGAGGAGCTTGCACTGGATTTTGGATTATCGTGGAATAATCTGATGTGTTCAAAAGTGGCCTGAAGATGGCAATTCTGCCATGGCTAAGAGTAACTCTGACAAACTTTGGTTGCTACACCTTGGAAATTAAAATGCAGGTTTTATTTTTAATAGCGTGAAGCGCTGCCTTGCAACAAAACAGAAAGCTCTTAAGACATGGCTTTGATTTGTACATGTCACTATTTATTCTTGTCCCCCGGTATGTTCACCACATGTGTAATTCTGTGTTAACCTGGACGCCTTCCTCCATTGTGTGGCTGTATTGAGTGCCCGAGCACTCGAGAACTCACTTGTGTAATCAATACGCTTACAAAAGGGTACATATAAATAACATGAAGAATCTGACTTGAACTGACAGTGGGTATATCACATCGAGGGCTAACGCCTCATCCTTAACTCATGCTGCTGCTGGAGGGGAAAAAAAACCCACACAACAGACTGAGTTAAGGACTAACATAAGATTTCCTAGCATTTTCTGAGCAGTGTGGATCACGGAAGAAAGCCTCCTCCAAGTACCCGCAGTGCAAAATCCAGGAGCTGGTTGTTTACCTGTTCTTGGGTTTAGTTGCTGTTTGCTTTTCCTCTCCTTCATTTTAAAAGGAAATTAACATTTCTCCTGGATGATGCAGCTCAGCAGAGACTCACCAACTCGAGGCTTAGTATCAGCAATTTTTACCTCTGGTGCAGGCAGTTTTGTTTCTTCTGCAAGGCACGGCAGGACGAACACAGGATACCTGAAACTCCTGGGACAAGGCTGCATTTCCTGGGGTAGGTTGGGGTGATGTGGGAACCCCGTTTGCCTTGCTGTGAGGGTCGTTACGTGATGTGGCAGCTCTGTGAAGCTGTGGGCACCCGAAAGCAGCTGCAGGGAGGAGCAGGGTGGCACCCAGCCATGGAGAAGAGTGGGGCAAACCCACCCACCTTCGCTTCCCCTGGCACAGCCCCGCAGGCTCCATCCTTTGCTTGCCTGCACTGCCGGAGACCAACTGCGATCCCAGTGTGATGAAGAGTGACACAATGGCTTACCGGTAATGTAAGACAGGGAGAATCAGTCCAAAAATTACTGTTACCTGGCAAGAGCAGAAGGCTTGGGTTTAAGGTTTGGTGTTGAAGGCTTTGTCTTGCAAGGGTACAACCCTCTCGTCCTGACACTGCCATCCTCCTCCATCCCGAGGCTGACTGGGTACGATGAAGTGGTGGCCTGCCAGAGGATGGAGCACAGGGGACCATGGATCAGGCCGTTGTACAAAGCATAATACAAAGCAGTGCCTTTTCTGCAGCTTTCAGGCTGAAGATGGATCAGGCCAGCGTTTCTCTGCTTGCCAGCCTCCCACATGAGCTGGCAGCGGCTTCCCAAATGTGGTTCAGCAAGGAGGTGTACCAGAGAGGGATACAATACAGTTAAGTAAAGCTGCAGGTGAGTAACAGGGAAATACTGGTGAGGCTACACATGGGTGCCTCTACTCGATGGCATATTGAGCCTTTTATGATTACTGCTGCAGCAGCAATGGTACTGCAAAATGTGGCACCTCTAATGTGGGCACTCTTGTTTCTACGACCCTGAGTAGATGTGCTTGGAGCAGCCACACTGCCACTGACAAGTGGCATCTCTCATGCCAGTGAAGGTGAGTTTCTGAGGCTCTGGAACAAAGAGAAGTAGAGGGGGGGCTTTGTGAAAATGCTTGTTTTCAGTGTAAGGTCCACTCCTGCTTGAGTAGCAGGAGGAAAAAAGAAAGGTCTTTGTTTAGAGCTGTAGTAAGGCAAGACAGGAGATGAATATCCATGTGCAATGGAATACCCATGAGAACATTCATGCAGTGGTTCATCAGGGGAAAATGGATTTTGTCTAGCCATAGCCTCGTTCCTCTTCATAAGAGGCTGTTTCAGTCCAGAGCAGAGCACCCTTTTGCCAGATGAAATTTGGAAGAAGAGGCTAGCAGGTGCTGATGCAGACTCCAGAGTTTTATTCTTGTTCCCATGTTCCTTCAGCGTACCAGCCCAGGGCCGAAGCGATCTGGCTCGTTTTGGGGAGTACAGTGTGCATGATCAGCTACAACCCTTCCTAGTTCTGAGCTGTTCTCTGGTGTACGAATTTCCTTCTCCTTCATGGAATTTTACTATTCATGAAGTTAAAAAAAAAAAGAAATAAATTAAAACAATTGAAGCGTTACTATTTTGTGGAGCTGTCGCTTCTGATCAGAAACTGAAATCCTGCTTCGTGCTCCTCCAGTGTGGAAATCTGTCAGGTAAATAGAAATCACCTCGTAAAAACCCTTAAACAGCTCTGGTTTATATTTTAATTGAGGAACAGAACATTTTAAGCACTTTTATTGGGTGGCGCCTGCTGAATGACAGATGTCCATGGTGGAGTAATGCTGAGCACGCTTTCATAAAACAGGGCAATTCCTTGCTTAAAACATTTACAATTAAAGGCTTGATTGAATAACAATGAGTTCTGTGCATGGAGCTCATTTCTGCACTTGTTTGTGCACCTGAATCAGGCTGTGATCATTCGGTAGGTTGGATACGAGGTGCCAGTTGCTTTGTTCAATGACCAAATAGTGCTCACGGGCACAGCTGGAAATGTGCCTTTGATTTTTCACCGAGATAGAGGTAAAGTACACTATGCTGTGCTGTTAGACTTGCCAACACCCTTGTTTCAGCTGGGAGGCTGGTTTTGGTTTTGTTTTTTTTTAAACTACATGTTAGTAACTCTCCCAATTTGTCAAAAGCCAGAGATTTTAAAATGAACACTAATCCTTAGCAGCTGAGAAACTCTTAACTAGCTTCTGCTTTATTTTTCTATCTATCTCCTGTGACCCCTATTACTGTAATACCCAAGAACATCACCTCTGTTTGTACACTGATCCTCATAATATCTGAAGGAAGTTAGGCTGGCATTAATATTATTTTCTCCTGTTATATGTGGGGAACTGAGACACAGAGAGGTCAAGTGACTTGGCCAAAGGTGTTCTTCGAAAAGGGGTCCCAATGCTGTACGCTCATGACCAGTCTTTGGATGGTATTTAAAACGTAGCCTTCTGAATCTAGAAACAGGCTTAAAGAAAGCACAAACCAGCCAACAGCAAACCAGATGACATGGCACAAACTGCAACCTTTTGCTCAAGCCAACTAAGAGACTCGAGTGAGAAAGGATTTTGAGTTTCATTCCCACTGAACTGAAAAATACCGCGTCTAAACTGACATCAATACAAATTTGTGAAGGCACAGAAAATCCTAATGGCTAGAACCTGAACTTTGGGAAAATAGCCTCACTTTTCTCAAAAAAAGAGATGAATCCGCAAAGTAGATCTTGCCACAGCAGAAGGAACATGTGTCATGGGAACAGCAGAGGCAAAATGTGTCGTGGGAAAATCTTGACGGATTCAGCCCAGGATGAGAATGTGCAAATTGATGCAAAATTAAATGCAATTGAACAAGATAACACATATCCCAGCAATGAAGAAAACTCACAGCATACTCGCAAAAAAGATGGAGTTTAAATCCAAGGGGGGGGTCTGAGGATGTCTAAGCAGTCCTCAGTGACTACATTTTGGCAGGAATATGAAGGTTTCCCCAAAAAGGAGCCAGGAAAGTGCTGCAGAAATGAAATAAGGAGTAACTGAAGTGCAGGGGTCAGTTACACAACTAAATGGAAGAGGTGTAACCCAGCCCTCCTACATAACAACAAAGTAGGTACTAAGTAATAATATAGTTTGTCTGCTACTAAAAAGTCACCCTGTAGTTCACTTCTGGGATACTGTGGTTTTTTTCTCTTCCTGGCCTGCTCTGCTGGCAGACTGATTTTCAAGAGTTGCTGGTTTCCAGCTCCAAAGTAGCTTAATTTCAGTTCCACAGGAAACAAAACTCTAAACTATTCTTATTTGTAAAATCTTTGAAGATGTGGGAATGTCCTCTGGTTGTAAGGAAAGGGAGTGCAATTCAGAACCTGGTACAAATACATAAAGGGATTCAATAGTTAATTAAACATAATCTTCCTGTGGCATATGTGACTGAGCTCTTTCAGGCTGAACATCCTTGATTTTTATTGCGCTATTCTCCAATAAGTGACAACACAAAACCTTTTGCGGGGCCATGTTGGCCCATCACGTGCCTTCACCTTGGCGGCACTAGCTGCCCTGCCACCAAAAAGAGAACATTTTGGGAGCTAATAAATTTCTACTTTCACATGACAAATCCATCTCTCCAGGTTGTCAGATCACTCCGACACGTCTCTCCGGCGCCAGGAAACTACTGACGCCGTCCCCATGCCGCTGGGGTGAGGAACCCACAGTGCGGTGCCGGCTGCACGGCGGCACAGGCTGCCCCGCTCCGCCCTTAGAAGCAAACAGACATTTCCAGCTACTTACAAAACCAGCATGGGGTGGGGGGGAAATCATGTTTTGGGGCTGTTATTCTCTACAGAAAACAGGTGCCCTGATCCTGCACCCATGGCTGAGCTCAGCACAAGTAAAGGAGTTAGGCTGGAAGCATGTGCTGATGGAGGTGCTGAGGATGTGGCTTGCAGACCTGCCTTTGCAAAGGGGTCAAGACAATCTCATATAGGGCACAACTCCGTTAGTTTTGTTCTGGGTTTGGTTTTGGTTTTTTTTTTTAATAATAAAAAAAAATACAGCATTTGCTCTTTTCTGGAAATTATATTCTGCTATGTGTGAGAAATGAGAACGAGTCAGTCTAAAGGGAAAGAGTGCAATGCATCGGTTACAAGCCTAGATAAATACTGAGGTGTGCAGCTGTCTGGACCAATTTTGGTTTTAAATATTTAAGGTGACTTCTACCAACACAGAATTTTATTTCACAAACATCTGTCTTTCACTGTTAACAATTCATAGCTGCTACCTACTCAACAATAATAAATAATAATAAAAAGGAATAATCTTTTTAGTAGAAAAGAGATAATTACTAAGCAGGATGTATACTGCTCCGAAAAGCCACCGGGGCTTTCTAATGATAAATCTAGTCCCCACATGCCCTTTATTCAGTGGGATGTATTCTTTCAGCCTTGAAGGTGGGCTAGGAGGTGTCCTATGCCATCCTGACAGGCTGGGGCATTAGCATTCCTCGGAGGTGCCCCACTGAGTGCAATGAGGGTTTTCATGAAGCTGCAGCCAGGGCTTGAGTCAAAGCACAGCAGTGTCGAAGTGAATCTTTCCAGGGATACTGGGATGTGAAGCGCTCATGGGTTTCTTCGACAACGACAAAATGAGTCCTTGTGCCGTATTCCCCAGGCTTTCTCCTAGACGTCTACCAGTTACACCCTTCTTTCCCACCTGCAATTAGCACTTACAGTGTTGCAAAGGGACATGAGATTCGCTCTCCACCGTCCTCCTTCAGAAATCTCTCACACCTTCCCCACTGGGTGGGAACACGCACTGTGGGTTAGGAAATATTCTTGTAGTGGAATTACATTTGCAGCAATCCTACCCCCCACCTCCTGTTTTCTTCTGACTATTAGACTCTGCTGCTCATTGTGGTATAGGAGCACATAAACACAAAAGCTTAGACACTGTATTTGGTTCAGCAAAGCCCCAAATCTCCATGACTCTGCCCCCCCCCCCCCAGAATTGCATATGCACATATTGGGCCCAGTATGTTTCATACAGGGTAACTGGAGCTGGGTAAGTGCAATTTTGGTGGAAGAGTGAGGTGAGGAGAGAAGTGGGAGTATATGACCGTTGACCTTAATTAGAGGAGATAAAAATGTCGAAACATGACTCCTAAGAAAACCAAGGAAGGCCTCTATTGTCGAGTGTTTCCACATGGATGCCACTGAGAAGAGGTCAAGTACTTTCTATATACTTTAAGTAAATAGTAGATTGTGAGTTCACAGTCTGGACTGGATTTGAGCAGCCTCTGTGTTCTGCAAGATCATAATTAAGTCTTATGTACTTAAGATTTGATATCCACTGACATTATTACTTGAGAGTTGCCAGGAAATACAGCAGCTATTAAAAGTTATAAAGTTTGCTAGTAAAACTATGCCTAATGTCATAATATGGCTAACCCCACACTAGAATTGTCTTGGGCTCCTACTCTGAAAGAGCAGCAATGATGGACTCAAAAAAATCTCTGCTGTTGGTGGTTTTCTATGATAAAGACATGTCTGCTCGCATCTCCATTGTCATGGAAAAAATGCACATAGCCTGCAAAATTAAATCTGCTAAATGAGAAATGGGTTATATGTCAGGAATAGAGTGCTCCAAATAAGGCAGTTTATTTACATGCTACTGTGAAGCATATCAAGCCAAGTTAAAATGTTAGGCATAAAATTCTTCTGCTCATCTTTGCAGCTATCCAGACTGAAGGTTAAGAAGACTGAATGTGATGGGTTTGTTCCAAACCCAGCTCCATTGCCCTACCTGGAAGTGGGACTACACTGAAATCAGAAATTACAGCCTTATTTCATTACCTGCAGATTCAGCTCTAGTGTCATTGCCAGCAATTAGAGTATTATCAGGTAGCAGCATTCATCTCAGGTGCTCAGCATCTCTTCCATACCCTGGAGAGACCGTGCCCTTATTAAAGGTGTTATTTACAAACAGGGGAAACTGAGTTAAAGAGCAATGATCCACAGGAATCAGATCCTGTGTGATCCACAGGATCACATCCAGGAATCATCCAGGAATGATCCACAGCAATAAGTCCACAGAAATCAGTGGCAGACCATTCAGAGCCCTCAGCTAGACCCAGCAGACCTAGTAAATTCTCCAGCTATGACAGGCAGGAAGAAAGGGCAGGAGTGCTCTTAGGGGCGTAACTGGAAACAGATGAATCACTGGAAATCTTCCTGTCTGTTCAGTGGGCTTCACATGAGAATTTGAAATAGTTGGGACCCAAATTATTTAAGGTGTATTGCTGGGAGGAGGGAATGAGGCATGAAACTTGGGAGGCTCAGTCCCAAAGACTCCTCTTGGAAGCCAAGCTGTAAAGCTTTATATGCACCTGAAGCAAAAAAATCTCTTTCCCTGTGTGTCTGCCTGTGAAATGGAAAATCAGCAGCTGATTTGTGAATGCTTTCTTGCTAGAACTGTGGATTTGAACTCTCTGTCCTTGATTAAAGTGGGGAATGCAATTGCACAAGTCATTATTACTGATGAACCAAAGTAGTGATGGAGCCAAATAAAAATCTCCTGCCACTACGATCGGATTCTGGAAAAGAGACAGACCTGGGAGCCTCCAGCCTATTTGCATTTCCTTTTTTTTTTTGTGAAATATGTGTCTGAATTGCTAGGTCTCCAAACCTTGTGTGTACTCGGAGTACATGACTTCTATAGGTACAGATCGAGAGACAAGAACTTTATCTACACAGATGGGAAAAAGCAGCTTCCAGTTCCTTTAACATGTGACCAGTCCCAATTATGGCTTCTTCCACATGACATCAGTATGCGATGGAGGATCTCACTTTTTTTTCGCCAGAGGCAAATGAATACATTATCCAGCAGTGAGGCGTGGGGCAAGCGAATGCGTAACTCTGGGGTGATTTGGATTCCACGCTCGCGCGGGGGTGTGAGCCAACCTCAGAAGTCATTTTCACTGATGCTGACACATAAGGCATCCCTCAGAGACCTGTCTATCAAACTGCAACATGCTATGCAGAAAAATTAGATTACTCATGCTACAATAAAAAAGGAGAAGATGACAATGATGAAAAAAAAAAAGGACTTCAAAATGTAACAGCTATTTATTAAAAGAATAAAAATCCTGACAACAGGAAAGTATCCTTGAGACTTTTTATTTATTTATTTTACCTCTTGCAACCCATTTCAAGAAGAGCTAGCTGGAAAAACCCTATTAATTCAGACACTGCCTCTGGAAAAACCACCACTTCATCATGATTGTCACATTACTGTACTTGTGAAATATCATCTTAAACACTCATTACGATTTTGCTGCTGGTCTTGCTGCAGTCAGCAGCAGGATTTCCTTTGGCTTTGGTAAGAGCAGGATCAGGCCCTCTCTCTGTCTCTCTGAATTGCAAATGGATTGTTCACGTGTCAGCTCGGTAACTAGGCAAAGTTCACCGTGCTTAGTTCAAAGCATGCAAGATGAAGCTCAGGGCATTTCACTCACAGTATTTGCCGAGTTCCTCAGGTCTACAGAAGTGTTAAAGTGGTTTAATACAAAATCCATAAGACAAACATTATGCAGCTATGTGTGAATCCCTGTCCAATGAAATCTATTTCTTTAGGAAAAAAAATACAAAGTAGTAAAACATACTTAGTAAAGAAAAGAAAAGGCTATGAGAAGCTTAGTAAAATCCTATAAATCAGAATGCCGAACAGCTTCAGGAAGGGCGATTTAAAATAAATCTGGAGAACACACACACACACACACACACACAGTCCATAGCTGGAAATGGACCTGGACAAGTGCCAAGGTTAGAACATCTCAGACAGCACTGCAGGACTGGTTTTACAATATCAGATAATGGAAAGGTTTGGCCAAATGCTGATTTTTCTTCTCCAGTAATAACGAACGTGTGCTGGGGCTTCTGCAGTATTTGCTCCTTGAGTTATTCCCCAGGAATGCTATTTGGGAAAGCTAATTGAGATTTTTAACTCCACCTGCCCTGAATCATCTTGTAGTTGTACTATTCACCGCTGCAAATTCTATTTTACCTATTGTTATCATTTTTAAGGAGCCAGTTGTATATTGGCTTGATTTGCGAAGCAGCTCCAGCCATTTCCCATAGGGTTTACTTTCCTGTCTTGAGACTCTCTTCCAAATATTTCTTCCCAGAGATAAGTTTTGGTTCCCATCCAAACCAAAAGAGGAGTACCGTAAGCTCTTCTGTGGTCCTGCATCTTGCACAGCCTCAGAGGAACTCATGGCCTGCTGATCAGAGCAAAGAACAGATGCAAGTTTGCCTTTCCCTGCTCATTCTCCGTCTGTGTGACACTGTGCATAGCAGTGGTGTGTATCAACCCTGCTGCACCCTTTAAGCCTGCTTAGTAGGTTTTTTGGGGGTTTGGCTTCTTAATACAGACATACGATTTCAACATGACCACACATAGTGGAAGTATGCAGAATTATAGGTCCCTAAAATTGTCAGGAGCAAATATGATCAGATCTGGTTCTTGATCTCATTACTGTCTAAAAGATTTGGCTGGCATTTTTAAATGCCATGATTTATGTTCTTCACCTTAACACGGCCCTCGGTAGTGTAAACCCAGTAACTCTATTATTCTCCAGGGCAACTCTAGTGAATCTGATTGGAGACTTTTCACAACACTGTGTCTATAAGAAAATATTAACATGGATTAAGACAAGTTGATAGATTTTAAACCAGGCTATAGAATGAGAACCAGTGAGAATAAATCAAATAACTTTGCCTAACTACAGCAAGTATTTGTAAAGCCCTGTAAGGTTTCCATTTCCTAAAGCCACCTGCCATCTCAAATGCCCCTAATCAGTCACAGATGCTGGATACCAACCTGCTAACCCTATGGCTTTGAGAGAAAATATTGCACTTTGTAAACTCATTCTTGGGTATTTCCTTAATTTTTCTTAAACTAAACTTTCATCCCTTATTTTCCACTTAAATGTAATGAGTTAAATCAACTCTGACATTTTGCCCTGCTTACCCTTACAGTTCTGTTTAGCTGCTTTCCTACCTACTTCTTGAAAATCTGAAGACCTCAGCTGTTTTTTGTTCTTTTTTTTTTTATATCATTAGGGTATTTTTTTCACTCCACATCTCATGATCACCCTCCTGGTGTTCAGCAGTCCTATTAAATGCAGAGTTTTGACTATTTCTCTAATCCATTGCCAATGGAAAAAATCAATGTTTTTCTGTTCTTATGTTTATCTCCATGACGAAGATGTACCAAACACTGAGCTTTTCTGAAGTACTGTGGAAACGTTTTTTAACCCCCCAAAATGATTAAAAAAAACCCAAACAAAACACCAAAAAATAGTCTACTCCTGAAGAAATAAGAGGCATTTTAGAGGCCTCATATAGCACCCACTGGAATCAAAAGAAAGAATTTCACAGATTAGGGAAGGTACCAAAGCAGGCCCTGGTGCCAAAGACCGTTAGACGCTGTTCAGCTATGTTGGTACTTAAGCAGAATGGGGGCTTTGGCTTGGCTCTGGAAGGAGCCATTATTCCACTTTAGCTTGTGAAGACAGACTGGGAGTGGGAGTTGTAATGGAGGTAGGAAGCAGACTGGATTTTATTAGTCTTCCATCATCTTTAGGAGATCCCTAACCAGATCAGGTTTCAGCCTCTCCCTCCACTCTTGTGTCAACCTTTGGTTCTGTTTTTGCTGGAGGATAAGTTTCATTATATTAATAAACAGCACAAGTGGTTCCAATTGTGGAAGAACCACTCTGAGCTGTCAGAAATGATCAGAGGAGAAGTTTCAGCCTTTCGATGATCACAGCCTCTTCTTCTGGTGCCTCAACTCAACACTTCCCCAGTGCACTTCACATTTTTAGCAGCCATGACAGTAATAAAAAGTACGTTTACATTTCAGTGAGGGTAGGTTCTTTTAAGGAACTTTATTCTCTGAACATGGTAGTACACAAATGCTCAGAAACCGGATGCTAATGGGAATAATTGGGCTAACATCCAACCTACTGGTTGGGACACTAGATCTAGGCATGCGCTTAAATGAAACTATACATCTTCAATCTTCTACTGCAGTCAAATTTCAAATACAAACATCTTTAATTATGCCACTAAACCAGTAAGTTTGCATTTCTTATTACTAATAAAGAGGCAGTGAGAAAAACTCACAAGAAAACACTCCACAAGCTGAGACTGTTGGATCCCTATCTCAGAGTGATCCATTAGTGCTTACCAGCAATAATGCTCAGCATTTGTCTCCCTTGCAGCACAGCACAGGGTTTTAAGTAGACAAAGTAATTAAAGAATCCCTACAAGGGTGGAAATATTACCAGATTAATTTTGCAGATAGGAAAATGAAGCACAGAAAGTTTTCAATTCATCCGAGTTCAACAAACCAGCCAGTAGAGAGGAGATGGTCTGATGTACAACCCTGTGCTCCAACCACTTACAGAAAGATGGGCACCCACAGTCCTCGTGGTGTGCCCGCTGAAGCTGCTTGGGCTTTGTGCAGGAGCACATCTCCACCAGCATCCATCTCCCAGGCTGCAGGACTGGGGTTTGCGTTCACAGATTTACCGCAAAATGACTGAGGATCACACTTCCCCCCGGCAGGTTCCCCCACCACCCTGGGAGGAACTGAGTGAAGTTTAGTTTTCAAATTAGACTCACCCGGGACTAGTGACTTGAAATGTCATCTGTATGATAGAACAAAAAAAAGAGGGGAAAAATGTAAAAGGAAATCTTTGTAGCCAGGACTCCCTGACTCTCCCACAGTAGGAGACACAGGAATACTGTTTCATGTCATGGAGATGTAGTTAAAATGCAGACTGCATATCCTTGTTCTCAGAATTTGAGAGGTGTGGTTTATCCATGTGGACAAGCCATCGTTCCTCCCTTTGATCTATCACTTGATGTAGAGGAAGGCTTTTATGTGTTAGTCCCATATAATGGATAATTTAGTCTGAAGCCATTATGAAAAGTATTACACTTTGAGTACATATGCTTCAATTATTCTTGAAAGTACATGGAAATATTTTATGACATTCACATATATTTCAAGTAAAAAAAAAAAATCAAAACAAACCCAGAATTTTTGTTTACCATCCAAACAAATTTGTTCTCCTGATGCAAGTTTACATGCATGTTAAAAGAATTCTGCCATTTTATGATTTTTTTTTTTTTAAGGTAGAATGTAAACAATATATTTGAATGTTTAATAGGAAAAATGTCAGAGTCATCATTCAATTAAATTACCAGTGGTACATATTGCTCTTTAGCAATTCCCTTTAGGAATAAAACTACTTAACACAAAGAGTAATAAATAGAGTTATATTCTCCTTGTTCAAGTGCACTTACAGCTTAACTTCCAAATTAATCCTATCACTCTTTTAGAAACGGTGCTGGCCAGAGGAAGGCCTGACAGAGTTACCCATAAAACCATGAACTGCTGATATGACATGAGACACTTTGACAGTGAGCAGGGCTGCAGTATCCTCTTCACCCATAGGAATAGTTTGTACTAGGAGGGCATTGTAAGAAGGGGTTTTTGCAAGAGGAGGGTCTCCTTGTTTGTCTTCTTCCCCAAATATGCTCCCAATGACAGATCTCAGAGATGGTGACAGCTGGACACCAGTCAGAGGTGAATGCTGGCATCCTGCAGGTCACTGCACCTTTGTGCCTCAGTTTCCCTATTTCTAAATTAAGCATCCTTATGTAAGATATTGGTTTTTCAATCAGAAGAATTATCTTAGCATTTAATTGGATATCTTCTATTTTCTTCTATTGAATAAAAGGATAGCGGTGGCCCTCACATTGTTAAAAGAAAGGACCAACCCCATTTCACATATCAGAGAAAGTGTTTGGGTAGGAGTTGTTGCCCTGTAAGACCTCTGAACTGATCCTCTAAACATAGGGCTGTTGGCATTGCTAACTCAAATAGTTCAACTACAGGAAGAAAATGTTTAGCTTGGAGGCATTTTGAACTTCACAAGACCGCAGGGAACACTATAAAGAGATGTCCTGCTGGTCATTTCATTCCTGCTGTCATGACTGGCCCACTCACCTTCCACGGTTGCTGTCCTGCAGGAGGTGGGACCCGAGTACCCCCATGGCTGTGGCCAGTGCCTTACTGAGCAACGTGGGTGGAATTGCCTGCAGGTCCTGGCTTCCAACACTTGTTCCTCTGAAGGAGACTGGAAGAGCTGAACAGGCCCATCTGCACCCGCACCTACTTTACAGCCAAAACCACATGAGAAGCGGTTGGTTATGCAGCGGGGTTCAATGCAAGGTATTAGCCCCCAGTGTTTCCTGAGGCCTGACTTTATTCAGTGCACTGCACAAGCAAGCCCTTTCCCACACAACATCTGAACCGAGCCTCATCAGCAGTGCCCAGGCTCTGATCGCTGACCCAGCCTTTACTGCAACCCATCTTGCGAACTTACCCAAGATGAAAAGCATCAAATGACAGGATACAGAGTGCCAAGAGCTGGCAGCAGAGGTTTCTTCTGCAGACATCTTGCTGGTTGTTTTAAGGTCTTCTGCCTCTAAGTGGCACCATGCTGAGTGATTGAACACTTGCTAGAATCTGTTCTACCTTTCATTGTAATGATTTCTTACAGAGCTCCCACTTTCCAAACTCTGAACTTTCAAGAGTACTGCCTGGATGTCAGAGCCCTTTCGTCAGAAACACCAGAGCCTTCTGGAGTGATGGTCCCCA
Organism: Haliaeetus albicilla; assembly: GCF_947461875.1. Taxonomy (NCBI): domain Eukaryota; kingdom Metazoa; phylum Chordata; class Aves; order Accipitriformes; family Accipitridae; genus Haliaeetus; species Haliaeetus albicilla. Next base: position 23,822,977 of record NC_091494.1, on the reverse strand, counting down.
GTACTACAAAATCCCTTTGGAAAGCCACAGCTCTTAAACCATCCCTGGGAAAGACTGAACTTCAGTTTTTAGAGAACCCTGGGATTTGTAACGAGAGGTATTCAAAATACAGCCAGGCAGAGCTTTTGCTGCTGTAAATTGCCAGAGGTTACACTGAATCATACCCGTGCACGACCTGGTTTATAGTTTTGTATTTGCTTAAAGTAATTAGGCCCAGACTGCCTCATGCAACTTTTGCTCAGAAAGCAGGAAACAATTTGGGAGGGGGACAGATGGTGTCCCAGAATGGATGGATCAGATCTCCACACACACTTAGTCTGCGAGTCCTGAAACTGCTGAAGCAAACTGTACTCCTCAAACTAGCCATCCAGCACAAGAAACGTACTTTTTAAACCAGAAGGAAGTAATCTTCTCTCAGTGCCATAATGGACTCATAATGCTAAAATATTCAGATATTCTACCATCTACCATGAAATCTGCCTTTGCTTTACTACTTTATGACCCTCACACATTTTGCAGAGTTCGAGGTTGTTTGCTCTACTTAAAAATGCAGTAAGCTTTTCCTGTCCCTAGATAATAAAGCAAAATCCACAGCCCAAATTCCTACAGCTCACAACAACAAACAAGCTATTCAGCCCAGGAAAATTATTGATGCTTTAAGAGGACTAGAAAAAAGTACACCAAGAGGAAAGTTTTTCCGTAGTTGAGGGAAGGTTGTCAGGATAGTAATATAGTACAGTGAGCAGTGAAGACTGGGAGATTTATGTGCCAATTCTGTGTATGATTTATTTAGATGAATTGCTCTGTATCAATACGTAAAAATCTAATAAATATAACTCCCTATACAAAGAGCTGCTCCAGTCCCAATGTTACAGTGGACAGTTTTGGCAGAAAGTCAGGATGTGCATTAAAAACACACTTTTTGAGAAGTCCAATAAATAAAGGTCTGAAATATAGTTTCCTACTGAGAAAGGCATTTTAAATCATTTTGATAAAGAACTTAAATTAGGCCTTAAAAGGAGGGGGAAGCTAGGTCCCTGTAACTAATTATTTATAGGTATTTTGAATATAAGAGTCCAAGAAAGCTGGCCTCCATCCCCCATTCTCTGCCACAATAAATGGGAAGGAAACAGCCATTCCCCTCTCCCCCTCCCGAACCAAATTAAAAGTCTGAAGTGTTAGAAAGGGGAGGAAAAAAAACAGAATTAAAATGGGGAACAAGCACCTGAACAAGGAACTTCAGAAGTCCTGAAAAAAACCTGCACATTTTCTACCAAAATAAATGATATGAGCAGGAGACAGGACTTCAGTTCTCCTCCACATTATTCAAGAGGACTGGGCTGTTAACCCACTGTAGTCCCCCAAAGAGGGAATATACTGTTATTTGTTAAACACCAGTGGGAATGTTCTTAGAAGTGAATAAACATCTGAATAGCCCTAGTCTTTCTGAAAGTCAAAGCAATTTAGAGACTGCACAGAAGTGGAAATTGCTGGGGACTTAAGCTTCTAAGTCACTTAGGTGCTTTTGAATATGTTATCCCGAAAGCATACTGATATTTTTCATGTGTGCAGCCACCCACGGGCCCTGCCTTAGAGGATTTACAGTTTGGGGACCTGCTACCACTCGCAGCAAAACCAGCGGGGTTGAAGCAGTGTTGATGTGGGAGGGTTTGTGGCTCCACAGCAGTAATTGGCACCTCCCTGTACTGGATCTCACACCAAGCACGGCAACTCAGGTCCAGTTCATAAGGCAGGAGGCTCTGCGTGGGAAGGCTGAGGAATGAGAGGCTAATGCTCAAAAGCACAGTGCATGTGCCAGAGAGATTTCTGCTACTGTGGTTGTACCTACCAGGCTTCCAACTGAGGTTACTGAGTTATTAATCTGCGATGGACATCTGGAATTTCCCTCCTTGTTCTCAGCAGATTGCTTCACCTTGTACTCCCTTCTGCTGCCAAGCATGGGCGTCTCTCAAGACTCTGCACAAGGAGCCGTTCATTCTCCTCTGCTCCATCAGGAGTGCTTCCCTCTGAGCTCAAGTTCATCCCTCTCTTTAAATCTGACCTTCAGACCTTCTTTTTCATTGCAGGGCTCGGTGAGGTATACTACAGCAAGGGCCACCACTGCACTTGCAGAGCCAGGAGGTCACTAACAGGTGGCGCTTTGCTAAAGAAGAAAATACATGCCTTAGAAAATTAGGAGAGAGGCACTTAAGATCTAGAGTTTAACAGACCGGCTTTGCGCCTACATTTGGCCTGGCTGCATGGCTGTAACTTCATGGGATGCAAGAGCACGCCTTTCATTGACTAGGGCCAGTCACATGCTAAAGTCTTTTAGTGTCCTCCAAGACCCACTTCAATGCCAGACGAGACTGTCCAGACATCCAGACCTCTAAGCTTGCAGTCCTGATGCGTGCACCACCAGAACTTTCAGACATGTCCTGCAAGGTCAGAAGTAGCAGAAGAGCTCAACCACAGAGCACTAGCACCCAGTTTTTATTTCCGAAGCCAACACAGAAATATGTGTCCAGGTTTTCAGAAGAACTCAACAGCTTGAGGGCTTTGTTGAACGTTTGCCTGTAAACACAACAGTGGGAACTGCAGGATGCAGCTCTGAAAATCTGGCCCAGGCTGGGAGTACTCAAAAAACTGGCCGTGAGCTCCTCTGAAAAGGTCGTCCTGTATGATCATATGAGAAAAAGAGACAGACAGGCTGATTGCACAAAAAGAAAAGGTGCTAGCAGCAACTACAGACAATGGGATTTTTGCCCCCAGTTCAAAGTGGGTTTCAGATTTCTCTCAAGCCACCAAAAATAAAAGTTCCTGGACAGTCCAAAAGCTCAAAAAATAAGAAAAAAAAAAAGTGGAAATCTGAATTGAAATTGAAACTTAAGCATTAAAAAAATCACAAAAACATTTGTTGCTGGCATGAAAACTTAAACTCAGGCTTCTGACATTTTAAACTTAGTAACCAAAACCACCAGCCATAATGATTTCACCATCCAGATCAGCATTAATATTCAGACAAATGCCAGGGGCTGTCACTTCCCATATTAAGGCAATCCACATTCGTTTGCATCCAGAACACCTATGGATGTCGTTCTTCTGATGAACAAACTGTAATTGTTAAGCTGAATTGAAAGAAAGGAGAGGTAGAATAAGGCGGATGAGTGTCTTTTGAAAAACATCAAAATGCATTTTCCTTTAAATGCCTGAAAAAGGATCTGATTATTTAGGGATGCTTTCCTCTTCACCTCATTATCATTATGTCATCAGTGTTGGGTTATCTAATTACTCAGCTAGAGCTGGAAACTTCATTTTCATGCATTAAGGTGTAAGAGGACTAGCTTGTCTGGCTCAGTAGTTAGTACTTAAGGAACAGCTGTAAAGAGCAGAGTCAGGAAGACTGCAGCACAAGAGGAAATCCTCAGTAGAATTCAAGTGCTTTATGTCTGTCATAAACACACTTCCAGATCAAATTAAAGGAATTTCTTTTAACTCTATTCACAGTCTCCAAATATTCTGCTCAACAAGCTGCCCAAGTTCTTAGTCATTCTAAGAAATTAATCATATTCCCCTTGTCATCTGGTTGTTCTCTGCTGACTGCTAATTCATGGTATATTGATTTTAAGACTCTGTTAGCACATTATATTTTCACGTTAAGCCAGGGAAGCTTTTCTTGCTAAAAAATCATAACCCATCCTCATTTCTCGCAATATTCAGTTTTGTTCCTCCTCCATTATTTAGAATGATTGATCAACACATTTTAATCAGCTTGAAATGGTTCAGTGAATTGTTCTGTGCTATCGTACCACCTACATTTTTTTCTACCAGCATTTAACACCACAACATGAATTCTGCATATTAGACTTTTGTGTTGGCCTATTGATGCAAAATTTTAGAAGACCAAATAATTGCTGGGGTAACACATTGGGGTCCAGTAGAATTGTATTACAGAGATTTTGGAAATCAACTGCTTATAGAAATAACTTGATATCTAGAAGGTAGAATTTAAAACAAAGATCATTAGAATGATATGAATATTTTTCATCACTGATTTAAAACAGGTCAAGACTTTTAAAAATGCCTGTGAAAATCTATGCTATTACAGCTGGTGATTAAAATTTATAATGAATTAGATAATAAGTATTTTGTTTGCTTTTTTAAAATGTCATTAACGGTGAGGTCTCTCATTGGACTAGTACAAAACCGCTGTTGGCAAAAATCTAAGTACAAAACACAAAGGCTTCATGTTTCAGATGCTTATAAAACTGAATTCCCCTGAATAACACTATTAATTTGGGTCTACTTGTATGCTTAAAGATTGTACCTAAATATTTTTGGCATGTAATGAGACCACAACTTTGCTTTTATTTAAATGCTTCTAACAGGCATAAGATCTTTGTCACTTCAAAATAAAATAGTTTCACTTAAACAGAAGTAATTTAAACATTTAACAGATTCGCAGTTCTTTGAGACCTTTTCTATTCAAGCCAAAATTTTCAAAACCAGGAACCAAAAGTATTTAATTTCATAAAAATGGGTATAGAAATTAATTTTTCCACTCTATCCCAACTTTAATGAATTATTCTGCAAAAAGTATTTCAGTGGGTTTTTTTGACTTGCAGACATTCGGTATACCAGGTGCTGGTTGCAAAGATAGTGCAGGCAACTTATCAATTTGTTTCTGAGTTATGCTTTTCTCAGAGGAAGTACATTCATAAAGCTTACCTTTTAAATATAGATTAACATTTTAAATATGAAGTTTCTTAGTAGCAAAAAAATCAGAGTTGGAGCTGAAACTCTATTGATCAGCAAATTACTGAAACAAGCACAAAACTATTTAAGACTAAAAGAACCACAAGAAAGGATAAAGTCACTAGCACACAAATAAAAGTGTCATTTAAATTTAAATGTATAATTGAACAGTATATGCATATATAATATATTAACATTAAGAGTACTCAAGTTTTAAAAATTCATTGTATGTTATAGATACTTAACCCATGCTGGTGGGGAAGAAACTACATAAAAATGTAAAAGAATAGCTTGTTATGTGTGGTACGAGATGGATGAAGGGCAAGTTTGAGTCCAGGAATGACAAAATGTCACGTATGTCTGGGACCTAAATGAAGCTGTACCAGAGCCCCCACAGAATTATAGGTTTGGGGAGATTCTTCTTCATATCACAGGTAACTACACACTGGATGCAAAATCTGTTTGCATGGATACATGAAGTATATAAAAGACAAAACCAGCATTCATAATTTACCAGTAATATGTAAAATCAAGCAATATTCAACATGAAATTTGAGGAAGCTGAGAAAATAAACTTACTTATGTGGTCTATTATGTAAGTAACATATAATACCTAAAACCTCCAATTTAGTTTTTACCCCGTAATGTAAATGGTAACATAAACCTACTATTAAGAGTAGTTTACTCAACAATTTTGGCTGAGAAATACACTGATGAGTAACTCACCCTTACCATTAAGCTGCAGTTTATTAAATATTTTGTATCATCTCAGACGTGAATAGAGTGGAGGATTAAATTAGAGGATCACTTCACTGCTAAGACTAACACTTCAGTCAATGCAAGATTTTGTCCATTCAAAACACCTTACAAAGAACAGACTGAATTCTGCTTTCAATTACTGGGGTGCAACTTTGACTGAAGTCAACAGATGTTGTACCTCAGTAACTGTTAGCAGGACTGCATACTGAATAAAAGGCTGGAAGAAAAACTCTCTGATGAAAATGTTTTTGATGGAAAACTGATTTTTCAAATAAAGGAAAGTTTTGTGAACAGTGTGTTTCACAGAAAAAACTTATTTTCATCAAATACTTTTCTGCTGAAAACTTGAAACATTTAGTTTTCTTTTTTTTTTTAATGACAGGTCAGAATTTTTGTGGAGGAAAGAAGTCTAATCATTTGACATGTCAGTGGAACAAAACTATCCAGGGATTGAAAAGACAAAGTCATACTGAGAGTGCCAAGAAATGAATGTAGGAAGTGAAATGAGAAGAAGGAAAGCTGGCATCCCTCAGAAAGCTTATTACCAGTTCTCAGTTTACTATTTTAATTCCTTAGATGGAAGGGTCAGATCTAGATAGGTACATGGCTTTCAGCATGGCAATATGCAAGTAGTTCATTAACAGGAATGAACTGAAGCACGGCCCGGGCATTTGCTGGTGGTGGGTTTGTTACATGGTCACCAACAAAACAGTGGCTGGCAGAAACACACTACAGTATTATTTCAGTTCTCATGCACTGGACAAAACACAGGAATAGGGCTCCAAAAAGGGAGGGAAATTAAGCCTCCATAAATGTAGCAATTTCCCGGGGTATAAATCCAAGCAGGGGTTTCAGGAAGCAGAACGTGTGAAATAAGACAGGTGTCTGTCCCTGATCAAGGCAGTCTGGAAGTGTTTAGTGCATACCGTAAGTGTTGCCTCGTCCACTTCAGAGAGCTGCTGGGAGAGAAGCAAGTATCATGAGAGAAAAACAGAGAAAAAGCAACCGCTTTGCTCACAACAGTACAGAACCTCCTTGAAGGTCAGCTTGGTGCTTTGGGCCATAAAGGAGAAACATGAGTGAGACTATAAACGTCGCTTTCATGGGAAGTCCGGAGGGTCCCATGAAGTCAATAGGACTATTCTGAGGATGAAGAATCACTCACGTCAAATAAAAATTTCAGGATTCGGCCATAAAGCATGCAAAATATATTGTATCATGAAATGTGGGTCAGCACTGCAATGATACAGACATTACTCATGTATATGCTAGACATCTCTGCTGTATGAACAAACCTAATCTTCTATTCTTGGGAATGATTATTGAAAACAGAACTCCTACAGCAGATAGTTGGGGCTGGACTTTGACAGTTCAGCTTCTTTCCACCTAAGAGATCTGGAAAGTTATTTGGGATAGCTGCTGTTCCTCTGTGGTCAGGCTCCCATGTGGTCTCACCACTTGATCAATGTGTGATGGTGCGATATGCTTTGGCCATTGCAGATGCTGTGTGATGAAGCCAAGGGCTCATGCTCGTTCTGGTAGACAGGAGGAAGATGTGACAGAGTCCTAGACCAAAAAGAACTCTTGATGTGCCAGGAAATGGTACGTTAAGATATTTAATAGCTAAGGCTGGACAGTGAATCAAGAGCGTTACTCTGGAGGACTCCTTTTTATTAGTTGCATATGAAGATTTCTGGGAGAAAGGAAGATTTTTGTTAACTTCTGTTCCTCTCATATCCAAAAGCCTCAGAGAACAGATCCCCTAATTTTTTAGGCATTGTGAAATATGTATAAGAGTCGCCATTGCACAGACCTTGCCTGCTATTTTAAGGCAGGCTACTGAAGCAAGTGTGGGTTAGACAGGCTGTGAAAGAGGGGGAGGAAGGGAAGGAAAAAGGTTAAATAGCAGTAGGAAACATGGCTAGAAAGGACTATTTGCACAACTGATGGTTCTGAGCCGTTAGATTATGCTGACAGTGTATTAATCATATGTTACAGCCATATGCACACACAATGATAAATTTATATTTGTCTGCCTATAAATGAACATTAGATGTAAATATATGTAAATTATTGACTATTTTGCATCATGTTAATAGGATAAACATTTTAAATATTTTAAATATAAAAATCTTTTCACATTACACCATCAGAAGAAATTACAAAAATATGTATGTGGGAGATGAGCTTATGGCCTACACCAGCTCCAACGATTTGGCTTGAAAGCCCAGATTGTCCAACAGACTCCTTCTGTAACTTAGCAAAAGCTTCCAAAAGCATCCCAATGAGTTAGGAGGATAGTTCCTAAGCCCTGGATTTAGAAAGTAACTTCAGTTACTAGGCAATTTACCTGCTCTTGGAAGACTGGACATTCTTCAAGAAGGAAATCTTAAAAGACGTGGGAGCAGGCCATCCCCATGTGCCGAAAGACGAGCTGGTGGGGAAGAAGACCATCCGGGCTGAACAGAGAGTTTGGCTGGAACTCAGGAAAAAATAGGAGAGTTTATGACCTTTGGAAGAAGGGGCAGGCAACTCAGGAGGAGTACAAGGATGTCGTGAGGTTATGCAGGGAGAAAATTAGAAGGGCAAAAGCCCAACTAGAACTTAATCTGCCTACTGCCGTAAAAACCAATAGAAGTTTCTATAAATACATTAGCAACAAAAGGAGGGCTAAGGAGAATCTCCATCCTTTATTGTATGCGGGGGGGGGAACATAGTGACAAAGGCTGAGGAAAAGACTGAGGTACTTAATGCCTTCTTTGCCTTAGGCTTTAATACTAAGATCAGTTGTTCTCTGGGTACCCAGCCCCCTGAGCTGGAAGACAGGGATGGGGAGCAGAATGAAGCCCCCATAATCCAAGGGGAAATGGTTAGTGACCTGCTACACCACTTCGACACACACAGGTCTATGGGGCCAGATGGGATCCACCCAAGGTTACTGAGGGAGCTGGTGGAAGTACTCACCAAGTCACTTTCAATCATTTATCAGCAGTCCTGACTAACCAGGGAGGTCCAAGCTGACTGGAAGTTAGCAAATGTGATGCCCATCTAAAAGAAGGGCTGGAAGGAGGATCTGGGGAACTACAGGCCTGTCAGTCTGACATCAGTGCCAGGGAAGATTATGGAGCAGATCATCTTCAGTGCCATCACGCGGCATGTACAGGACAACCAGGTGATCAGGCCCAGTCAGCACGTGTTTATGAAAGGCAGGTCCTGCTTGACTAACCTGATGTCCTTCTATGACAAGGTGACCTGCTTAGTGGATGAGGGAAATGCTGTGGATGTTGTCTACCTAGACTTTAGTAAAGCCTTCAACACCACTTCCCACAGCATCCTCCCGGAGAAACTGGCTGCTCATGGCTTGGATGGGTGTACTCTTTGCTGGGTAAAAAAATGGCTGGATGGCTGAGTCCAAAGAGTGGAGTTAAATCCAGTTGGTGGCTGGTCACAAGTGGTGTTCCCCAGGGCTCAGTATTGAGGCCAGTTCTGTTTAATATCTTTATCAATGATCTGGATAAGGGGATTGAGGACACCCTCAGTAAGTTTGCAGACAACACGAAGTTGGACAGGAGTGCTGATCTGCTTGAGGGTAGGAAGGCTCTACAGAGGGATCTGGACAGGCTGGATCGATGGGCTGAGGCCAATTGTATGAGGTTCAACAAGGCTTAGTGCTGGGTCCTGCACTTGGGTCACAACAACCCCATGCGACGCTACAGGCTTGGGGAAGAGTGGCTGGAAAGCTGCCTGTCAGAAAAGGACCTGCGGGTGTTTGTTGGTTGACAGATGGCTGAATATGAGCTAGCAGTGTGCCCAGATGGCCAAGAAGGCCAACGGCATCCTGGCCTGTATCAGAAATAGTGTGGCCAGCAGGACTAGGGAAGGGATCATCCCCCTGTACTTGGCACTGGTGAGGCCACACCTCAAATACTGTCTTCAGTTTTGGGCCCCTCACTATAGGAAAGACATTGAGGTGTTGGAGCGTGTCCGGAGAAGGGCAACGAAGGTGGTGAAGGGTCTAGAGAACAAGTCTTATGAGGAGCTGCTGAGGCAACTGGGGTTTAGCCTGGAGAAAAGGAGGCTGAGGGGAGACCTTATCGCTCTCTACAACTACCTGAAAGGAGGTTGTAGTGAGGTGGGTGTCGGTCTCTTCTCCCACGTAACAAGCAATAGGACAAGAGGAAATGGCCTCAAGTTGTGCCAGGGGAGGTTTAGACTGGATATCAGGAAAAATTTCTTCACTGAAAGGGTTGTCAAGCATTGGAACAGGCTGCCCAGGGAAGTGGTTGAGTCACCATCCCTGGAGGTATTTAAAAGACCTGTAGATGTGGCACTTAGGGACATGGTTTAGTGGTGGACTTGGCCGTGCTAGGTTAATGGTTGGCCTTAATGATCTTAAAGGTCTTTTCCAACCTAAACAATTCTATGACTTTCCCTTGGCCACTCTCACTGTGTCTAAACCTTCTGCCCAGGTCCCTATATTTATACTGAATTTAAGATCCTTGCTTTTGCCTTGTTTGTTTTAGATGCTGGCTCCTTGCCACCAGGAGCACATTTCCCTCCAACCCACCAAGTCTATGGCCATACATGAAAATCCCGAGTACTTTTTCATATCCCAAATAATTACAAATAGATGATGCCATGTAGGTATACCCTTGGACTCCACTCCCATTTCAGTTCATGACTGCCAATGAACTCGAGGAGGGTTAGTAATACAAAGGATTGGACTCAACCTATGTCACTCCTTTGTCCCCTCTGCTTTTTACAGGGACCTGAGCTCCCAGTGTATATGGGAGCAGCCTGGGACCATCTCAGGGCACCATTTTGCCTGCTCCATGTTACGAAGAGAATGGAAGAACAGATTTTTCCCTGGACTCAGCTCCCAGACTGACTCGTGACTGCAGGACCTCTGCGCACCCACTGGAGGAACCCTACCCCAGGCCAAGGCTTAAGTGGTGCACTGGGCTGTGGCCATCACTGGGCACAGAGGGGTACTTTTACACAGAATTAAGCATTAAGAGCCAAGCTTACTCCTTGCTTCATCTCTTGTTTTGCTACAGGAAGATCTTTATTACAAAGCTTGTGGAAAAGGAGCAGTTAAAAAAGCCCACCTCTAATACCTAGATTTTTTTGAGTACATGTGTGGTGTGATTGCCTTGCTCTGGGACTATCTTCCAGATTCTTAAAATATTCTTGTCTCTTTTTTCCATTAGTTTCCTTCCTTTTATTTTTACTTTTGCCATATGCTGCCCTGATGACACTGCCTCCGGGAGGGAGCGTTTGGCCAATTTCCTTGACAGTGCTGAAAAGTCCCTTTGCATCCACCTCTCCCGTCCTGTTGCTCCAACTCCTGCACTGCTCACTATGGATGAATTCCTGCAGTGTTTCATCTAACCACCTCTCATATCCCTCGTCAAAGGCTTGTGTGCTCAGCTTACACCCGGTCTCATCAGGATGTCTTTTTGATTTAAGCCCTTGTCTTCTCCCTGCTAGGCCTAATACCTCATCTGTTAGCCACTGCTGGTTTTTGCATTGTTTCTTTATCCCACTCATATTGTGTGCTGTGTCTAGGCTGACATCTTCTCCCTCACACCAAAGTTCATTTGGTGCCTTTTTAGTCCTGACATGCTGATAGCACCTCAAACTGGCTGTAAACGTCTACTCTGGAGCTGTCATCGATACATCCTGGGATAAATCTATTGCATGGAAATAGCTTTTGCTTTGGTATTTGTATTTTGTTTGTTTGTTTCTGTGTGTTTTTATGGGACATAACATGTGACTACCAGAAGCCAGGAGACCGGTAAAGGAAAAGTGATGTTTATTAGGAATTTGTTGGCATATGATTAGAAGCAAGTCAACTTTGTTCAGAGAAGAGAGCATCTGCGGAACTGTCCTGTCACTGACTATAAGGCAAATAGACTCAGTCTCCACCTCAAAATGAAAGGCGTCCTTTCTCTTATTTTGCTCTTCCCTCACTTTCTTCTCCCATTTTATACCATATTCTTTATGAATAGTCTTCCTCTGCTTCCCTAGTAGCCAATTAAAAAGATCACTACAACAGAAGCAGAATTGGCTGTGCATAACAGAGATGCACAAGAGACCAAGAAACAGCTAATGTATCTGCACAAATACTGGCCTTGATCCCACAAAGATGTCTGCATTAAAGTCAATGAAAGATTCGAGTGCATAAAGTTAAGTGTATGTGTCTGTCTTTGGCAGACTGAGACCTTGAAGCCTGCTCAGACACCATGGCTGGGTACAGACATAAACTTGACACTTGCAATGTTTCACTTAGCTTTGACAAAATGTGTTATTCAGGGGGTTGCTTTAAAAATAAATACAAACAAATTCCCTATTAGTTCTATTACCCTTTCAAATGAGCTTGGAATATAGCTTTCTTCTTTGTGATACTTCCCTAGGAAAAAATGGCTTAAATTAAAGGAGAAATTTTGAAAGAAACTTGGTCTGTTGTTACTGTCATATTGAGCCTTTTGGACCAACAGACAGAATTATATGGAGAGATACAGAATGAAAGAAAGAATCAACTAAAGAAAAATCAAATAGAAAATGTTCCAAGAGCGGTTCTTGAAGATTTTCAAGGGTATTTGAGTAGCATTTCCCTCACTTAAAAACGCATCAAAAAGGAAGAGTGGATCTTTACAACAGTAGCACATCCTCACATCTTCTAGGACAAGGTTACTGCTGGCAGGCTCAAGAAGAAAACGCTTCACCCATGCACAGGTCACTATTTTTCACTAAGTCATTATCAACACTCTTTGGAGACAGGGTACTGGGCCACATTAGGCATGGCTATGCTGTGGTCTTTCTCTATATATTTCCCTTTACCTTACATACAAATAGTGCATTTTTTCTTACATAGTTGTACATGTTGTGTTATTTGGAAAGAGCAAACACAGGCTCTGAATCTAGTACTTCAATTGATGTCTTTGCATGGTGGGATGCCCTGCTCCAAGTTTATTTGGCAGCAATGATGCTGTGTCAAATCTTACTCAAAATTCAGCTGAAATTTTCAAATCCTGAGTGCTGAGAAGAGCTGAGCAGATATAGCAAAACAGTTTCTATGAAAACATTCCCATTTCTTTTTTATTTGCTTTCTACATCTACTGTATTGAACATAGTGAACAGTGGGAACACTTGAAAAAACAGCTCTAACAATTCTGAGCAAACGCAGGAGGGTGTTTGTGGTAAAGCAGTTGCCATCTCATATGTATTCTCACTCAAAAACTTGACTCCTGTTGTTCGCCTAATAATGTAAGAAAAAATATTTAGCGGGAGATATGGTGAATAACCCTGGAAAACAGAAAAGCCAGTCTTCATGTACTTCAGGTCTAAAAGGTGCTGGTCATGCACACAGATGTGTACACATCCATTACCTGTAAATATGTTGAAATTTTAGTTCAATACGTAAACTTCCTATTTTAAGTACTATTGTGCTCTAACCACATATCCATGTTTGGTTTTCTTTGCAGCTCTTCAAGGATGTTGCTAATGATACCAGTCTTATTATAAAAGCCTTAAGAACAGCACAGCCTAATGTCATTTCTGTGGTGAGAGAGGGGATTACCTTGCAACACAAGAGAAAACCTTTTGTAACATGCGATCAGTGGATCTAGTCAGAATGAAAAAAAAACCCAAAAAACCAAAACCCCACTGCTTGGATTTCTGACTATCAAATACTTCTCTGAACAGTTTTGCTGTGAACATTTGTGACTGTGAAAATATTTCAGTGATTCATTGTGAAGAGCAAATGAATCTCAGGAAGCTGCAATCTATTCAGAGGCAATTAAATAACAGTGAGAGGATTCACAGACTCAGTTATTCAGCCAATCTAGCGCTAGGTTGAAAGAAGATACGTGACTTCACTGTAGTACAGCGCACTCTGCTTAAATAGCACTTGCTCCATCGTGGTTGTGTTCAGCTTTTTCTGCAGCTTTTGTGTTTCTTGACTTTCTTGTTACTATGGTGAATGACTGTCACAGGAGTGTACAGAAAGGATGTTTAGGACATGAGTAGAGACAGCAGCCAAAACCAGTAATGGGACAGTGTGAGTTACCAGCAGGTTCTTCTGCTTTTCTCTGTGTGTGGGAAGGGTAAGTGAGACCTGGCAGCTAATCTGTCACTGTGTTCTTGAGAGACAACTGTACATCTCTTGTCCCAGTACTTCAGCTCAGCCACGGCTCTTGCTTTATGGCTGGCGAAGGAGAGACCGCCTCCCGCAACACAGGCAGCCTTGGATACTGCTGCTGGCATCTGTGCCTATGACAGCAAGGAGGTCTTGATGTCTTTTTATACACACAGTCTCTTTATGGTACCATGTTCACAACCCATGGTGAAGGATTCAGAGGAGTGGGTGGATCTGTGGATCACTGTTGTTTGTGATCCAGGGTATCCCGACAGGATAACTCAGCCCTGGATCTGTGCAAGCGCTGGCTACATGGAGTTAATAAAGTTGTGACCTACCCTTGTCCATCTTCATTCACCTGCACATTCTGATCAATAATGCATATTGCTTTTTGGCTTCTCTTCCCATGTGAAAGGTAAAGCCAACAGAGCAGTGCACGTAGCATTATTACAGGCACATTTATGTTTGCTGATGACCCAAAAGTAAGTAGGCTTCTCTGCCCTTGTGCAACCTTACCCTTGGATAAGGTCCCCTGTTTCTGCTGCTGAGTTCCATTACCAGATGAAGATTGTTTAAGTCTTAAAGTAGTGAGTATCTTCAAGATGGGAGCAAATTAGGAGACATGTTAAAAGAACAACTACAACAGGAACTCTTAAATGCCAGGTCTTAAATCACCCTGGCAAATTGTCAGTGTGCTTATATTTCTGCCTTATTCCCCCAAGTTTGGTGATGGATGACCACTGATACGAGTAAGTTGGAACTCATGATTTGGCACCCAATCCCAGCATTAACTAAATCATCCCCTTGCTACCACAAGAAAAAGCGTTGGTTCTGATCCAGTTCAAGAACTTAAAGTAACCACATCAGAAAAACGAATACAGCACTGATTTCTAGCTCAAAGGAAGATGTCATTAGGATATAGCACAAAATGTCAAGAGACTACTTTTCCAACTGCAAACAGCCAGTAGTTCTTTCTACCCCACTAAGGTGCATTAAAAAGCCTCCTCAAATGGATATTCATGAGGTTTTATTTTTGGCAAGTTCTGCATTTTATGGTATCCAAAATATTTGAATACACTGGCTTTCAATGAGATAACAGGAAGAGGACTTGTACTTTTCTTCTGTAAAGCTGCATGTATACTGTGTTTTATAGATCAGTAAACTGACAGAGAGATTAGGTAACTTGCTAAAGACCACATGGCAGGCAGGTGGCAGAACAGGAACTATAGCTTGGAAATGCCTCTTGCTCTTCTGTCTGCTGAAGAGTCAGACTACGCTGACCCGTGTGAATGTAATGAGGGAGGGAGGGAGGAGAGAGTGAACAAGAACTTCTCTCCTTTTATCACACCTTTGCATGCCCACGAGGGCCCTGACCCCTCCTACGCCAAGCCCTCTGCAAGGGGGCAGGTTCAGGAAGGATCAGGGTGAAATGTGAACTCACTATTTATCACTCTGAGAGGTCAGACTGAGAGTCTGAACGTGAGGCAGAGGCATCTTGGATTTCTTCCAAGACTGGAGTAGCTGCTGTGGTATGTGCTGCCCAGGATTTTCCAGGGCAAATTCTGATTCAGCTGTAAGTCTTATTAGAGGCTCTGCCTGAAATTTCTTTCATTCTTATCCATTCAGCTGAGGGCACTCAAGGCATCCTGACCGCTAGACAATATCCCTCCGTATGCCGCAATCCTTATACCTCAGTGCCTGCAACAAGGCAGCTTTGCAGCCAATGGAAATTGCATAGCTCTGCTGACACAGGTTTACAGCTGCTAAGGATCTGGCCTCATATTTTGACTGTCACACACACAGCACAAGCAGCACTGCTCTTGCCTATTTTCATCATCACCAAGAAGATTTTGTTTAGGACTGTGGTTTACAAAGATCTTATTATAGAGAAATGAAAAGAAAACTCATCTAAAATCTGGTTACATTGAAAAATTCCAGCTGTCTTGCAATTCAATGCAGCTGTGCTATCTAGTATCTTTTTCTCTTCCTTTTGCATCTCTTTATAGAACATTAACTTCTATAGAAAAATGCATTTTTTTTTAAACATGATTTTTTTTTCCTTCTCTCTTCATTATTTGCCGGCTGTTATTTCCACCAATGAAACCTACAGACTCTGACAAGGAAAATGCAAAGATATTTTGAGACAGAGGAACAGCAATGAGGAAAAAAATAGCATTCGTGAAGAGTTTCTACTGGCAATCTCTTGTCCGTGATTTTTTTTTTCTTATACAAACTGTAATATGATGATATTATGCAACTGCCTTCACATATTAGAATCATTATGAGCAGTAGCTTTGTGATATCATACAGCAGGTGCTAAGAACAGTTTTTGCTTTTTCCCCAAAGCAACTACAAAATTACTTACGATTTCATTATAGAACAATCAACACTTTGTGGGGAGAAGTTTGTATTATTTTGTGATTGTGTTAGTGAGGAAAAAAAAAAAAAAGTATCTTTCTGGGGAGTTTGCAGCATTCTCAGGGTGAAAACTAAACTGAATTAATTTGTAGCCAAATGCCTATGTCCTTAGCCAGGCAAAACTCTGATGGAACTGGAAGGACTCCAATCCTCACTCAGCTCTCTGCTTTCTCTTGCAAACTCAAGTCAGCAGGGCTCTCTGCATCTCACCTGGGGATTGACTAGTGCAGAACTGTAGGCAAAATTTAGTCCTTCAGCCAAGACCAAAAGGCTTACTACAAGAGGACGTCTTATGCTTATCTCACCTTTAGGAAAAAAACAAAACTAAATTGTTAATCAAAAAAATTCAGCCTATGTGGGGTGAGGCAGGTTCACAATCAGGCAGATGTGAAGTCCAGCCAAAGCCTTCTGAGAGTCACCAGCCACTTTCAAGCAACGCACATCTTTCATCTTCCCTCTGGAGAAACTCCGGAGCTTAGGAAAGCCTCACCTCTGGTCAGCTCAAGTTACTCCAACAGGAATAATTCCATCTGATTCCTGCTCCTAGAGGAACAGACAGCCACAGCCCAAGGTCTGCAGGTCTCCGTGTGAGGAAGACCAGCAAGCTTATATAGAGTTGCATTTTCTTCCCAGCATTCCCTGCCAGTCTCCAATGCCCACATGGCAGCTGGACTGCCAGCCTCAGAACTGCTTTATTTCTGTTAGAAAGAGGGCAGAGATTTCGTTATAAATTTTCAGTCAGGGAATTGCAGAACCGTGGTGGAAATCTGCAAGCTCCAGTTCCTCACCTCTTCAGTTTAATACCCCAAAGACTGCAATTCTTTCCCCTAAAAAGCCCATACTGTTCTCCTATCCATGCCAAAAACGTGATTAATATATTAAAAAGTACTTTTCCACTAAAAAAGCAAAATGTGTCCATTAGGTTATATTTTCTATTCCCAGAAGATGCTTTGCTCTTATTTTATAAATGCTTAGTACCAAACATTCCCTTTAAAAACTGAAAATATTTAAAATGGCTCTCTATATACTAAGGATAGACAGCAGAAGCACAGGAAAAATCTATACAGAAAAAAACTGTAAAAGTACAGTGAGGCAGGGTAACCGAAAGATACCCAAAGAGCTGGAACACTTTCCTCCCAGCACGAACTCCTAAAGTGCAAATCACAACATTCAAAGCTCCAGCAACTCAGTGCAGTTTTTGTTACATCTGAAAACAGAGCTACAGATCAATTATACTCCAGAGAAAATACCTTAACATCATTCCTTGCAAGAGTACAGCTTTGAGTAAGACATACCACACTTTCAGCAGTGGTATTTTAAATAGCAATC
The DNA here is from genome assembly GCF_947461875.1 of Haliaeetus albicilla. NCBI lineage: Eukaryota > Metazoa > Chordata > Aves > Accipitriformes > Accipitridae > Haliaeetus > Haliaeetus albicilla. The sequence goes on along the minus strand of NC_091494.1, from coordinate 23,805,576 downwards.
ACAGCAGATTGCAGTTTCATTGCTGCAGGAAAACAGTGGATAATACTGTTTCCCAGCCCTGGTGTCACATTAAATCAGAAGCAAGACCCTCGATAGCTGCTTTAGCCCCTAGTTTCCAGACAGAGATACTTTAGATCTGGCTCACTGCAACCACAAAGCAAGAGCATAAAGTCAGCAAGCCAGGTGGTACGTGCTCACCCAGACAGGCGCTCTCAGTGGTTTTGGTGATGCTACTCCGCACTGAATCAATCTGAGGAGCGCTCCACCTTTGAGGGACTGCCTGGGGATTTCCAGCTGTTGCCAGAGCGCACAGCTGGGGACAGCGGGACACCTCCTCAGCACGGCCCCACGCCACAGTGATTGTTGACTGTCAAACTCACGACCCCGGGCAGCCGGGTGCTCTAAAATAAACCCAACGCCCAACGCATTGCTCGCCAAAACGAAAACCCACGTATAAAATCGCTTGAATTTGCTGTTGCTGCATCCCCCGGTCCACTGCAGAACCGAACTGAAACCGGTTGCGCTGATGGATCGGTCCAGTAGCCAGTCAGCTGACGTACACAGAAAATGTTTCTTAGTCACCATTACCACAGAATCGGTACAAACCCCTTTGTTCAGAGCGTCTCACGCGTGGAAGCTACCCGCCCGCCCGCGGGCGCCCAGGCTCTGCCTCCTGGGGCCGGTGGGGCGCTCCCCGGGCAGTGCCCGCGCAGCACCCGCACCCCAGAACCAGGCATCCCCTCCTTTCCCCAGCCGGACTCTCAGGCGCTGCAGGATCAGCACGCAGCGATTTTTAAACCGTTCGATCCTCGGGTTAAGGGGTTGCGATCAGGTACACGAACAAGCGATGAGGAACCAGGCGCTGACACAACGCGCTCCTTCGGCGGGAGAACAAACGAGTCGCCCGACGTGACAACCCCACGACCCCTACGCCAGGCGGGAGCTCCCCGGACGCCGAGCCCGCGCTCCGGGACGCGATGGGGCCCTCCACCTGGACCTTATTAGCAACCGGAGATGCCGGGAGCGCTCCCCGGCCCGCCCCCGAGCGCAGCACCCCGCGGAGAGCGCTGGCGAGGCCGCGGGACGGGCCCGGGGCCCGCCCGGGCCGCAGGCGGGCAGCCGGCGGGCGGCCCCCGGCCCCCGGCCCCCGGCCCCGCTTTGTGCTCGGCGCCGCCGCCGCCCGCCGCGGCCGGTAGATGGCGCTGTCGCACCGCGGAGGCGGCCGCGGGGCCGCTGCGCGCGGCGCGCTCCTGCCGCGCCCCGCCGCGGAGGGACCGCCCGGCGCCGCGGCCGGGGGCCGGCCCCGGCTGCAGCAGCCGGGGGCGGATTTCCACTCCCGGCACCGAAAAGCGGCCGCTTTCTTCGCGAGTCAGGCCGTTAAAGCTGGTGTTTGGGTGGATTTTTTTTATTTTTTTTTTTTACGGGGTTTGTACCACGACTGGGGCGGGGGGGGAATTAACATGAAAGGATCAGCTTGCTGCAAACCCCCAGCAACTCCGGGGAATTCCTGCATAGAGATGAATATTGATGAAAATCTATATTACCCCAGGCACCAACTTAGCACAGGATGTTTATGAAATATTCCTGAAACGCAGTTTATTTAGAAATCAAGTTATCCACTTATGTGAGATACTTAAAACATTTATGTGTTTAGTGGACAGTTATTATTATTACTTATCACTTGTTAAGCACCAGGTGCTCCATGCTGTACAAGCCACGCATGTAAGACGTCAGTCCCTCTTGCTAAGAAGGTACAATGGAGCGGCCTGGTCCAAAGCCTGGAGAAGTTTCTTCTGAATCAGGCCACAGCTGCTTATAAGACGCCTAAGGAAACTGAGGAGGGAATAAAAGCTTTAAGGATTTTTTGTTTGTTTGTTTCCATTGGGTTTGTTTATTTGTTAGCTATATTTCTTCAGAATACCCACTGGATCAAAGTTCATTTCAAGGAATTTTGATCACGAAATAACCAGGTGAGAAGCTGCTGCTTTCTTCCTTTCTTACGTATCTGCATCAGAGGCTTTTTCCTTCTTCTTTGAGCACTGGGCAGAAGAGATCATGTACCCAGCCCTAGCAAAACCCAGTTTCACACCATTAAAAGGAGGATAAATTGGAACACTCACGAAGGACTAGACGAGCTTCAAAAGAATATTTTTAGCAAACCCCTGAGCCCTAACGATTTGTAAAATGAGAAAAATTTCGTAGTCTCCGAGCTGTATTGCAGTACATGGAGCTGTATTACTGTGTACTGGCACTGGACGGTATGCAAATATATTGCATTCTCTATTTTTGTCTGTACATGCTTTTCAGTAAGGGCACACGAAAGCACTACCCTTTTCTCGTATAGAAAGCTATAACTATGGTAACAGGATGTCATCTGTTGCAAAACACTGGGGTTGCCTTTTTTTTTTTTAATTTTCTCAAATGGCAACTTTATGTCCACTTTCCCACCCATATGTTAAGATTTTGCATCTGTAGCAAACCTGTGTTCACTGAACACGGTTATAGAGTAGGAGAAAACTTCATGGCTAGTAATCTATGTGGTGCGTGTCCTCGCTGAGCAGAAAGCCATGTCATGCGAGACACAGAACCGAGCATGCCGCAACTTTAGGGCAGAGGGTAGCAATTCTTTTCATGAAGAAGAATCTCTCTAACTCATCAAAAGAGAGACAGACGTTGCCCGTACAGAGTTTAAAATCACAGCAAGAACTTGTTACCCTTTTGCAACCTCTCTGGACGGAGTCTGTTTCTCCATTCGGTGAAGAGAGAATCGCTTGAGGTACACGCACAAGCCCTTCCCTTTCAACTGCCTCGCCATCCCTGAGGAGGGGATGAAATTCTGCGCTTTAGAGTACGGTTGTTCTTTGTTTGTTTATTTGTCCCCCATTCTGTTTTAAGCAGGTATTTCAAATAGAAACCACCTAATACAAATAGCAGCTTCACAGAAAAAAACACTGTTGAAACTATCAAGCATAAAATCTGGAGTGCCTATACTATGTATATTTTTGCATGCAACACAATTTATTTTTCTATGCCATTTCCTTTTACAATATCATCCCCAAATAACCTCTTCCTGCCTATTAAAATGACATTCTTTTTCATGTAAAAGAGGTGAAAAATATACGCATAGTGGTTGAGTCTTTGTTATTACATGCTATTCCTCATCAAATGTTTAAACTCTTTTCTCAGGTAATCTTGAATTTTGCAAGTGTTCAGCTGCATCAGAGCAGCATAGGGACAGACGAGTTGGTGCTACCCCTGTACAGTAATGAGTTCCCTCAGTGCAGTCCTGAATTACGTCCTAGCCCACCAAGTTACAGGGCTTTCTCTTGCATTATTTTTTCTTCATGAATACTAATTAAGAAAATAACTTGTTAATGAAGGAGGAAAGAGAGAAAAAAAATGCAGTTTAGACGGTATAGTCGAAAATATATTTATTTCATAGCAAGTAACTCGGCTAAAGCTGACCAACATGCATCAAAAAAACAGCACTCCCAAAATTCAAAGGCAAATATTCTGTCCTTAGCTCAACCCTTTACGGTAAGGTATTATAGCCCATTTCACACTGTTTAGAGAGTCATGCTCTTTGCAGGCTGTTGTACTGTGTAAATATGAGTGCAGAGCAGAAGAGCCATCATCTTTCTTGCTACGTTCCCCAAACTTTCGGGAATTTAAAGACAGTCCTTTAGCAGCATTTTAAACCCTTTGAATAGAAAATTTGCCCTTTCTCCCTTGAATAAAAACTGAAAAGGAAAAGCCCCCCAAAATCTTCCCTGGATGTTTTAAAGTAGTTCGTCAACCAGATAAACATAAATGCCGACAGGATGGGCATATTTTTTTAAAATATAATTTGTAAACATACATATGCTTTCCTTTCAGTAGGAGCTGGGCAGAAACGGGTGGTAGGATTTTTGGTCTCTCTTATGTACGATGTCAGATGATATAGTCTCCTGTGATTTTAAAATTTGTGAATTTAGGAACTGCTCCAGTTATCTATGAAGTCATTGTCCCTTTGAGTTCAGGGAGGTAAAAATGAGGTAAAATTAAAAGCTTTTAGAAAAATACCTCTTATTTGGTACTTATTTGAGAGGTTAAGTGTCATAGGTCTGTGCCCATATATGTATGAAAGATTGCTTTAAATGGGGCTTTTTAATGTTACAGATTCATCTCCTATGAAGTTAGATTATTACATAAATGATCTCTTGAGAGCTGATTTTACATGTGAAAACTGACACGGTACAGCATGCTCAGAGAAGGTGGAAGCATACGTGCTAAGCCTGTGTACTGACATGCTTGAATTTTTTTTAGGGCTCCTTAGCAAAAATAGCTCATATTTACAGTGAAATAAATCGCCTGCCTTTAATGGTCATTTTCCCAAAGCATCTGCTGAAAAGCTTTCGTCCACGTGCTGCACCTGCTAAAATCAGATTAAAGAACAAGCAAAGCTGTTTTCTAAAGGGTCCATGTCTGGGGGGAGGGTGGGGAATTAAAAAAGGAACTGCAATCAGGAAGACTTTAAGTATTCTGTGGTTATAAAATGGGAAACTGGAAAGGTAATTCTCATTTTTTTAATGAAACAAGTAACTAAGACCAAGATAAAAGCCAGCAATAAAAGTCAAGTTAAAAGCTCTCCCTTGGTTAAGGTTTAATTCACAATATAAGAAAGTTTGTAACCAAATTAAAACTATTGCTATACCTAGCAATCCTCCAGTGGCCATGGAGTACTCTGCAAAGAATAGATCTTTGCATTCTACTAATTCTTCAGGGCAAAAATTCATCACCTTAGTTCAAAGAATAGGCATTTTAAGGATGTTACTGGGTAAATGCTGAATTTTAATATTAATCGGTTTACCGGTTATTAATTTGGTGCTTGAATATTAGGGAAAAAATGCTCATCTCTCAGTATTTGTCCTGACTGAAGGGTAGAAATGAAGAGAAATAAACCCTGATGGATAGAATGTTTGTTTCAGTAATTACTAACAAAGCCAGCTGTGATGTACCTAAAAAGGACAGATCAGGTATCACTTCTGCTTTAAATACTACATCTGCTTTCAATATTTGTGGTCATTTCAGGTCTCTGTGCAAAGTTATTTAATACTGCCGTTTGTTGTGTAACACCAATGTATTCTGTGATACTGGAGTTCTGCCAGTTCAAAGGAGATGGCTCTATGGAGCGTCTTTTTCATGTCATGGCTTTTGCTACAGGCTTTTGTTTAAAGCACGCTTCCAGCACACTGTCTTGTCTCTCCCACTCTCTCCTGCTCACGTGTGTGAAATAGCAAAGTAATTTGCAATATAAATTACAAAATCAACTCTTGAGTTTACAAATTGAATATGCATGAAAATATTGCATAATATTACTACCTTCCTCAGCCTAATATAGGTAAATAAGTCTGAAATTTGTGTTGGTGGAAGAGTGGTTATTTATATACCGCAGATATTAATTACAGTTGGGCTAATTTAAAGTTTCTGTTATTAATTCCTTTATAGTTTCACTGCCATCGGGATTAACTGCAGCCACCTACAAGCACAACCATTTGGTAATATTCTTAATTACATTGAGAAGACATTCTTCTTACTGTTAAAACAGTGCTTTAACAAGTGCCTTCTAGTCTCTCTTGTTTATTCAAAATAAATATTAGCCCAGAAAAAAAAACCGGAGGGGGGACACACACCAATACTCTGAGAATAAAAATGGGCCCTAGGGACTTAGACTAGCAATGATTTTGGTGAGTGCTTAATTTCTTGTTTGGTTGAAAAAAGACTGGATTGGCTATTGACAGGTCCCTATCAATAGGCAGACCCCAGAGGTCTGGCTATTTGCACATGGCCTGATTGACTTGTCCTTAATAGACATATAATTGTTGACAAATACCTTCCAATAGACTGTGGCAGGCATGGCCGGGCAGACAAAAGAGGTTTCTCTACGACAGAGACCAGAGCAGAGCGATTCAAGAGACGCGGCACCTTAACCAGGAAACAGACGGCTTCCCCAAAGAAGCTTCTAGAGTAAAACCTGTAAAATCAACCCCATTTTCTACCTCCAGTGGCTGACAGCCAGCTCAGACATAAAAAGCAGCATTGTCCGAAGAGTGTGTGGGATCCGTTCAGGGTGTCCCTTCTTCTACACAACTTCAAAATACATCTTAATCATAACATACAGCTTAATCATAACAGTAAACATATGCATTTAGCGCCCCCCCCCCCTTTCCCAGAGTCTGTGGTTTTTAGAAACACAACTGGATTTTTTGCTGTTATTGTTTGCTCTCTCTCAGATACTTTGTCCTTAAGCATCCACCCTAGCTGTTAGGGACATGATCCCAGGGAACATGGACCTTCTGCTGTTCTTAAGTCCTAATGTTTTCACTAGTTCATTAAATAATATTGTAATATGAATTTTTACAAGCAGAAAAATTGGGTGCACTGGCTGGAAGTGCATGGTTCTGAAGCCTTCCAGTCTCCATTGATTGTTGCAGCCATTGTGGGTGGTTGGTGCCTCTGAAAACCGGATTCAAAAATGGATGCTTAATGTCAGTCACCTATTTGTGAAAATTTTGGCTGACTTTCCAGTGCACCTCAGGAAATCTGTGGTGGAGCCTGCAGTCTACATCTAAGGATCTGGGTCTAAACACAGCCTCATTTCGTGCAGTGCCTTCACATACACACAATCTAAACGAGGGAGTTAAATAATACATTTACTGTGCTATTATTTTCTGTGTTAAATAACAGCACAGAAAAGAAAATGAAGAGGTGTAGGCAAAGGAAAAAAGATAACAAACTGCATTTATCTGTCCTCAAGATAATAGTTCTATATTAGATATGTTGGGGAATTAATTACATGGATTTTTAGAATGTTTGGTACATTATAGGCATTGCAATACTTGTCACAAGACAAAAGGCCATTGAAATGATGCAGTACAGCCTTAGGCACCCATAAAAGAACAAATTGTTCAAGTTTGTGCATCAGTGCGAGATCCAAAGAACCCTGGCTCCAAGAAAAATAGCAGTGAAATGTAGAGATGTACCTATTCTGTGGATTTACCCATAAGCAGACTGAAACCTGGACTCTGGCCTTTCAGTCCTGGGTTTTGTGTGCCTGCCTTTCCCTGTCAGCAGCAAGCTGAGAAATCACTCTTGAAAGTTTGCCTTGCAGGATTTCTTCCCTTGGTCATTTTGGATTTAGTAATGTCTTCCCCGTTGGGATATGGTGCCTGTCAGGTAGAGGTAACAGCCTTATCCTGTGGCATTAGCAACTCACAGAGAGAAGACAGAGAGGTGGGGGAGGAGGGTCAGGAAGGGTGCTCCTTAAATCTCTAAGCTAATGTCTTCAGCCTCCCACCTCTAAGCTCCCCCACCTCCTTGCTCCCAAACTAATAAAAACAACCGTTAAAAAACAAGAGAGACAGAGAGGAAAAAAAAAACAAAAACCAGTGCAGACAGCGATCACAGGGGCAAGCAAAGTAGGTTACAAATTAGTGTGACACCATCAAGGTGACACTGTAGACAACCTCTGACACCCAACACAAAACTGAACGCGTTGTGCCAAAAAGACCTTGAGCCTTGTCTTTGATTCTTATTGATCAAATACATAGATTAAATACAGTATCAGATGGCAAGGCTAAAGCCTGGGATTCTGCATACAGTGAAGACCCTCAGACATGAAAGAACAGATATACAACAGAGATAGAGAGACAGATAGAGAGATAGAATAATTATATTGTGAATAAACAGATGTAGGCTGAGGCACGCAATTTTATCTGGCAGATGGGCAGGGCTTTTTGTACTTACTGTACTTCTTACAGGTCATGAAATCCAAATGTCAATAATATTAGGAATAAGGGACGACATTATTAACGGCGTTTTTGCAATCCCCAAACATTCCTAAGCATGTGCATCCTGTGACCAGCTGCTTCAAAATGGTGTGCACGCTTGTGTCTGTGTGTATATGTCCATTAATTCAGAATTACTCCAATTACGAGCTTTTGATGCTCCAAACCCCTCTTTCTAACCCAAAAGAGATGGAGAGCCCTCGGCCTGTCCAATCAGATCATTTTCCCTCCTGCCTGCAGCAGATGTAAGCAATTTACTTTTTTATTTCTGCATATTCAGCGCGAGCGGAGCTGTTGGTGACTTCTCACCCTGGAGCCTGCAGGATTCTAACCCTATCAAATTAAAGCATTTTGCTCACTTATTCCCAAGCGCTCGGCTGGTGCTTAGCAGGCCTCCCGCTGCATAGCAATGGCGGGCGTTCGTGTCCGCTCATACCCCGAGCCTAATCAGAGATTATTAAGGAAAATATACAGTGCTTTAATTTGATGAGACTGGTTATAGGTACTGCAGTTAAAGGTCACACTCTTGCGTGTATCTCCCTCAGTCACTGTAATATTTTCCTCTCGCTTGACAATCCTCAGCTCCAAACAATAGGCCAAGAAGACACGTTTATTTTTGTCACGCTGTGATGAGCTCAATAGGGACAAAAATGAATTATTTAAAGTTCGCATAAACAAACAACCCCAGGCCAGGTTCCCCTTAGCCCACTCGCACCCTCTGCATTTTTGCACACGTGTGCACGTGCACAAGCTTTGCCTCTCTCTTGCATTTAAAGAACACGCGATAAAAGCCTTCCTCAGTCAGAAAGCGAAGCCATTTAGATATCAAGTCCAGATACGATGGTAGCCAGCGGCCACTGCCTGCTGTTGGCTGCTGGGTGAGACCCTGCCCATTCAAGCCCTGCAGAAGCACCTGCGTACATCCCAGCGTCAGGTGCCTGGAAAGGACTTTTTAGCTTTGGCTCTGAAAGCTTTCCCCACACAGGAGGAGGTAATGGAGCTATCCAGAGTGAAAGAAAACACACACAAGGCCTGATACAGCAGGCTCCGAGCCTTCCTGCTGCCACGGTGGGAATCAAAGGGGTTCAGCTCAGTCCTGTGCAATTTAAAGGTTGAGGGAGTGAGGGAAGTGCATCAACTCCAACCTGCTCAGCTATGCCATGGTAATCAGCTCGTGGCCTCGTCTAAATTTACACCACTTCTAGCGGAGGCTCTGTGGGTGTGGAAAGGGGGGAGTGGGGGGGATAAAACAATTTTCTTCTTCTGTCAGCCTTAACTCTGCTGCCATTCGTTAAAATAGCAAGGTGGTTTAGTCTCTTGTAAGAGCTGCACGGTGGGGAGGGAAAGAGTGAGCCAGTGAGAGACGGGTGGGTTAATTCTAATCTCCTTTTGAGCCTAATGGTTTGAGCATATGTGTCCATGCAGCAGACCAACAGCAGGCTTATTTACCTCCAAAATTTACATAAGAATTGCTTTATGCAGCTGTATGTAAAAATTCAAACCACACAGTGTCACTGTATCACACAGGTCAATCCAAAGCCCAGTGGCATTATAGCAAGAGACAAAAGCCTCACCACTTCACCAGGGTTTCCTTTAGGACTGAAAGTTGTTCCATTAAAAATGAAAAACAACAACAAAAAAATTGTGAGCCTATTTCCACTGCTACCTCCCTTCCAGATTCCCTCCACATACCTCAAAGGCTGCCAAAATTATGAGGACCCGGAGCCTGATCCTGCTTTTGCCCATCACAGCAGGCTTCAGGGAGGGCTGCAAAGGACATCAGGATCGGGCCAGCTTCATTTTGTGTCTGTGAATAATCCCGTTAGCTGATCCCCAGGCACAGACTTTTTATATACACATTACTGATGGGCAAAGGCAGAAGTAGTCACAGAGGTGCGGTTTCAGTATTTATCCGAAACAGAGGCAGACAGGCTCAGGCTGCTTGGGATGCTACAGGCATCCTGGTCCGTCTGGTAAATTGCTTGTGATTGCCTGGTTGTTGGTTTGGTTTTCTCCCCCCAGTCTGAAGAGTCTGTGATATCTCCAGAAAAGCCACAGCTATATGTGCTGTGGAAATACATGCTATACGCATTTCTTCAGAGAAATGGGGAATCCTGCACTGCAGGAGAAATCAGGATCTTTCAAAATCACCTCAATTATATTGTGCTATGCTGACAGCATCCCACCTTTTGCCATACAAAAAGCCACTCTGCTTCAGGACCCCTAATTCTAACTGTTTCTCAAGTAATCTGATAAGCTTTGACTGATAAATTTGACCAGTATTTCTAACATGAACATGGTCATATACAGCATTAGCAGTCTCTTCAGTGGAACTCCCTCAGAAAATGCAAAAGTATATAAAGGGCCAAAAAGTTACCTACACTTTTTTTAAACTTCATAAAAACTTTTTCTGTGGAGGCTTGGGACAGTTCTTATTTTAGTCTGAACCAATTATTCAGCCTTAATACCTAGACCCTGGTATGCTTCTGTCTTTGATCAGAAAGAACTTGCCTGAAGGCCAGCTCAAGAGAGGTTCAAAGTCAAATGCTTTGATTTAAACCACTCTGCTCCTATCCATGAAAGAAGATGAGAAGAAGCTCTCTAGTACAAGACACAGATAAATGCAATGCAGCATGTCACATGCAGTATTACAATGCAAAGCTTACGAGAAGAGATGTTTTAGGGAGCAGAGTGCTTAAAACACAAATCACCCTAACATTCTGGTGGTTTTGGCAGTGGTAAAACACACTAGGGATTACAGCAAAATTCTCTAGTCTGCAAGAAACTCCATATATTCCACAGTAATGCAAGAAATAGAGATCTTCCGCACAACCAAGGACCAAGACTCAGATGCTTGTGGTCTGAGAGTCTCTGGAACAATATTTATAAGGGTCTGCTAGCAATGTATGGAGGATGGAATGCTGCTGAACCATTCCAATTCTCTGAACAATTCTTTCCTTGAGACATTTTGCTACATCACGCCAAATAACCATTTAGCTATGTGACTATAAAGATCTTTCCAGAGTTTATAAAACTGGGAGCACACTAGAGAACCCTGCCCTACTATTTCAGTGAATAGTAGGATGATACCTACTGCCTGCCATGGAAAGGGTCAGGACTCAGGCCCAGAAATCACCCTGGATTCTGCACAAAGAAAGGAAGCACAGTCTTCTGATGGCAATTGGAGTTTGTTCTCCTTTCCTACTTTCTTCAAGTACCCTGAAGTATCTTGTTTCAGCCTTTGAACACCCCCCCCCAAAAAAAAAAAAAAAATTAAAAATTCTCCTTGGGCTTCACACAGGGAATGAAATACAAGAAACACAATATCAAAATACAGCCTTCCACTGACAGTGTCACCATTTTATTGCTCAGGTTGTAATCGCTTTTCAGGGGAGTGGTCATTTCTCTACCATGTACAGCAACATGGCAGGTAGGCTGCACTGGCTGGAAATGCAGGGAGATGATTTTCCCCCTTGCCATTCAGAACTTCACTTTGTTGACAAGAACTAAGGGAATAAAAAGAAGGGCTTTTTCAGATATCTTTTTCCACTTCTAGTGAATGAAAGTAACTTTTCTTTAACTATCAGTGCTGTGGCGAATACGTTTTGTCACTGTATCCTGCTGGGTCTTTTCACTGGGGAAGGTTTTGATGGCAGAGCCCTTCTTTTCTCCACTGACTGGTAGCTTAGGCATTTTCCTATCTTCTTCTTTTCATTAATTTGCCCCTATCTATCTCCTGGTAATTCAAACAAGAGAAGCCCAGAATTCATTGCAGCATAATGCAACTCTATTAAAGCAAACCAGATTTGATTTTTGCCTTGGAATGGGACCTGAGGCCTCTTTGGAAGACAGCTCTCCAAACCCCACCCCCACAACTGTACCAGTAATTTCAGCAAGACTGCCCTTGTGTATGAGCTGTGCTGGCCAAGGCCTCCTTTCAAAATGTACCCTGACGGGGAACTAGAAAACAACAATGGTAACATGTTCCAGGGCTGCTACGTCACCACTCCTTGTGGTACCACACTGCTATACACCATGCTCACAGCACACCAGCAGCAGTGGCATAAGCAAAGAGACAAGCTAAGTATTTCTAATATTGAAAGAAGCAACTCAGGCCACAGAAAGGGAAGAGTTTGAAGGCAAGGCTTTAAAAGTCTTCCCCCTCCCCAATAATCAGCATATGGGAATCTTTTAAGAGAGGATGTTTTTCTCATTCCAACTGTCAAGATGTATTCCTTTTTTTCAGGCTCTGGAAAGATCTGTTACAAATGTATAATCCCATAAGCAAAAGAAAGTCAAAACCAACACGCAAAAAAGCATGCTGGGGCTGAGGAGACACAGTACAAGAGATCGAACCATCAGAAAAGTAAAACACAGGAGAGGAAAACAAGAGCAGGAAAGAGACGTCACAAGAGAAAGAATAATTAACAAACAGCATATGCTATATGGAGCAGGAGAGTCCAGCTCATAAAAAGCCAACATTGGGCTCTCTTCTCTGCTTACACAGTAATTCTGGAGGTTTTGAGACAAGAAAGATAAGAAACTCATTTCCAAGGTGCACCTCAGATGTGTGGTGCACAACACCGTGGAAGACCACAGCTTGCTGCCATCAGCCAAATGCATCTTCCAAGAGGTGAACTAAAACTGTAATACAGCCTACCCTGTTAAACTATCCAGCCAGGCCAGCAAGGTGCTCATTTTCTGCTTATCAAATTAAAGTTTGTGAATGCTGCTTGCTAGGCTGCTTCATCTAAACCATGGCTTGCTGAACTCCACATACTTCTTCCACACATACTAGAAATGCTCTGGCTAAAATACAGAGGAAAATTTGACACAGCTAGGTGAAAGGCACTGTTAGAAATCAGGGTAGAAGGAAGAGTAGGTGGCTTTTTGGTTCAAAAGTTCCTGCCATGTTCTCTCCCAGGAAAAGATCTCTGCTTTTTCAGTATGTTGTCAGTCTCCACTTTTGGAAATGAGCAAATACCATTTTCAGTGCTATTTTTGAGAAAAAAAAACAAACAACAACAAAAAAAAAACAGTTTTTGACTCCCATGGCATGACCTTCCTCCAGAGAGAGACAAATCTACATGGACATGACAAGAGAGCTCTTAAAACCTCTCCAAACAGCTATGAGCCAGAAAGTGAAGAAAAAGAAGACTCAGAGAACCTTGAGAATACGTCGAGGTTCATTAAATGTCATGGTGAGCCTTATGGAGCTCTGATCACTTGTGTTTCCTGTTGCAAAGCCTAATGCAGTGTGCGTGCACGTGCAGCTGGCACATTTTTTTTCTACACTGACAGGCCAGGAGGAGCAGATTTTTGATTGTGCCATGAAACTTTGGAATTCAAGCAGGGATTCACAGTTCATAAAGCTGCTGTGAAAGAGAGATGAGAGAAATGGGAACTTCAGAAAAATGTGTTGGGCTTTGGTAAGGACATTAACTAATCACAACCTAATTTAAGTGAATGGAAAGAGAACAAGGGAAGAAGGAATGAAAATTTCTATGGGGAAAAGGATGGGTTGAGAGTGCAGAAAATTTCACAAGTCTAAATGAACACCTTGCTTTTATTTTCTCTTAAGAGTGGCAATGTCAAACATTAGGAAATGACAAAGACATTGTCATTTAGAAATATACATACATCTAAACAGGAAACAAAATTAAAATGTCTGTGCATTTTGGTCAGGAGACTGAATGATCTATAGCTGAGAATGAACACATGAAATTGCAGATCCAGTACAAACTGTCAGTAGCTAATAGAGCTAGAAAAGTGGTGCACTATAACATGGGGAGGGAATAGCAGTACCTACCCCTTTTGTACCTACTTCTTGTACCTTGTAGTATCATTTTCTTCTTCTTAGAGTAGATAAAGGGGATTTAGGGCAGACTTGTCAGTCAGCCCTTAATAGCCTACTAGATTTTAGAACAAATTTGAAGAAAGAATCAAAAGAAGTAAAGGGCAAACATTTACCATATTGGTTTCCTGAACCTAGACTGTGCCAGGCTATCCTGAGAGGTTTTCTGACAAAAAATATTTTTTAAATTAAAATTCTTAAAATGTATCCAGTCTTCATTAAAGTATTTCAGCAGGTGCCACTTGGGAACTACTCAGTTCACTGGGAGAAAATAGAGAATTAGTCAGTACTGTAAGGTCTGGGTTGGTGACAGGGGAAGTAAAGGTGTAATATGCTGCAGGCGGAAATATAGGGCTGGAGGGAAGATATTAGGGGAGTTCCTCGAAGATCAGCCTTTGGACTGATCTCATTTAATCGTTCATTAATAAACTTGGCACAAAAAGTAAAAGTGTTCAAATGAAATATGCAGATTGTACAAAGTTGGGAGGCACCATCAACACAAACGAAAATCGCAGTATCATACAGGAAGAATTGGATGACCTTGAGGACAGAAGTAATAGAAATGGGATGAAATTGAACAGTACAAAATGCAAGGTCATGCACTAAAGGACTAATAATGAGAATTTCTGCTAGAAGCTGTTGGGAATGACAAAGGAGGAGAAAGACCTGAGTTTGCTAGTTGATTACAGGATAAATATGTGCCATAATGTAATGCAACTAAAAAGGCAGATGCAATCCTAGGATTCATCACCCGTAATAGTGCTAATAACGAGAGGAAAATATTAATGCTACTGCACACAAAGCACTGGTGAGACATTATCTGAAATACAGCGTAAATTCTAGTTACCCATGCTCAAGAACGATGCATGCAAATTGGAGCAGAGGGTGCAAAGAGGACTATTACAATGATCAAGGAACTGGAGAATTTCTGAGAGGAAACTAAAAGAGTCTGCTTGTTCAGTCTACCTAAATGATGGCTTAAAGGGACAGAGATACAATTTGAGGGGTGTCCATACCAGCTCTATAAGGTTATATACATGTAGGGGTGACCCAGGAAGAAATGGCTATAAATCAGCTTTCAGCTCACATAATTTGGGAATTACGAGATGTTTCTAACCACTGGAGTAAAGAATCTTGAAATGACCTTCCAGTGAGTGTAGTAGAGGGAAAAAATCCCAAACCAAAATACTAAAATGCATGCAGATAGTTTTAAAATCTAACCTGATTGGATTATGAATGCTACAACATAACATAACATGGTGGCCATGGGGCAGCAAAGTGGATTTGATATTCCAGACACATGTTCGTAGATTTACAAGTAGTCTTTTGTATTATTCCTTTAAGACCCAGGAAGATGGGAAGAGACATCACTTTGCCATCCAAAAGGTTGACACCAGTAAACAGGAGACTTTACAACATAAGAAGAATCTTTTCAAGGTAAGAGTTAGTCAAGTCAGTATCTCAAAAAGATAATGAAAAATTTATTTCATGTGTATGTCACATTCTGAATCCATTTTAGGGGAAGATACTACTTTTTTTAGCTGAAAAGAACTGTGAATAAAAAATTGATTTTTCCTCATTCTAAAAGCCCGCTTGCCAGCAGTAACATATGCTCTTTGGCTTCCTCTGGAAATATGTCTTGACATCAATAATTTATTAGAAGTCCTATATTTGGTTGTCTATGACATAATCAGCTATTGGTACCCATATAGGCCACTGGAAACAGTTCTGGTTTTTACAGACTTATATTCATAAGAAAAGAAATATGAATAAAATTTTAAAACAATCTGGCAGTGTCTGGGGCTCAAATCTCTGTGCTTTATGTACCAAAACAAAAATTTGGTGACATAAAACTCTCTTGTCTCCCTGACCTGAGTTTTTTTCAGCTCTGCACTTTTTATGTACAACAGGACGTTTTAAAAAAAGGGGAGCGAGGGGGGCCAGAATTTGCAAAAGGCCAGATAAAAAAAAAGACAAAACTAAACAGAAAAATAAAACCACCAGGAGACATGGCCGGAGGAAACAAACACGAACATATTCATCTGAATGTTCACTCAGAAAATAATTTTTGCAACAGTGTGCAAGAAATGAACAAGAGCTGGGAAGGAGCAACTCAGAAGAAAGCAGGCATTTTTGCTGGCTGGGAGGGTGAGTATTGACCTGGTGGCTTTCAATATTGTATCCAACTACAGCATATGATCTCAACTTCATAAAGGCAGAAGTTCCAAAAACTTTCCCCACTGAGCATTACAATAAGCCACTAAAAATGGAATAGTTTAGCAACTGCTACTGTAGTACATAAGCAGGGTACTAATGACATTTTCAGTGCTGGGGCAGTGCATGTTACTTGCTTCCTAATCCTAGACAGAATTTTTCAGGAAATTAGTTTATTCACTGAAAAGCCTAGCTTCAAACTGACCACTGTTATCTGTAAATTCTAATAAATAAGGCCAAAAAAAAGCAAAAATATTCAGAAAAGTCTAGGCACACTTTCAACACTTTTTAACCATATACTTGGTTATTTCTCTCCAGAAAATATTTTCAGTCCAAATATTGTTGAAGTGCATTAAAAAATAACATGAAAACAACCCAAGCATTTTTGATATAGATCAAGCAAAATATTTTTTATAACCCAGTGCACTTTTCGGGGGGAGGATTGCCTTTTGTGCAAAATACATTCCTCCCCCCCCCCAAATGTCAGAAGCATCAGCTAAGTCCTATTTTATAATTTTTTCTTTAATCTTAGTTACTAGAGGAGAAAAATCAGTTATTCAGCTGTTCTAATGGCAACAGTTGGAGGGACAGAAGGGGAAATTTTACACTGCTGGAGTTTAGACACCTAAACTGGCCAATGCTGCCTGTGCTTAGAAAATAATAATGATGAAATGAATCTTCCATTGTCTAACGGATGCTAGGGGCCAGTAGAGGATGTCTGTGATAGGAATGCTATCAGAGCTTCACAACAAAACTAGTAGGGAGTAAGGCTACATATAAAATAAATGGGTATATACAAATAGGCATATAAGTATATAAATAGGTAATAGGTATATATAAATGTAGTCAAATGACCTGAATATATGAACACATTCCTGCTTTGAAGTGGTGTTCTTTATTATGAATGTTCTTGCTGATTTGAAACCTCAGCTAAATATTACATTAAGAAATGTTCTTTAATTACAAACATGGCAGCTAGCTACAGTTATTTCTTTCTGCACTGACATGATAACATTATCTCACTGTAAATTCTTGAATCACTTTCTATGGTAACTGGAATGGCTACCAGTGTGTAAATAAGGAAATGTGGGGAATATGTTGTAGAGTGCTGCTGACTACTTACTGCTGTACGAGAATAACCTCATGCAGTGGAATTCAATTTGCCCATTTACATGGATGTGTCTTGGATGGGAAGTGTCACTGTTCTGCCTTGCCAAGCACTACAGCTCCTGCTATGGAAACACAATGAAACCAAACAATTAGTTAGAATTATTGCTCTTAAAGAAAACTGATTTGCTTGTCTGTCTTCTAAGAAAAACTCAGTTACCGTATACTATCAACCTTGGCTTGACTGGCAGTGATTTTCCTGGTCTAGTCTGCTGGGAACCTTAAATGAACATGAGCAATTATAAACCCAAAGTCTTCAGCAATTTGTAGGCATTATCTCAGGATAATTGCCCTGAAATGTTCACGTCGCAAAGCAAAGGTAGATAATTTAAAAATCCATCTTTCTCTGTCTGCACTACAAGTTGGGCGTAACATTCTTCCCTCCTGCGGGCCTTGTAGTAGTATAATAAAGCTTGGAATTGGTCCTTTGAAAATGTCTATTGCTGTCTTTTAGAAAGCAAGAGGCCAAATCTGAGTTTAACCTTTTCTGGCTTTATTATTTTTATAAAATGAAACTCAAGTCATATTTTCTGGCACAAACAGAGAAAAACTGGAATATTAAAAGTCAAGGGAACAAACCTGCCCTGAGGAGCTCTGCACAGTACCATCCATTGCAAGAAAGCTTTCCTGCTCCCTGGGTAACATGAGTACCCCTCAGAAGGAAACACTGAGTCTTGGCCTCCTCAAGTCCTGGCTGTCCATGCACTAACTGAGCTTAATATTTTCTGGGAGTTTTACTTATGAGCTTCTAAAAGTGCTCAATTCCCTCTCTACAACTGGGAAAAACCTCCTGAGAAGTGCTGAACATTTCTCTCTTCTCATGATTCACACAACTGCCTCATCTGTAGGTGGTTTCCTCAGTTCGTTGCCCCTACCCTACCGAGCAGGCAACTGAAATGCATTCATTGCCTTACTGATTTATAACAGCTCTTCCTTCCACTGCAAGGAAGGAAGACTGTTTCTGGCTTATGAGCAAAGCACCATGATCTCTGAGCTCCTTCTGCAAAAGGCTAGCAGGAAGAAGGATGTTTGGCATGAGCAGGAACAGAAAACCTCACACCCTCCAAATTTTTTTGGAGGCTTTTAGGAAAATGAGCCATCACTGTATTTTTTTTCTTGCTTTGACATAATGAAACCACACAAAAAACCTTCAGTGAAACTGGAATTTTGCAAAGCCACAAAGCTTGTCTCAGTGAAGAATGGAGAGTAGTGATTTCTGAGAGGAAGAAGAGGCCCCCAGAGCAGAAACACCTGGTACAGTAGGTATCTAGTACCTGTACTTCAATTTATCAAAACTAAAGAAGTCCAGCTCAGCATTTTCCAGGGAATTGTAATTAAAAAAAAAAAATTAGAAAAATTAAAGCTGCATAAGCCCAAACAAAAGATTTGGTATCAGAAAGACCGTATAAAGGGAGAATTTACTAAACAAGAAATCAATATACTAACTGGTGTGTTAGAAATCTTCAGTGGATGCTTTGGGTACCCTTCAGTTTGGAGTCCTTACTTTCCTATAGAGAGTAGGAGAAAATTCAAGGAACAAACATTATTACCAAGGAAATACCCATGCAATACTCTGAGTTCCTATAAATTTTGTTGATTCTTGACTGTGCTGGTCTTGGGAGAAAACCTGAATTTGAAGGACTGATCCAGTTCATTCCACCACTCATGGCTCATCTGTGAACACCACAAGAAGACTGGGACTTGAAAACTTTCTGCCTTTTGCATCCATATCCCTTTTCTCTTCTCTCCCTCACTCCATCATTTTTCACGCTCAGCTTATGAGATTGCAAAGTACTGATGTTGACATGCTTCATCAAACCATTGGGGAGTCAATAACAGTCACTCCAGCTGACAATCACGTACTTATTACTTGGGTTTCCTTTTGAAACAGAACTTGCTCTCAGGCAAGGCTCCGTTCTGTGCAGTGTTGGAAGACTGCAAAGCATGATAGGAAGGCAGGATATTACGAGCTGTGCCAAACACATGGCCAGACCAGACTGAAGGGTAGCAGACACGTATTCTCACTTACTCCAGCACTGTCCACTGCTGTAGCTGTCCAAGTGCACTTGTTTTTGTAGGCCCTGGAGAGTTGTCTCTTCCCCCCCGCCTTTTTTTTTTTTTTTTTTAAATAATTGAGGTACAGAATGAACAGGGGAGAGAAGAAAAGGGAAAAGGGGAGTTATCGGCAAGAGGGCCAGCTGAGTGAGGTTGGTGACCTGATTTCAAGCATACTGGGGGTACTCTGTGACCCCTGTAATTTTACTGCCTCCTGAGTTACCGCTTGTGATTTTCACTGGAGTGAAATGATACATCAGGGAACAGTAAGGATTCCAGTAGCCCACAGACAGGCATAATACAAAGTACCTACCAAAACAGCTGTCGTACCTCTGGCGAAGATAGATTTTTAATCCTTTTGAATGGAGACTACAACTGCCTATCCAGATCCCCTAAGGCTTCGTTAATTGAAAATGCTACAGAAGGGACCTTTTTCTACAATTTTGGGCCGAGCTCACAGTGCAGAAGCTCCACAGGCTTCTGTAACATAGCTCTCAAGGAGCTTAATCCAGATTCAAACATCCTCTCTTTGGAACTGTGGAACAGAGGTTGTTCCCCAGGAAGACCTGTTTTCCTTAATGACCATACAAAAAATCCTTGCTCACTGCAACGATGCCATGCTCAGTAGAGTCCCACCACATAGCAAGGGCTTGTAATCTCAGGTAGCCTAGCAACAACACAGTGCCCTATCAGAGACTGGACCATTTTAAATAACAGTTTCAAGGAAATTATTCATCAAGAAGAAGCTGATGTCAGAGGAGATCTTTCCTGGAAACAGGATAGATATACTCTCTTCTGGGTGGAATTTCAACTTGCACAAAAACCAGTTTTCTGCAGTCTTTATCATGGCTACCTTAAAAAAGTAAAAGCAAATATGAAATTTAAAATACATGCTGCATTCTGCTTTCAAGTTAAAAAATGACACCTTTTTGAAAAACTAGTGAAGTCCTGTTTCATTTCTTGTTGGAAAGAGAAAAATAGTCTATTTCAAATCAGTTAAAAAGAGCAAAAGGTAAAGTGACAGAACAGAGAGGGTTATATACACTTCCCTTGCTTGAATTGGAAATGCACTTTCTATTTAAAAAGTTTAGGCAAGGAAGTTTTGACTGAGTGCAGTATTCACACACCTTTTAAAAACTGCTACAAGCTGAACATGTAATTCCAAATCCCTCTGGAAAAGTCCTATAAAATTATTATCAAATAAATAGAATTGTGTAGTAATGACAGGAAACCATCTGTGAAATTGACTGGAGAATTAGTTCCCTGATAGCAAATGCAGACGGCAAGGCAAAAAGTGCTGTAGAAGTTTGTCCCCTCCAAAATGTGAATATTTTTAATCATTCAGTGAAACATTTCCTTCTTTCTAGTAGACTAATGTGTGAAGAGTCTCTGCACCAAAAGTGTGTGCTGATTTCCTTAAAATTTCTAAAGAAATCCAATCAAGATCACACAGTGATGGCTTCTTATTCAAGTGTTTGTAACAGGGTATTATTTTAATGCTGAGATTGCTGACATGCTTGCTAATTAATGCTATTGCATGGCAGTTTGTAACATGGGCACCTGTTTCACCCATTTCTCCCGTTTTTCCAACAATTGATTCATTTTGTTCCAGCCAGTGGTTACCCACCACATGACACCATGTGCGTTGCAAGTGGCATAGGCCAGGTTTGAACCAATGATTTACAGCTCACCTAAAATAGTTAAGCAACTCTGATGGCCTAATGCTGCCAACAGGGAGTTGTTGCAGGGTCTGAAGCGGAGGTAGAACAGATTTCTTCATGCCCAAACAAGCAGAAGTTCAGATGCTACTCTACAGAGCACAGGCAATGGGAACTTACAGGCATGCAGCTTTATTGCGTATGGTCCTTCAGATCACAACTAAAACCAAGGTTTCTAATACGTATTTGTGTGAACTTTCCCTCCCTCCCGTTCCCTCCATTGGCCTTGCAGAGCCTTTTGGCCATTTCAAGTTAGAGCCTTAGGGTTTAATTATTACTATGACAGGCAGAGCTTTCTCAGAGGTGAAGGGGGAGCACGGAGGTGAAGTGGCTGGAGACATCCTGCCTCAATAGGGCACAGGCAGCCATAATGCTTTCCCGCATTTCCCAGGTTAGCTGACTACGCTTTCACAAAACAGCTGGCTGGGTGCCCAGGTGGCCCATGGTCCTGACTGCACCCTCAATCTCCCAGCTCTCTTTGGAGGGTGCAAAGGTGCTTTTGGGCCAGGGGCCCCACTGTGATCTGAATATAGGAGCACTTATACTATATGCAAGAACACTGTGGGGTGCAATAGGTAGCTTTCTATGTGCCTACATCCATGTGTACGCACCCACGTGCTCCCTGGGGCAGAAACCTCTCTAAGTTCTTTTGACCTCTTAGTGCACCTTTCTGTTTTGATCCTTTTAAAGTCCAAGACTTATGCTTTAGGTTTTGGCACAAGATGATAAACAAAATAATCACCACTGTTAGTAGGCAAATCTCCCCTGTGTCCCCTACCCCCATGCCATTTACATGCTACTCGACCTTGTAATATTACTGTATGTATTAGACAAAACCCCACTATTTCATTGCCTTAAACAGGAAAATGTTTTCAACTCCCCTACGCGTTCTTGCCTAGTTCATGGCTTGATTTAATTTTACAAGGCAAGAGCTGGAACAATTATCTGATTCTTCATGTACAGCAGGCTTTCAGTGGTCATTTCTGAAGTTTTACTGGTTCGTAACCTCTGTAATCAGAAGACCCAGTTAAAAAAAAAAAGAAACTAAGTGAACAGGCAGGAATCTGTTCATATTATCCCTTCCTAGCTGTCCAGGCTTTCATCCTCTTTTCTCCCACACATGCCCTTATTGCTCTGCTACTCACCCACCAATGAGGGTCTGTCAATGGCAGTGAGAGGTCAACATCAAAGCACTTTTACAGCTAGCAGCTTGCAGCTAATGCTGGCATTATGGAAAGAAATAGAGAGAGAGAGAAGCATAGGGATTGAATGAATGGCCCTCTCATATAGAAAGAGACCGAAGAATAGAACAAAACCTCCTATTCTCCCACTCTTTATAATACTCCTGGGCCGAGTGTGCGTATGTGGCACACAGCTGAGTTTGAACTGCATTAGCACTCTTTCAGTTTACAAACAAGAGGCCTAATTTAGAAGAAAAATCTCCTATCTGATTATTTCTTTGTGTTCACCCATGTGGTAAAAAATGTCTGTACAGAGAAGGGAGGGGGGCTACAGAGGTGGCTTATTAACTTCTTTGGCTGTATCACGATTGTGAAGGGCAATTGGGAGATCATTATTCATCCATAATTTTCAGACTCAAGGAAAAAAGTAGTAGAACGGTCCCTCAAAAAAAAAAATTTCAATATGGATTACTATTTCTCTGCAGAAGGAGATGGAAAGACTGTGAGTAAGTCCCACACCAACTGTATGCCTGATGCTAGTCTTTTCCCCTGTCCACACGAAAAAAACGGGAATTATTTTTGTCCCATGCAATTGACATTGAGATTGGATGTCTTTCTATAAAGACATTATGGTCTTGGTATAGTGAATTTCACAATTTGATGAAATTACCACATCATGCTAGGTGGATAATTGTAATCATCTCTCCTGGCTCACCAATCTATAATTCTGTACGGGGGGTGGGGTGGGGGGGAGGATTCAAGGCTTGTATGACTGTAAAGTTGTTACCTAGAGACTCTAGCAGCAGGCTTAGGGATGAATATTGTTTCCAGGACTGAAAACAAGCATTACTGGGTTTTTCTCCCTTCTCTGGAGTCTCAGACATACCATCATTCTAGCATCACCTGGGTACATAATTTAACAAATTTCCTGCTTCTATGGGGAAACTAAGTTTTGGCAACATCTTTGATCTCTTCCGCACTTTTCTAGTGACAATCGAAGTTACAGTATTTATCTTTTACTACACACACCTTACTCTCATAATAAGGAGCCTCAGGAAAAAAGGTGCAGAAAGAAGTTAGACTTATTTCACATCTCTGCAGACTATACTATTCCTAAAAGACTGAATGTGATCTGCTTGAAGTGACCAAGAAAAGACCTATAGGGCCTTTGGGGGAGAGAAAGGCATCTTGAAAGAAATACTGGGAAGAAGGTCACTTGTGGTTTCACTTCCACTAATGCCTGAGGTTGTCGCAATTGCCATTGAAGTGGACAGCTGGATACACCATCAGCATACATCAACACAGTGTAACACCTCCAAACCGAAATTCTCTCCAAATCAGGGATTTCTGACAGCAGGAGTTGGTTCATACCCATTCCTTAGCAAACTATTTTTACATCCATAACTGGGACTTATGTCTACCCATGCAGTAGATATATAAAAATGCATTGTCCTAGCTGAAACAGTCTTTACTCTGCACAGATTCACATCAGGGGTAGCTATGGGGATACAAGAAGAAGGGATACAAGTGAATCCCTTCAAAAATTACAAAATCTTAGTGACTTCGAAAGTTTCACCACATTTATCCTCCTTGACATTAGGATGCAGAGATCACAGAATGGCTGGAAAAGTTCACAAGTGATAGATAGTGAAAAAAACCTTATCTTGGAGACTAACCTGAAGAAAGTATCAGTGATCTTGGAAAACAGCTGGATTGGTTTAAGGGCGTCTGTGTTTGCTGGGGGATTTAAACTCTATGTTTTCAGAGACAGACCCTCTAATTTTGACATGTAATGAATGCTAAGGCTTGCCTTTCAAGTGTAAAAAAGACAGAGACCTTAAGCATCTACTATTTACTGCTTAAAAAAAATTCACTAAGAGACAAAAAAAAAAAAGTAAACTGTAGCATAAATATGTCTGGGACATGTAACTGCAGGATGCCTTGATGCCTTAAATGCCTTTTGAATACTAATGCTTTTCTACTTTATTACAGATTCTTTCATGTTGAGTTTTCTAAGTATTACTTTATATATTTTTGAATCAGAAATCAGCATAATCAGCGTTAGACAAATCCATTCAAATTTTTCCCTGTATCTTCTCACAGGAAAATATGTAATAGGGTACCCTTCTTGCACAAAACCTCTAGTTTTTTGTAGTGTTCAAGATAATGAATGTGCATCTTAGCTCGTTATTTACTTACTTATTTTAAACAGAAAGCACTCTCTGTAACCTCAGAGAACTGTGTTCCAACCATGTTGGAGCACCTGCAAATCCAGAAATCAATCAACCAAAGACTGGTGGATCAAAATTGGTGTTAATTGGTGGATAAAAGAATGACGACACAGGATCTCCCACCTACCCTTTCTGGGAGTGCAAAACACCTGTCCCTAGGCTATGAACTAAAAAGGGCTGAAAGGATTAATTATATTACTGTCCTCTGGGGGTAACTGTATTGGCTGTTTGAGCTCAGTAGAAGGAAAGCAGATAAAGGATATCATTATTATTACTACTACTGTTTTGCACACTCATTCGAGGCTAAGCCTGACTACATAAATCTAATGGTTTGAAGTCTTTGCCATGACACTGATCTGTTTTGAAAATCCACATAGGAGCAGTGAGCAGCAGTTTAAGCAAGGAGTGGCTTTGGGAGCCAGTATACCAATTCAAAACTTTTATTTATCTTCTTGAAGATGGCTGTGATGGTTCACTAGTTAGCGCATGTTCATAACTACAGACTGTTTCAGACAGAAAATAAGGACATAAATATTTAACCTTTGAAAAGGAACTCATTTACTGGAAATCCAACTTTATGAACTAAGGTTATAAATAACTCTGATGTACTGCAATCAGCATAGTATAATGAGATCACATGAATGGCTGAGTTGTCTTTATCCTTTGATTGTTTAAAAGTGCAGATATTCATTTGTACTAAGGATTAGTGAGGATGGAACACTGAAATGAAGCTGAGTATCATCAGACACAGGCTTGTATAGAATATGTCCCTGAAGTGAAAGTAGTCCCGTCCCCTCCCCTCCAGTTTCTACCCCCAAGATTTCCTTCATTCATGGTAATTCTGTTGTAGTCTGTCAAAACACTGAAAGGGACATATATTTCACATTTATCTGCAGGGATTTTGTAATGCTAGAACAGGGCTTTTTCACTTTGCCAAAAGATACCTCCTGAGAGAGATCTGTTCATGTTACACACTTTTTAAGCAATTGTATTAAAATGCCATGTGTAAAATACATTTTTAAAGTATATTCTCCCCCACAAAAATATCTGCTTCATAGTAGATGCATATTAGCGTGATACACAGAGAAAAATCGAAAGTTTCATCTTCACAGGGTCCTTCCCTGATGTTCTTGCAATTCCAGTTCTCTGGCAAAAGATGCCTGCCAGTAACCAGGGGAGGATAATTCATACTGGTATTTTTCTGATAGTTATTTGTCTAAGCAGATGATTTAAAGATGATTACATGGTGATGTTTCATAGTAACGGATAGCACTTCCAGCCTTCTGAAGACTTCCAAGCCATCCTTGGATTAAATCTTACAACAGGTGGGACTTCACGTGTACCAGTGAAGTAAACCACTTACTCCTGTACCATTAAACCCTTAACAAATGCAGAAGGTGAATCATAGGATAGTTATGGAACCTGTCCAAAGATTTCAGAAGACAGAGCAAAAAGACTAAAGATTATAAACATCCCAAACATGCTCTTCAACGAGAAGGCACGCAGGGTCATGCATTCCAAATATTGTCACTTTGCACAACTTTACTTCTCTTGATCTGAAAGTACTTGCTAATTTTGCAGGCTACTGCAATATAGTTTACTGACCAATTTCATGATGAAACAGCTGCATTTTCAAAATCGCTGATTTTTGTGTGAAAATAGGCAACTCTCGCACCCCAAAATACAAAATATAGCAAAAAATCAAGAGATACAGAAAACATTCTTGACCAATCATTCTTTTACACAGAAAAATATGAAGATGCGGTTTTTGTCTCTAGTTCTGCTCACTTTCCGTAATACTTTGTGCTCAGGATTTGAACCCTGTTCTTGAGAGATGAAAAGCTTCTTCAGTATTTAAGGATATTAAAACTAGCCAGTGTATGCTGCAAACATTCAATTTTTTGTCCATTAGGAACATCTGCCTATTCCAGAAGGGATATCAAAAAACGTGTCCAGGCAGAAACACAAATTGAGAAAATGTCTATGGCAGCATACAGACTAACCACAACAGGATAAATAATAAAATATTTACCATGACACAGTAAGTTTGCCTCACCATGGCAGCGTAGGGCAGCCTCTCCAACAACATACTTCCAGCATTAAGTCATGGAAGCGGTGTCAGAAAATGGTTTATTGTAAATTACGGCCTGGATTGCCATATATCCACTACACCTCCAGGAATCTGAACTCTGAAGTCATTTAGAGGTAGGGTTACATCTAGAAGAAAGGATATCTTCCCTGGGAGATAAAACAATACAGCACTTCTATGTTTTACAGATGTAGTGCGAGAAAAAAAAACATTGGAAATGGACATCAAGCTGGTGGAAACTTTTCTGAAACGAGAAAGCTTTTTCCAGAACAAGTCAATTAAAAGTGCTTGTTTCTTGAGCATTAATACTAACCCTACCCCTCCTTTGGCCCTTAAACTGTAATACAGAGTCTGTTTCTGATTTTAATTTCATCTGCCCTTATCACTTGGATTGAAATACGCAAAATCTTTGCCATCTATTTGATCATCATGGTGTATGCTATAGCTTGCACAGAACATGCCAGCATGAATAATGTCAATAAACATAGTCAAATCACACAAACACTTCTGTAGCAGTATTCCATTAATCTGAATACCCTTCCAAGGCCTTCCGTCTTCTTCTGATTGCAGAATTTGAGGCGCCCAAAATAGCAGCTATTCTTAATCTTTATCTGAATTGCCTCAGCAGCAGTGCCCTACCAGCATTACATTTGAACAGACTGAAAGGCCACGTTCCATTTAAAGGTAAACAAATTAATGCCATGGAACAGTGAGAGCCAAATTAAGATTTTCAAAGTTAGAAATTTTGATATTCTTCTTAAAATAGAAAATGTCAATATTTTTACCCAGAGAGGGGGATTTAATTCATGAGTCAACTTCTCTCTTCTTTTTCAAGTCTTCTTAACTTTGATAAAGCTGATTATTGACTGAAGAAGGTAAAAAGCTCCATGCTTATCCTTAGATACACATCGAAATATTAAGTGGCATCCTGGTGGCACAGCTGTATATCATTGTCCCCTCTTACAGTATACACGGAGAGACTGAGTGATTTCCTCAAAATTACACAGGCTATTGGCATCAAAACTTTTAGACAAATCCAAAATTGCCATTTTAAGCTGCACCCCATTTTTCTGGAACAAAGCCACTATGCATAATTTTCCCTCAGGAAATAAATTACAACTAAATAAAAATTGAATGAATGAGGGAAGAGAAACCTAAATATTAAACTATATGTGTTGGAAGAGAATACAACTTTTTGGCTGATTGCACTGTGTCTATAAATTACAGCATAATGTAATGTATCATGTCTTAGATACAAGAACAGCACTGAAAAGAATAATTTAGTTTCTTATACACAGAGTTAATGATGAATTACCATTTACATGTTTCATCATTCACTAGTACATATGGCTATAATTCAGGAATCGTGACAGTACAAAATCTATTACTCTAACAAAAGATTTGCATCAGACAATTATCTTGATGGTTCCTGTCTTGTTCTTGGAGTAGTAGTGTATTCAAAGAGCTCTGTGAGTTATCTGCCAGCTCTGGAAGTTCTTAGATACCAGTGAACCTCCCTCCTCAATCGTAAAAATGTAGGAGAAAAACTAATGTTATTTTTATGTGTAACTTAAGAATGCTCACATTCCCCCTTCTCTCTGTTCCAAAAGGCTGCAGTAAACCACTCATCTAGGCTATTCTTTCTGTTCTTTTAAGAGGATTCCATGGGCTGCATTTTTACCTGTGTTTTTCTTCAACTTTTATGTGTTATACAGTCAGTTTCTGAGGACCTGGCAGTTCTTCTCCTCTGCAGAAAGTAACCAACCTGTTTTTTCAAAAGTGTATTACATTATGATGCTACAAACTGGACTCTGAAGGTCATTAATTCATGATTGAATGTTGTATGGGATAGTAATTTTTTATTCCCCATAGCTTTATGTATAACGATACATCAAATGAAACCTTCAAATTAACTCTTTAATCCCTGAATATGATGCATCTATTCTTAAAGGTCTGTATCAAAAGCCGTTTCTTTCAGTAGAATGCAAGTAAATATGTTATATACCGTAGGGACATAGAATAAAGCCGTGAAATATTCTAATCCTGAATTAACTATTGACTCATTGTGCAAGCTTTCCCATGTCATTTAGCCTCCATAAATCTAGCTATGAGACTTCAATGAACACAAAACAAATTATGCCCAAATCCAACTGGGCCTATCTGGTTTCTGTCATGGTTTGACATCACCTGCTTAATTTTATAGCTCAACTCACATTAGCAATCCATATCTAAACTCATGCAGTCTCATCTGTGCTACAAAGTCCACAGAGAAAAGACGCATCTCTCGATTTAGGTTTTTCAATAACTCAGTGAAGCTCTTCCTGAGCATAAATCTTCCCTCAATACCAACATACATCTCAATATTTTGATCCTCTATCCTGTTCCATAAGGAAGATATGAAGTATTTTTGAACATGGTCTCAACTTCCATTTTCCAATGTAAAATTTTCTTCTTGGACCAAATATGAGAATTAAATGTATTTATTGACATTGTCTCTTATTTCCAGTGTCTTATCTAAGAAGTTTTCAGTGAGTCTGTCAGATTCCTTGATTAAATCATATGCCTCAGTTTTAAGCCTGTTTTTCCCTCAGTTGACATCTCACCCTAAATATAAGCTTCTGCTTAGGGCTACCTCTTCCTCATTCAACCTGTCAATCCTAAAGTTATCAAAACCCAAGATGTGGATATCCTTTTAACCTATTTATCCACATTAGATAATTCTTGACTTCTCCCCAGGGAATATTTCTGGGAAACTTTCCACTCTTTTGTCTGCTTATTAGGCTTCAAGGTTGGCACATTTATGCAATTCATTTGTACTTCCGACTTGCATTTCTTTCAGAAAATGACAATTCATTTGTTGAGTTCCCACTCAGTTAAGACAATGTCCACAGGATTTGAAAGCTCTCCTGCACACAGTATTGAGGCTCCATCTGTGAAAAGAGTTTGATAGCTCTTTCCCATAGCTAAAGATTCTACCTTTCCAACAACAGGCTTGACTCCCTTCTGATTTACACTTGATTTTATTTCCATTATTGTAACTTACCACTTTCAACAGATTGATAGTCAACTGATGATGGGAGAATTGGGACATTGGTAAATGCCTAGATCTGGAGACAATGTCTACAGTCTTGGCCACAACTTAATACTTAGAAACGCACACTAAAACATCAGGCGGGCATGAATACAGATGTTGAAGTCAGACCTCCATAGTTGAAAAAAAAAAAAAAAAGGTGAAATTACTTTCCTTTTACTATTCGTGTAATTAAACACAGTGAGAAAAGATGCAGAAAGGTTTGACCATCATCCCCCTCTCCCCTATTATCATCGCTCTTCTGCTCTGCCATTGAAAACAGAATAATAACCTTGGATTAAGCCATCCCCCCAATTCAAATCCAAACTGGATCCAGTTCAGGTCTCAGCTACCTATCAAATATGCACAGATACAATTAGTAATCCTACTGAATATGATTTAACCTGATTTTTCCATTAGACAATCTTACAGAGTGAAATCAGTGAAGAAGGGATGCATTTATCTGAAGAATAACTATGCTGGTTCCGAGGACATCACATGTACTGCATCAGGAATAAATCTGTACAAAGGTGTTTTGCAGCAAACGTTTTCCTTCCTGTCTGGAAGTGTGTAGAGCCCTATTAGTCTTTCATATAGCATATTACATTCCCAGGATACACTGACTTGTCACACTAAAAATAGTCCCAGAAGAACCTTAACTGTAAACCTTACTGTGTTATAGACGCATAAGTGAAAAAAAGGAAAAAGAGCTTTTTGGATCTATACATTTTAACATGTAACTGTACCCCTTCTCATCTGGACTTGCATACATAGCTATGATAAGCAGTTCAAACAAGCTATCTGTACACAAGCTATTGCTTTACAGTGCCTGTTAAAAGTGGTGTTTAATTGTTATTTACATTTTCCCAATATATTAACTATGGAACAAAGTAGGAAGTTATAAGAAAGTGAGCAGGAAAATAGGATTAGACGCTAAAGCGTGGACTCAGGAAAAGGTTACAGCCCCATTAAGCGATATGCAATCATGGTCATGTGCTGAGTTAGCGCCGGTCACTCTCGTAAAGAGCACACACATACACGGTTATCACAGATCAGCAGCAGTAACTTGTAAAATCTAAGTCTTGATTCCCAAACAAATATGTCCATCATGCTAAATGGAAGTAGGTATGTGCCAATATGCTACTGTGATTTTAAAAATTCATTTGAAAGACTAAAAATAGCTCCTAGAATACATTAAAAAAATGTGTTTCTATGTTGTTCTTTGTGACACCCGTTACTTCACTCACAAGAATGTTGCAACACCGTCCATCTTTATGAGACTCCAGACCGCAGAAAACACATGGGGAAGACTGATTCTCTTTACATGAAGGCTTCTCTGCATCCATCTGGCAATATAAATAAAGCTTACTAGCGAGGATAGATGGCACTCAACTCCAGGCCCTTCACACTGCTAGACTGGTGCAAAGCAAAAAGCCAGTGTCTAGTGTTCGTCTGACAAGAAGCAAATCTATTTTTGTTTATAAAACCCTGTGGTAGATCATTAGAATTAAAAAACACAAAACCCCAGATACTTGTGCCTATTGGAGGAGAGCAAGCTGAAACAGCGCTGAAGACTGTTGAATCTTCCAGGACATTAATAACCAAGAACCACTAGAAATAACCATGGTAACAAACAGTAGCTAAGTACAGTACAATCACCCTGATTACCATAGAATTAGCACAAAACAAATGTTTATTTTTCCTCAATACGTGTATTATGATGATGATGATAATGTTAGTAACTACCCCAAATTACAGAGTATTTGCCCAAAATGCCAATGGCATTGCATTAAATGCTTTGCTCTGCACTTGTTTTCAGACTTGCTTGTAGTAATTTGTGTAAGAAGTGTATTTATAACAGATTCTTTCCTCACTCTTTCTCCCACCCCATCCCCCCTCCCTGACTCTCTACCAGCTCCGCTAATTTGAATATCAGTTGGATTCATTGATCACTTCACAGCTGACCGCAACACTTTTCTGACATTAGTCATCACACCTTTAACCTTTTCATAAGGCTCTCACGTAGCAGACAACATAGGCTTGATTTTAATTTACACTCAGGGACTGTGTACCCAGGGAATTATACTACAATAAATGAAAATATGAATTTAAACCAACAGGCTATATACAGGGTTGGGCTTAAGCACATTGAGGGGAAAAAAGGTACTATGTTAAATGAAGTAGAAATACTGATAGTGCAATGGGAGGGACTTCTGTTTGCTTTTCTTGAGCCCCTATGTGTCTGATCCCACTTCTTGGCTTAATTCATCCTGCAAGTGATTCTAGGATGCCATCCGATTTCTCTGCTGAATTTATGTCACTTCCACGGGGCCATTGCTCATGCTTCCGGGATCCCGGCAAGTGTGTCTGGAAAGTTAACATGGCAAAAAGTCCTAGTCACTGTTTTGGCTACACTAGTTTATCTCCCCAGATGAACCCAGCACCAGTCAAATAAGCACTAGGAATGACAGGCTAAGCTGTAACATTAAACCACCTTTGGCTAGATACTGGTCTTCATCATTTAGTTAATTCCTACCCATATCCCTGGACACTTGCTTCTGTTGCTTAAGTATTATTATATTTTAAATCAAGATCTGCTCCCTGAATATTGAGAGGAAAATAAATTACTCTTTTAAGGCAAGTAAGTTCTCTGATGCAGCTGAGACCCAGCACCATGGTTTTGCTGATACACCCAAGAGGAAGCACACTGTATGAGGATGGGAAGGACCAGCTGGTGACAGAAGAAAGGAGGAACTTTGTAAGCCATCTTTCTTGCTGGAGGAAGAGTATTTTGGAACTGCTCCCTTACAGTCCCCTATTAAAGGTATCCTTTGGAAATGACTTAAACTTCAGTATAAGAAAAATAGTCTTGGGAATTGTGGGGACCGTAAAGAAATCCTAGTTACACAGGTCTACTGGTTTATCAGTATACTAGGGCTGGTGTAACAGTTAATGTTTTTCCTTATAAGTATGCCGGATGGTCTCATTACATTGCCAAGTGCAAAGTCCCCACTAGGAAAGAATACAGCCCAAAGCCACATGTGGTTCTGCCACCTGGGACAATGAACACCAGATCAAGCAGGGATTGACACTGAAAGGATCCTGAAAGTAAAACTAGAGGACTGAGGCAAAGCTGTTGAGTCTGGCAACTAAGATCTAGAATGAGACTGTCACACTGATTGACAGACATTCGATGGACCCGATCCCCTTGTCACATTCACCTTATGTCACTGGAACTGCATTAACTAAAATGTAATGACTCCAAATTTGTACTGGTGCCAGTGAGAAGGAAAAAAAAAAAAAATCACACCACAACAAAACATGTTTTGTACACACAGCCTAGGGAAATGGTCAGTTGGTGTGTCTGAAACTCTGCTGAAGTTAACGGAGCTAGTATGGTTTACACCAGCTGAGAGTATTTTACATGTATACGTATGGACATTACACAGCATATATTCCATAGTTTTCATTATTCAGTACAAATTTCTCTACAACAAAAGTACATACGTACACATACAGGCACATGCATAAGCAGATAAGAGCCCCATTGTTAGACACATCCACTGTATGTATTAAGATTTCCAGGAAGTTGAAGTCAAAATCTAGTCACAGACTATCAGGCTCACATCAATGTGAGCCGTAATGACAGCTGGCACTCGGCTGTTCTCAAAACCCCCTTTTACAGTATACAGCACCATGCTTCGACACGCGATTGAAGTAATTAGCTGCCGAGCGGCTGAACGTACCCCGCAGAGCACTGGTGTCTCGTCTGACACATCTGGGCACAGAAAGTAATTGAAACAGCTGCTTCTACCCATATGGCAGCAAAAGCTGGTGGTAGAGAGCCTGCTGGCTAGGCTGTACCAACCTCAGACAAATTAGCCATCATTAATCCCAGAATCTGACCAGCATACACACAGTCACTAATCAAGACATCTGGGGGAGGAGTGCTGATTGGGAGGGGGAGGGAGGACTGCCAGGGAAGAAAGGGGCCATTTAAGATTATTCTTAATGGCAACAAAGTGTGGGGGGAGGGGAAAAAAAAAAAAAGCCTAATACTTTTTTTAAAAAAAAAAAAAGGCACACCACCACAGCCCTCCCTCACCAACACTTTTCTCAATCAGCTTGTCTAGGTGGCTTCGCCCACGCTGTTCATTAGAGGGCTGCTAAAATAGCAGCATTGCTTTCTGAAAGTGTCATACTGATATATGCACATGTCTGGCATCACACAAAGATTATAAATAGCAGCGTGTA
The DNA here is from genome assembly GCF_947461875.1 of Haliaeetus albicilla. NCBI lineage: Eukaryota > Metazoa > Chordata > Aves > Accipitriformes > Accipitridae > Haliaeetus > Haliaeetus albicilla. The sequence goes on along the minus strand of NC_091494.1, from coordinate 23,771,917 downwards.
AGCTAAGAACCTGGGGTATTTTTACATTGTGGTGAACACAGCAGTGAAGCTAAGGCTGTGGGTGAAAACTGGACCTACCCTTGTACGTAGGTACTTGAGGTGCACTCTCCTGTTCTGCAGGCCTAAGTGTGGGGCAAGCAGACACTTGTGGGCCATACCCTTTCACTCCTGTAATCCCATTCTTGGCTCTGAACTTTGTCACCTGCAGTGAAGTTGTACAAAACAACATAGCTCGTCTTGGCATTGTAAAATCCAGCATACAAGTGGGAGGACAGGGAAAACTTATACCTCATAACCACAGAAACATAGACTGCCATGTAAGCAAGGAGTTTGTTCTGGGTGGAATGGATCCCATGAAGCCTGTGGTATTGTGTCTCATGTTTGGATTACTTTGTGTCTAATAAGGTGTGAGCCCTAATCTGAGTTTTTCCTGTCGCTGGTGTATTTATGCTGTCCCTCTGGATTCCCTGCAGCCTCTTTTTAATAGCTGAACTTACAATGCAGCCTTCATCTTCAGAAAGGTCAATGTTTTGGAGGTTTTTCCTACTCATCCAGTTGTGTTTCCCAAACTTACAGGAACACAGCACCCAAGATCTCTGCCCTGATATCACATGTTGAATGGCTGAAATCAGCCAGCTGATTTGAGAGTTACTGAGGGAACAGGCATCCTGCTAACTGCATACACCATGCTGCTTCAGATGGAACACTAAAAGACCTTTGAATGATGCCAAGTGCATATACATTAGCATTTTAGTTGGTTTCAGGAGTGTGCTTCTGATTAATCCTCCTTACTGTGCTTTGGCTTGAATTGTGGCATGGTCTGGGCTGCTTTAGATTCATCTATTCCTCTTGGATGAATCTAAAGCAGAAGATACATGCCACAAGTGCACCTACTGCACTGCAGCTGCTAATGGGACTAAAAAGAGCCAAGCCAAAAGCAGCCCCTCAAAACCAGAATAGTGTGGATGCCAAGTCCTCACTGTTTTGCTTGACAGACCTACTCCTACCAGACTACTTGCTAACACACATCATCTCTAACAGCATAACGCTCCAGTGGTGTAATAGTGTGAGCACAACAATTGTGTGTAGTACTCTACTGTTACTGTATTTACTCTGAGGCAACTGAAAGACACTGTGACTTATTCGCAAGCTCTTGGCACTGCTGCTCTCCTGTTTGTTTTGGTTGTTCTCTGCACTGCTTCAGTAGTACAAAGTGGGACTCACTTGCACATGGTCCTACAGTGTCCAAGCAGCAGCACATTCCAAACACTTTGGGGATAAATCTCTTCCCCTCTGAGACAAATAGTGCTGCTGTTTGCTTTAAAGCAACTCTGTTCCTACTCCCAGCCCCCAACTCTTTAGCTTTCAGATCCAGAGATATAAGACAGATTATTTTGCAGGGGGGAAATCCCACAATCAAAGTGGGAGAGGAGATTATAATCAGTGAATTGCAGTGTACCTACACACCTTGCAGGCTTGCAGAGCAGGCTCTGTCTGGCTCCACTAGTGCTTCATTATGATCTTAATGGTGCACACCTCACTTTGTCCATGTAGGATGAAGAGTTTAAAACCACTTATGTCTTGCAGTGGAAGGCGAGATTGTGCTTGGATGCTCACAGAAAATTAAGTAACAGTTGGGAGGTTATCTGGTGTTAGTAATCTCTCTCCTCTGCTCACATCTTGCCCTTCCCTCCAAGCCTGATTGTTCTTTGAAATCTGCTTTGTGAAGTGAGTACAACTCCTTACCTGAATTTGGAAAATTTTTGTGCTTCTATGAAATAAGTAAACATGCAATGTCTTTCCCCAGTTGGAAATTAATTCTTATTGATATGCTGCTTTATGATGGGATGAAAGATGCCATGTAAGTGCAAAAGTCTGTATTACATCACACCACATTACTGCTTCACCGCAGGCTCATCTAAAGGAAGGCCAGCTACAAGACAGCAATTGCACTGGTAATTAACAGGGTAAAAAATTATAGAAAGCATATGAAAAGCAAACACGATTTCTTTAAAAGTGTTTTCTCAAATGTTATTCTCACTAGTAATACACTGTGGTTCCCCTGACATCCTATTCCTGGTTTATTTATTGTTTTAAACAAACCCATGTTACATAAGAAAAGTTTCTGTCTGGAAAGCTCTCCTGACAGCACACGTCTGTGATAACAAAGGAGGCCCATAAACTCCAGCAAACTGAAAAAAAATAGCACGAGCAACACAACAATTTTGGCTGCTTGCAGTGTCAATGCACTGGTTCTGTCTTGCCTGGCTTCTAACACACTGCTGAAGACATACAGCTTTGTGGGATGTGCCTGGTTAGAAGTAGTGAGAGGAGAACGAGGTGGCCCCTTGTGATTTGTTTACGAGAATGTTGCTTCCATCAATCTACGTCTGTGAGGGATGGAAGTATGGTGTTAATGTTTCCCTTGACACACGGATCAGGTAACATTGCCAAAACATATCCCTCCCTTTCAGACATTCCACAGCTTCTGGATCCTGAAGGCAGATGTAAGCTGTGTCTTCTACTGAGGCATCTGCAATGTGGTCTTTTCTTTGGCTACAAATTCACTTTTTTTTTTTTGTTTGCTTGGCTGGCAGGCTAAGCCACTCTTTATTATCAAGAAGGCTGTAAGAACAGTCACAGGCTGCAATTTTTCTTCCAAATGCTGCTGGCTATTTGCTCTCCAAGTATTTCCTTTATTCAACGCAGTTTTATTTCTGTAGTTGGGCATTAGAAATATTCTGCAATAATTTTGTTTCAGCAGTATATAATTGTGGGTGTTTCCCAAGGATCATATGGAAAATTTTCTTTAATGTTTTTCAGGACTACTTCACAAGCTTTTCCAGAGATACATTTTCTTTTATGTATTGATAATTCATAGTCTGATAGATTAGCATCACTATGCACTAGATGATCCACTACTGAAACACGTGGAGTGGTGGCCACTTCACTAACTCCCTATCAAATATCCTGATACAGCACTTCCCCTGGGATACATCCTAAACTGAGGAAGTGACTCACTGATTATCAGGCCTTAGAGTCTGACATGTTTAGGTGTCCTGGCTAAGCACTTGAAGTAAATGAGATTTCTGTAATTTGGTGAATCAGCACAAGAAAAAATAGAACAAAAACCTTCAGAGGTAAATTAACAATGCATTTTGAACTGAGCAGTTGAAATAGTTTCAAATGTTGGAACTAGTATTCAGATATTTAACTTTTTTGAAGGATGTTTTGCAGTTCAAACAAATGGGTAACTGAAAAAAATTAACTACATGTTAGTATCAACCTGAGTCTATAATCTTTTGTAAGGAAGTTTTGCTGAAGACTTCTTCCCCTTTGACAAAGGAATTCGGATGAAATTAACAGAGGTGGATGCAGGAACAGAGCAAAGCAGAATTTGATTGCTATAATCCTGAAGCCTGTGGAAAATGCAATTATGTGAAATGACATGGTCAGACCAGCAGGAGATAAGGTGATGCTGTGAGAACTATCCAAAGAGAAATTCACTGTGGCTGGCTTGACTAAGTGATGAGAAAGATACAAAGAGTACTTCAGAAAAAAGCTTGACAAAATTCAGGGAATGAATAATTTAACCAGCAGAGAAGAACTTCCCTGACAGGGGAATCCTTTAGCCTGTTGGACAGTTTCTGAAAACTAAGTTCAGCTGAGTCATTTAAAATCCAAGTTAAAAATATCCCAAACCTTGGTAGGAAATAAGGTTCTAGGTGTGGAACAATCCTGAAACTGAGGAGAAAGAAACTTGGCACATTTGCACTGATGTTGCCTCTTTAATTTCTGTCATTAAGAAGGGTCACAGGTTGGTTCAGAAAAAGGAATGCCTTTTGCTTTTTCCATGGGAGTGGGACACTCCATTTATCAACTCACATTACTTATCTGTGTATTCCTTTGGAAAGAAAGTGGAAGAGCATTTTTTCCTGACCAAGAATGTGAGAAAGAAAATGTGTTTTCCTTTTAAAGGAGGGAATTTTGGGAAGTATGGATTTGAATGGTTGTCTTTTAGCAGTGACAATAAATACTCAGCATATGTAAGCACCTGCAAGGCTGCATTGGTAAACATTTAACAAAGCAACCTCTTCCCCCCTGCCCTTCATCCACCACTATATTTATGAAACTAATTACATTTTTCAACAAGAGGATCACTGTTTTCTTTCCAATTCCCTTCCCAATTTGAGCCCCAGGCGCATGTACCACACTGCACAATTAAAACAGTTAGCACAACACCTGGATTACAACTCTGCAGTCAATCCGGGGCCATGTGTTATATTATTCTACATCAAACCCTAGCCATGCATATACTCTCTCACATAAATGCACACCCCCCAACAGAGATTTTGAAAGCCCATGTGCTTTATTTCTTTATATATGAGTAGCTGTTACACAAACTAAGATTTCTGTGCTAAGCTATAGCAGACAATGGCCTGAAATATTCAGTTTTCATACAGAATTGCTTTCAGATATTTATGAAAAAAATAATTCAATTGAAACATCTGCAGTTCTTCATATGAGACCTATCCTGAGGGCATGTTCTACCTCTGCCTGCAGCTTCCTGCCTGACCATACCAGGTTATGAATTAATTATTAATCTACATCTTGTGTGTGTGCATGCATGAAGGGGTATGTTACCACTCTGCCCACAGAAAGTAAACAATTCTTCACTCAGATATTTTAAGTCATCTGTAACATCTGTTACCTACTGTCCTGGTTTCAGCTGGGATAGAGTTAATTGTCTTCCTAGTACCTGGTGCTGTGTTTTGAGTTCAGTATGTGAAGAATGTTGATAACACTGATGTTTTCAGTTGTTGCTCAGTAGTGTTTAGACTAAAGTCAAGGATTTTTCAGCTTCTCATGCCCAGCCAGCGAGAAAGCTGGAGGGGCACAAGAAGTTGGCACAGGACACAGCCAGGGCAGCTGAGCCAAACTGGCCAACAGTGTATTCCATACCATGGGATGTCACATCTAGTGTACAAACCGGGGGGAGTTGGGGGCAAGGGATCGCCGCTCAGGAACTAACTGGGTGTTGGTCAGCGGGTGGTGAGCAATTGCACTGCGCATCATTTGTACATTCCAATCCTTTTATTATTGCTGTTGTCATTTTATTAGTGTTATCATTATCATTATTAGTTTCTTCTTCTCTGTTCAATTAAACTGTTATTATCTCAACCCAAGAGTTTTACTTCTTTTCCCAATTTTCCCCCATCCCACTGGGTGGGGGGAGAGTGAGTAAGCGGCTGCGTGGTGCTTAGTTGCTGGCTGGGATTAAACCACAACACCTACCTCTGTTAAAAGTGTGTAGGGTTAATCCTATGGAATTGACAGATTAAACTGTATTTGCAATGACTATATAAAATTAAAGAGGATATAAATTATCTTTAGATATTTTATGAATAGAATTATCCTTCAATATTCTATTAAAATAGTTGTGAGTGCACATTCAAATAGTTCTTGGCTAAACAATGATTTTATCTGCATTTCACACCAAGACACCATCACATTTTAAATATTATTCAACACACTGAGCAAAAGGATGAGGCCAGCTCCAGAGAGCTGGCAATTTCAGAAGGCTTTCTTTTTGAAGGAAGCTGTACAGCTTCTGAGAACACAATTCACAAGAGTGACTCCTGCTCAGTAGGGTGCTGTTCCAGCTCTTCAAAACTTGCATGGTGACTCTTTAGTCTCGAGCAGACCATATACATTCCTGACCCTGACTGCTGAGGACATTATGATACTCTCTAGAATGTCTATGGTCCCAGCAGATCAAATCACTTCATCCATAAAGTTACAACTCCACCCGAGAGAGACAGCGGGATTGTAAATGACACCATTCATCTTTCCTGCCAAGTGGTTTTACCCCAAATTGTGTTTCCTTTATGTCACACTCTGCCTTCCCCTGACCCTTAAGCTTCATCACTCTTTGTGCTGGGCTTCCATGGGTCTTTTTTTTTTCTTTTTTTTTTTTTAAAAGAATTCTAAGAGAATGTTTTTAATTATAATTTGAAGAAGAAAATATATGATATTGTTGGAGACCCCCTTGGAGCATTCTCAGGGTGGTTTGCTTATAAATCAAATTATTGAGGGCTTAATTGTGCAACCCTTCTGTCTTGCAAGCCCTTACTCATCTGAGTAAGTTCAAGGAGACTTCCCAGTGGGTAAGTGCTCACTAACATGTGTGCACAATCTGGCATTGCATGAATATCACCCTCACACATTTTGTGGCCCAGTGTATTTCCAATATTTGCAGTGTGTTAGATACAGTTTAATGGTAAACATCTGTTAAAAATGATTTATCAACATTATGGGCCAGTTTCTAACATCCTTACTCATACAGAGCGGTACCTAACTCCTTGAGGAGTCCCTTTTAAAGGAGACGGAATCACACACTGGAACACATCAGAATCTGCCCCTAGAAAGCTCAAGTCTGCTGAACACTTTCACCTAGTCCACCAAAATATTTAAACACACACTTGATTTTAAGCACATGCATATATGCCCTGCATCTCTTTCTCCTTAGCAAAGAAAGCACTCGAAAAATAAATTAAAAAAAAGCATTTTTTGAAAATTTCTGTGGCCTTAGCCTTGCAGGATGCTGATTATGTAGATGTTAACATCTAATTAGGTTTAAGTGTGTGCATAAGGGTTTTTTTATCCTGCCTCAGCCACCAGCACCTTGCTGACCCCACCCAGAGAATTTCAAAACATATTCATCACCTAGTTGTTCAGCCAGCAGTGATTCAGTTTGTTACTTATTGTTTTGAAATCTATCACATGTAGACAGTTGGCATAGGACTAAGAAACAAACTCTGTAGTTTGGGAAGTGGCTTTATCAAAATGTGTAGAATTCTTAAGAAAAGGAATATACACACATGGTAAGTAAGTGTGTATGTAGTGGATATGTAATATGCACATACTGATATTTCTTTCCTGTATCTCAGCAAACAAAAACTTGTTTGCTCCTAACCCTATCTTGATTTCAGAAGATGATGTACTCTACCAGGCCCCCTATGCAGCAACAGATATTCCTTCTGAATAATTTAAATATTTCTTCTTATACAATTAGCTATACAAGCAACTGCTCTCCTGCCTATGGATTTATACAAATCTTTTCACTTTCATACTGGACATGAACAGGCAAAATTAAATATAGACAAAAAGAAGAAAAAGGAGACCAACACTTATATCAGTGATCACTAAGCAAGCTCCATGAATGAGCAACTGTAACCTCAGTCTATCTGTTAGTTTATAGTTTAGTGTCCCACGTGTACCCTTTCCTGCACAATTACTACTTGATTTCACAGTGTATGATTAACAAAACAAGTCTCAAAGTCAGGCAAACACAGTTGCTTGTTATAGAGAATACAGTTGATAAGATGCTCTGTAATAACAGACCAACGCAGCCCCCAACAAAATACAGCAAGACATGTAAGAAAAAAATTGAAAATTTAACTTTTAGTGATAGTGACTGCATGTAGAGCCTGCAGCAGTCTCATCCATCTGACCTTGCTTTGTGAACTACAAATGACCTCACTGAAAAACAACAGAGACCTTTTCTTGCTCTAGGCTGTCTCTTGATTGTATCTCTTCCTTCAGGTTACTGTAACTGCTCTTTTCCAGGGGTTGGGAAGAAAAAAAGAGAGAAGCAGAGTAGAAACACTTAGCTGAAGACCCAAAGGCCCCCCAGGCCTGCTTCTTCCTCAGTTCTACCATCACTCTATTAATAAACGGACAACGTTTTCATTAAACGATGCACTTTCCCGCTCCAGGATAGACTTGAGTTTTCTGTACTGATCATTATAAGAGTCCCAGGAGGGCTCCTACAACCACAGTGTCTTCACAACAGAGACAAGAACTATCTGTTCCTACACAAACCATACGCTATACAGATCCCAAGAGTGAAAGAGACCTAATAACCCACAAGTGAAAGAGGTACAGAGCCTAGTTATCAAATTCCATCCTGTAGGATAAAAGCATCCCCCATTCAAACTTCTCTGTAAGGTCTTTGCCGATAAAAGACTTCTTCCAGCTGCCCCTGAATGGCAGGAAGCCATTTCACATGCATGGCAATTACCCTTGTTTTATTTAAAATTGAAGAAGCCTTCCTAATCATACTAAATCTTTTTCAGTTCTTGGTTAGTTGTTCTTGCATTTAGGAAACAGTTTCCTGTTCAGTTCAATACTTGAAGCGATGACTTTTAATAGGGGCAAATTATTGCTTCTTTCTATGTTTTTAATCTCTGCCTTAAACCATATTATTGATATACATTTAACCCTATGTTAGGAAGGCTGTTATGTTGTACAAAGGGTTGTACAGACACATACGGTGATACCACCCACTGGCCTGAGGAGTTTGCAGTCTAAAGAGACACTGCATGGTAACCGCATCAGAAACAGAGCACAGTTACCACCTTTCCGGTTCAGAATGGATAACATTTTCTCAGTACACTCCCTTCAAAAGGTAAATACTATTTGTGTTTCCAAAGACTCTCTTGTATTCTTAATCTTTTCTTATGAAAGCTGGATGAAGAAACTAAAAAGATCAATAATTTAAACGTGGAAGTAAACAAGCTGTCAAGAATGACTACAGGGAATTCCTCAGAGCACTTCCTTGGAGCGTTTGGAATAAAAGATTACCAAAAACATTTCTTTCTGGAGTATTACCTAAAACCTGGCTAGGATATAAGCAGATATGTACCAAAGTTATTTGAGTTAGCACTGCTAGTATCACTTAAGTTCGCAGCCTAAAAAAAGTTCTCAACAATATAATCCCATTGGGAAAATAATGAAAATTTTACAATTTAAAACTTTGTACTTGCAAAAATTATGACTATTGAAAATGTTCCATTAGCATATGGAAACAGATTGTGTTGCCACTACTATAGTTAGTAATGTTGCATGGCATGTCAAATTCATGGCCACTGCTAGTCAGGCATGGTAAAATGAAGCTTCACTTTTTGGGTGGTCACCTTGAGATAGATTTTCAGAGTAGGCTGTTCCACTGTAGTACCAGGTAAAAAAACTTGTAAGCCCTTGAAAAAGATGATGTTCCCTATTTACTTATATATTACAAGTCATGGAATAAGAATAGTCCAGAGACCAGCCACAGAGCTTGCTGCCAGCTAGTGCATCAGCAGTAAATAAACCTTCCCTCCCTGACGACCATCTTTTATAAAGTCCTAGTCTACAAAAAGTACGTACTCTAGATTTTTAAATGTCGGTATGCCTTGGAAATCTATACGACATAAACCTTTGCCTAAAAATCAATTCTGAGTTACAATTTGATTAGCAGAAAATTGCTATCACATTTGTTTCTACATTTGTCTACCTCCTGTCCTTTTCATTCATAGGCTGGCCGATTTAAGCTTTCTTTAAAAACTCCCCAAGAAAGTCTGTGACATTAAAATGTCCTTTGATGCTCTTTCACTAAGCAGTGAATATTAACAGTTATGGTGACCCTGTTCCCTAATGTGTCTCTGTTGGATCAATAGCAGTTAAGTGCCACTGTTTTACAATTAAAAAGGGGATCATTTTAAATTTAAAAGCTCATAGCTAATTTTCTTCTTGGCACTTAATAGCATAATTCATTTTTGAAAAACCACATAGGGAGAGCATATACTTTATTCTTCGTCAGCAGCCTTATCAGGGCTAGTTTTAGTACTCATTGTTGCATTATATATAATTTACAGCAATGCCCAGTAAGCCATCCACATGGCAGGAACTGTCAGATTGCTCCTAAATATGAGTTTGATCCACAAGCAAGAAGTAGAGGAAGAACCTGCTGGTTTTACACCTCAGTGAACATTTTTGATGCGCGTTTTTTAGTGACTTGCTTTCAGTGTTTTATTTCTGCACTTGTCCAACAAGGCCTCAGCTCTTTGTAGGCAGAGAGTTTTGTGCTCTGCTCAAAGAAGGCAACAAGTAGGCAGAAGTTTCTGAAGTCTGAGCAATCCAGTACTCTGTGCAAAATAATACACACTGCACTTTCTACCTGTCAAAAAAGCACTCCATCTTCACTATTTCATCCTATGAGGTTTTTTTATTTATTTTGCAGTTGGGAAAACTGAACAGAAAAATTAATAAAAAAAACCTACTGCCTCTTCCCCAAGCCCCCCACAGGCATTTTGAGCTGAATCACTTCCACTATGGAATTAGTAGCTAAGTGTGTGCCTGCACATTATGTAGGTTTCAACCTTTTACCACCATTATCTGCCAATACACATGAACAATCTTTTTCTGTTTACATGTCCTACAGCAGCATCAAAGTGGTCCATATAGGGCTTATTTGTGAAGTGACAGAAATTAAGAGGGAACAGTGAGTAGAAGCTTTCCTATCTTCAACATTTCTGCCCTTAGAGTCCTAAGTATACTGGAAGTGAGAAGCAGCAAGAGAGAGTTGTCTTCATTCTCCCAAATTCTGCAAAGCCTCTAAAAAGGACTGAGCTACTCTTGGAAAGCAGGAGGTTTCCAATAGAGACACAGAAAGACGGTTTGCAGTCAGTGGCTTTTGACTAATGCACTTTCAAAGGCTATAACAAACCCTTTGCCCAATGATCCTGAAGGAAATGAGCTCACTGAGCAAGGTTAGAGATGGGGTATGAACTGTGGCTTCTCCATGTTTCTAAAGCACATCAAAAGTCCACACTACAACTCAAAACCCAGGCAATACAGTTGTTCTTCCTGAATTGAGACCAGAAGCATATAGGCACATTAGTATACAACAATGAATCTATCAGTACTCAGTTATTAAATTATTTATATTTCTCCTGGAACAGGGCTGTTGTACCTTGACCTGGGTTTACTGCCACACCTACACAGGCAGTCAACTGTCTGACTACAGATGCAATCCAGTAAAGCAACAGAGAAAAAACAGCTTAGTTAAACTGGCTTAAATGCAAATCCGTGGTGGTAGCACAAGTTGTACGAGTATCTGCAAATCCACAATAAGAACGCTCATTTGCCATTCAGGGCTAAGGACTGCAACAGCTGGAGCTGATCCAAGTTATTCCTAGGGGTCCTGAAGGAACTATTGGGCTTGGAAGCCACATAACCTGCTCTAGCAGGCATACTTAGAATTTGAATATAACAATAGTTAACAACAGCCTCAAATGATCCATGGCATCAACACAGAAAAACATTCACATACACTCTTCTACTTCCCACCCCACATGAAAAGAAAAAAAACCAAACCACCCAAACAAAACAACTACACTTCTATTTCCTAAACATAAAGCAAGGCTGTTTTGGCAAACATTCCCCAGATATCAAAATATTCTGCATCAGTTTAATTATTAGTGCCTACACTGTAACCAGACACATCCTAGTTTTCTTGACTCTTTGTAATATGCACACTAATAGAAATGGGGAAAATTAGGGAGTTACGTGTTCTTTTCAAGAATTGCAGTTTTAAAGTCGGTTCTTGTAGTTGGGATTTTACAATCCGTAAATTCAGGAGGACCCCAATCTCCAAACAATACCAACTATTTTCAAAGTGGGAACATGGACACAGAACTGCAGAAAGTTTAGGACTACACTAGAATAAGAGGTGGCATTTCCTGAACTTCAGAGATCAGTCTCTGATACTACAGCAGAGAAGCATACAGATGGAGCTAAATACATCAAATATTGGGTTTTGTATGTGATTACAGCTATTGCTGAAACAGTAACAGCAGCATTAAGGCAGTGCTGGAGAATCATTACCTGATTGTTTTAGTAACTTTGTGAAGAAAAAACCTCCTCTTCTCTGTTCCCCTTTTCCCCTGAATAATAACATGTGAACTCTAAAAGATATTTACAGAAAACAGCACTTCTGGCCCACAGCTGATACTGACATTAGCAGACAAATAAGCCTCCCTCATTTACAGGTAAAGACTAGCTGGGGCTTTTAACGTAAAAGCCCATATTCATCTTGAATTAAATAAATTCTCTTTTAACAAATCACTGCTGTGCATTAGTAAAAAAATAACTGGAGCCACTGAGCTGCTGCAGTATGATAAAGGCACATCAAACAGAGGAAATGTTCGGGTTAATGCAAGCTGGCTCCCCACGGGACACTCTCACCCAAATGGTCATCTCTGTAACCCAAGTCATCAAGGCGATGAGGAGGCTGGAAATGGCAGTGGATCAGATTCTAACGGAGTGTGCTGGTCTAACACACCACTGTACAACACAATTAACTGCTTACACCAGGCGTTGCCTTGTTTCTGCCACGTTACACTTCTCACATTTCATGTAATAGTGTTTGCAAAGTGCTCGCAGTTTTCAATTAGTCAGCCTTGCCCTCCCCTTTACATTCATTCATCTGTGCCGTTCTGACTGACTCCAGTGGACTACTCGGAAGTTAAGTCTCACTGACACAAACTCTCAAAGCATGTGTTTCAAAGACATTGGTGGCCATCTTGCATTTTTATTATTTTCTTTTTTAAAGACAGTCATTAGATGCAATTTATTCTATACACTTCTGAGGAATCAAATCAGGGATATAACTTCCCTTTGCTTTCCTGCCCTAGGTGTACAAGAAATTCATAACAAAATAAGCAGTAACCACTTCATCTGCAGAATAACCTTTCTGTGAGTGTCCTTCCTTCTACCTATTGCTTTGCTCATCTCCATCACAAAATCTCAAACTACTGCTTCATACCCTGCTTCTCTCTGAAGTAGACTTATGTAATTGCATATGGATTAAAAAAATAAAAAAATAATCAAAGACCCCAAAGTTTTGTCTCCCCTCTGTGCCCTGCAATGAACACCACAATCACATTTGCCTTTTTTGTGTAATTATCTTTTTATATCCTTTCATACCTATGTGAAAAGTATGCCTTTTAAGATACAAGAAATGAGATGGAGCATTCTATAGGCTTGGTTTTCATTAGGCACTAAGCACTTATAGGTACCTGCAAGACTGTCAGTCATCTCAGAAAATACACCATGTGATTTTCTAGGACTGCATTACTCTGTTTACAAGCCAGACACTGTATTGTCATTTGAAACGGGCTCATGTAATACGTGATTTCAAACTCTCTAAAAGTTATGGAAGGTTCAGATTTAAGGTCTGGTCCCTGACAGAGTTACAGTTTGTTTGCAAAATGCAGACACTGCAGGTAGCAAGCTAAATGGCTCAACAGGTCATAGCACTGGCTTGTCAACTTCAGATGATCAGAAATCTTTAAGCAGGTTTGTATTTGGTACCCCAGTTTAAAACAACTTTGAGAAGTAACCAAACCAGCCTTTTGTAAGAATTTTATTTATTTATTTTTTTTAAACACATCTCAACTCAGAAACTTCCCAGGATATGAACACCCTAGACTGTGGAACAAGAAATACTCTATCACACAAAAACAGATGCAAATGTGGTTTATATTCTCAGTTTTCAGAGCCTGATGAGAAACTGAGCTAAAATAATCTCCTAAAACCCAACTTTTATTACAAGGAACCGGTTACTTCCAATTGCGTGATACAGAAAACAAAGTGACAATATATCTTTCTTGCTTTTTTTCTTTCCTGTATTTCTGATAAAACATTAGATGAAAAGGAGTGAAAATTACTATTTCTAAAATTTTCATGCCACAAAAATACCAGTAGGGAATGAAGATTAAATCCATATTTTAGTATATCTAACTAATCCTGCTCCGACTTTATAGTAGCAATTGAAAAGGTAGCTTCTAATCAGTGATATTCAGCATGGCACAGAATCCTTTCTAGCAACCCAAGAAATAAAAGACCTAGGGAAGCAAAACCAGTAGGAGCTTAGCTTGTGTGTTTGGTCTGTTGTTGGAAAACCTCTGGCTCAATCCAGTCAGCCTTAACTTGGAAAAGCAATGAGCTGAAGCCAATTACACTCAGGCAGGAGCCTGAACCAGGACTGAGAATGATTCCCTATGTACTGGTATTTTACCAGACATTTGGGCATGTTGACAGTAAACCTCTTCTCATGGTATTTCCACCATCTGGAATTTCCCCAGATAGGTCTACATAAGACTCTGGGTATGACCAAGCTACACATGGAAATAGACCCCCTTCTTGAATATGGATTGTAAACAAAAGTATCAGTTGGAGGAGTCTGACCTCTACTCTTTGCTAACATTCCAATGTCTGGAGAAGGAATCATATTTTTGGTCCTATACATTTTCAAAACACTCAGGAAGGTCTGAGATATCAACAGGGCTGCAGACCTGATCTGGAGGCCAGAGGCCCCCCTACCGACTTTGTGGATTTGGATCAGGGCCACAGAGAAACAGCAATTCTTTCAGCTTGCATTAGAAGACAATTGCCATTTGTAGGCAACGTGTGAATATTCAAGGGACTTTATTGCACTGAATCCAGTAAAATTTTACTCTGTATTAAGTTATTGCAATGTTTGAAAGTGAGCTACAAAATTTTAATTAAAAAAAAATCAGTAAATTCCATATGGCTCCCAGGTGTTCCTCAACCTGGTCCCCAGTCTCCCCTTTCCCTCTCACCAGAAAAAGAAAAAAAGGGATCTGAAAGATACCCTTCACTGCCACCATCCTGATATTATTGTATCCAGTGCTGCAGACAAAGGTTGGACCTTCCTACACAGTATGGGCCCAAGTCTGCTTTCCCATTATACAGCATTTACAGATATTTTCAGGAAATTTGCTCCAGGCAGGTGGAGAAAAGGAGTAAACTTCTTGGCTTTCCTATATATTAATCTTTCCCCCCTTGTCCCTACATACATGTGTAAGTCATTCTCCATTCAACCCCAAGATGTCCACATTCCTAAACAGGCATGAAGTCAGTCAAGATTTTATATTAGACCTTGTTAGGTTATTTTTAAAGCATGTTTATTGGTTTTCTTTCGTTCAAGTTAATCTAACCACACAAAGTGTTCAAGTTAATCTAACCACACAAAGTGTTCAAGTTAATCTAACCACACAAAGTGTTCAAGTTAATCTAACCACACAAAGTGTTCAAGTTAATCTAACCACACAAAGTGTTCAAGTTAATCTAACCACACAAAGTGTTCAAGTTAATCTAACCACACAAAGTGTTCAAGTTAATCTAACCACACAAAGTGTTCAAGTTAATCTAACCACACAAAGTGTTCAAGTTAATCTAACCACACAAAGTGTTCAAGTTAATCTAACCACACAAAGTGTTCAAGTTAATCTAACCACACAAAGTGTTCAAGTTAATCTAACCACACAAAGTGTTCAAGTAAAGCCAAAACTTAGAGGTACTATCTTAGAAGTCACTTCCAATATTTTCATTTTATAACGTTGCAAAATGTTGTAGCACAGAAACAATCTTAATACCTTTCTTAATTTACCCATTTATCTTGACAGAAGGAAAACACACTAAGATTTAAATTGATTATTTAGAGATATTTTCCAATTACAAACCAAAATGGATTGTGTCATAACACCACAGAAAAAACTCTGCACTTTCTCAGTCAGTTTTTTTCCTGTTTTTTAAACTTGGAAACTTTAGAAATGCAGTTCTCCAGACTTCCTACTTGAAAGTCTGCTGGCATTTTCATTGCTACAGATAAAACTGTTTTAAGCAGGTTAAACAAAAAGAATCACTCCAAATCATGGAAGAGATTACCTAATCCTACCTGTGATTTCAAGATAAGGTAAATCTACTTCCCCCCATAAAGATTACAGTTGTGAGATCTGCCAGTTCCTAAGCCTAACAGTTTTGCAAACACCCACAGACATTGCATGAAAAGTCAAGGACAAAAAAAAGCAAAACTCACGTGCCAATGAAAAGAAAACACATTTGCCTACTGAAGACTACTTTGGGGCAAAGGAAAAGGACTAGCCTAACAAACACTGTATAAGACTCAATTTCCTGGAACATCTTTACTCATCTTTAGTGGGGAAAACAGTGCACCCCTCTGCCCAGGAAATCTTGATACTTACACCCAACAGTTATTGAGCCCCATTTAATCTTCTTGTCATTCACTGTTCTCTTCCTCCCTCTGTGTGTTCTCTGGGTTGTACTGCATTTTCTCAGTTTGCACTCAAATTACAATTCAATACAGAGTCCATTCAGCCACTGAAACTTTTTAAATACACATACATATGTGAGAGTTGTCTGGGGAGAAGTCCATTTTCTTCTTCTGGTCCTTTATGCTAGATTTGATGGCACACAATTCCCTAAATATGGATATTTGCCATGGCAACAATTGCAGCACAGTTTTGCAGAACTCACCCCTTAAGTGGCTTAATGGATATGGTATTTACTCCCTTTCGGAAGATTTAGCTTCAGTGACACATTAATACAAACATAAATGGAGCAAATATTTGTGTGCTTCTTGGGAATAACAAAGGCACGTTTATCTGATACACACAGAAAAGACATTTTTGAACCTCATTAATACATGAGTAGAAGTCAATGGAGGAAAATGGGT
This sequence comes from Haliaeetus albicilla, assembly GCF_947461875.1. Classification (NCBI taxonomy): domain Eukaryota; kingdom Metazoa; phylum Chordata; class Aves; order Accipitriformes; family Accipitridae; genus Haliaeetus; species Haliaeetus albicilla. Next base: position 23,755,533 of record NC_091494.1, on the reverse strand, counting down.
CTTGTTAACTGGCTTCTTGGATACCAATAAGCATCTCATTTGCCTTAAACATATCAACCTAGCAACGCTATTTATTCAATATAGAATAATCAGTGACATTAGAGAGCCCCGGCATTGCACACAGAGGAATGATTAATCTATTATTCATTCCACAATAAAGACTCTGAGGGATTTACCATATGAAAAGTGATATTCAGAAAAGGAGGTGGTATTTTTTTTTCCTGACCTGTATGGGAATTCCTGTCCTGTGGGATGAATTCCATTGAATAACATTGAGAGTTTTGGTTGTGGGTTTTGTTTTTTTGTTTTTTTTTTTTCTTTTTTGAAGTACCCTTCCTTCCTGCAAGGCAAGAGATTTCAGAGGACTAAGGGACCGAGTATGAAGACACATGCAGGCACATAACCTTCTATAGACTGTATCACTTTTATGCCTTCTGAAGAGAGATGGAATTGTGTTGATACGAGAAACAGAAGCACCTTCTTGCTAGCTGGTATCTATCTTGCCAAGATGGTTAGTGTTGTCATAAGGATATATGTACATACAGACACACGCGTATGTGCAGACTTGTACGTATAGGAACACTTGAGAAAAATAACTGGAAACCTCACAAAAGAGAGGCCTGCAGTTCTTATCCAGAGGATAACCACAATTCTTACATTGCACCCCAGAACCAAAAATCTCTGAGGACATTTTCCCTACACACTTCAGCATATGCTAACATCAGTCCACTAGCTCTTGAACCAGTGCACAGCCAGCTACCTCCATGAAGGCCAGTAAACAAGACTGTGCACCTGCTTCAGACAGTTTAGATGCAGCCATTAATTTTTTCTCATCAACTGTTTAATAATTATTAAGAATCATTCCACCTACTCTGCAGTAACAGCAAAGGCCTGAGTTAAAACATATTAGTAGTCTATCCCTATACACGAACAGATGCACAGCTGTATGTTTAATCGGTGTCAAGATGGCACCTGAAACACAGTTATTTGAATATAGATTTAAATAACAGGACAGGTGACTTGCAAGAACTACATGTGCATTTGTGTGGACAGCTTGGGATTCTGCTATTTCACAGACCAAAACTTTTTAAATTTCTTTTTTCAGCAAGTTTCTTTGAGAAGCTAAGAGGCCATTACAATCAAGGAGAACTTTTATCTAAGTAAGCACTAAGTAAAAATTATAGACCTGGGATTTAGATCATGAAACTGTCTAAAAGGCAAGTTGTTATTTGATTTTGAAATGTAATTGAAAATAAGAATAATGAAGATAACTCCAATTACTCTGGAATGGCCTTCTGCTCCTTGCAGGGTATGCAGTGATTAACTAGCCTTTTACAGCACTTCATTTTTTTTTTACCTAGTGATGGAAGATTTACCCAGGAATCCTTGGGTAAGAATAATTTGTTTTGGCAAAGATATCCGTAACAGAAAGGAGGGTGCTAACCTCTCCCTCCGTTAACCCACCCACTCAGCTGATTAGCTTTTCTGTGGGCTGCCAGCAGAGGCCAAGAGAGAAACTTGTGGAGGAGGATTCTCCATGCCAGTTTCGAACAGGCTAGCACAGCAGACAATGCAGAATACTGCAGCTTTTACCATTCTGGCTAGCATGAAATTAACCTTAGGGCCTACATCACAAGTATACTGGCCTCAGCACACCTGTAAACACCACTGAACTGAGTGTTTATGAAAAGCAAGCTGCACTTCTAAGAACCTCTGGTGAATACTCCCACTTCACATTGTCAGACTCTGAACAGACAGACCTTGTTAGTACATTTGTTTTCCTTTCACTATTAATTTTGAAGAATAATACAGTCCTACTGACATCCATCTGATCCAAACAGAGTTATCTGTTGTCTTAAAATTTACTAGCAATATACTAGACCAAAAGCAATGGTAGCTTCTCTTATCAGGAGCTCTATAGCATCTTACCACTTGTCATCCATGTGCATCTTGATTGAACTCCAGAGCTCAGAGAAAACACTTACTTTTTGATGACTCAAATAAGGGTACTGTTTTATGCCACAGTTTAGTTTAAATTATGCAAAACTCTGAGATATGCAAGGCATAAAGAAAGGAAGAACAAGGCCCTTAATTGAATTCACGATCCATTTCAATTGAATTGCTAAAACCCTAAAACAGAAGAGCAGTTTTGCATTCTGCTAACATAATCCACCTCCATCCACGTTACTCTCCATGAGTCACACGCACACATACCCTTAGTGCATGAGATGCAAGAAAACACCACATAGCAAGTAGCTGAATTAGCCACTCCTTTTAGGCCTTATATTTGACCATGAAAATAGTGAATATTGAGATAGGATTATTCCAGCTACTATCTACAAATCATTGTTAATTACAAGAAAGGAAATGTCTTCACTTGGAAATTCCAGTCTCTGTGCCAACTAGCTGCATTTGTTCCTCTGCTGCTGTCAACAACTGCATTTACTTTAGACCTTTCTAACACAGCATTTCAGAAACTGTTTGCTGCTTCTCAGCCCACAGCAGAGTAATTCAATCTGTTGGGCTATTGTTCCTGTAGGAGACAGCATTTTTGCGTTACTGTCTTCCGAATTAGCTTGTAACAGAGGCAAATAAAATGACAGAGGCAATTATGAGGCAGAAGCACGTACCCTATGATCAGAAATTCAGGTCCTCAAAGCTACAGATGCTACAGAACAAGGCAGAGAGCCAGTGCTGGAACCAGCCCCTGTAGAAGCAATTCACTGCTGGATGGCTGATGGCAACAGCACTTCAGCACTGGGATGTGCCTTTCCCCATCTGAGGGGGCTCTCAGAGCCTGCAGCAGGACAGCCCACCAGCAGCCCTCACCCCGCTGCCCAGCTCTGACCCCATTCCCTTGTATGTGAACACAGCTTGTCTCCCTTACCACTGTTTCTTCCCCTTCTACCTGCTTGGTCCTCTAATCCTCCGCTTCCCGGGGCCTTGCGACCTCCCTCCCTGCAGCGACTGTATCCCCCGGCCACCGTACACACAGCTGCAGTCATACCTGACACACAACCTGTGCCATGCAACAACTCCCCCTTCATCGTCCGAGTCAACCTCCGCGTCTCAGCCCAGCCCCTGCAGCCTCCTGGAGAGGCCTGAGTGGAGCAGGACGAGGGAATAAACGCTTGCGCTGGTCATGTGATGGCACTAGAGCTCCCTGATTGGTTGAGCCACTCAGTGCCGGCAGCTGGCAGCTGTGCCCCGCCCTCCACAGAGGAGTTACCTCAGGGTGTGGAGGGCGGGAGGGGCAGTCCAGGGCCGGGAAGCCCTTCAAGTCACACAGAGCCGTGGAAACGAGGTCCTGAAACGTTCTCCGGGCTCCTGTAGAAGCAGCAAATTTTCAGTGCAGCCCCCTAGACCTGGGGGGTGTCTCTCCTGTACTATGCCGATAGCTGGGGAGGGGGCGGGATTTTCTCAGGGGGTAGGAATAATAGAATCACATTAAGGATGCTGGGAATGTTCTCATTCACATTTTCCTTAATTTTTTTTAAATCGCCTCAAACCATAGCAGTACATTAAACACGCAAGGTGTTGGCTGGATTCTTGTTTGATAATTTTTAAATGATCGTCTATATTCTAATTTGGTTTGCACACGGCCCTGATAAGTCAACAGATTTTCTCTTCCCTGAGGAACTTTTCGTTCCTCAGGGAAGGGGGCACTGCTGTGGCAGCTGCTGGTGGCGATGGGGAGAGCCTGGCAGTCGCGGGGGGTCTCCACGAGCGAGATAGGGCCTACATCTCATTGTTCGCATGCAGTAACGATCAATAGAGATGTAATTACTGCTGTTGCTATTTGGCATAGCTAAAAAGGGTAGCACAGCTTTGTGCCGGTTCTTCCATTGAGGATGCAGCTCGGCAAACCCACTCCTTTTATCCTTCTTTACATATTTATTACAACTCTTTAGACTGATCCATGCAAACTAAATGAAAGCAACCAATAGAAAGAGGCTGGCTTGTGCCAGCAATCCCCAGACTGTCAAGCGATCACTGAAGATTGGACAGGTCCTGATGAAATAAATGTTGGCTGCTGACTCTTCCAATTTTGCAACACTCCTCTGTGTCACTGGAGCAGCCTTGTCCAAGATTGAGATATTTGCAAACTGTCATCTTTCATAAATATCTGCCTTGAGTGACACTTTGCCCCCCTCCATTTCCCTTTGAAATGTACCTAGCTGGCATGGAGCCTGCGGGATTTCATTGCTTGTGATAGGTGATTAGCAAAGAGATGATTTCCTCCTCCCTCCCCCTCCTCCCCTCTGCCAAAGGGCTGAGTGACAGGTCCAAAAGGCGAAAGGCAGACTGGGGAAGCAAATCTGCCAGAGGCAGAAGTGATGACACTCCGAAAACACTTCATTCATCTTGCCAAATTACAGGCTGGGCTGGGGACTGATGGGGACTGGAGGAGGGGGGGATAATCTTTTGCGTTTGCCTTGCATGGTCTCTGCTCCAAAACATTGCAAAGCAGCTCCTGAAGCTTGAAGGATGCACCCCAAGCCCCTTCAATTCCTGCTCCATAATGCTAACAGGCGAGCTGCTACCTGGCTCGTGTTAGTAGCTTTCTGACGAAGCGTATTAACTGTCTTAGTCATGGATGTCAGATCGCCTAAGCTCTCACAGGCTTCCTGCCTAGACGTCAATAACTGGGGCTGAGAGGGAATTTCAAAAAGCAAAAATAAGTATTAAGTGTCTAGTCCTCCCAGACAGTGGAGCTGGTGCTAACTGTACAGTGTGCCTTCTTCTAATTTATTTGGTAGGGAACCACTCAGAGGGCAAACCAGGTATTTGTGATTGAGAAGTTACCTGTGTCTGTTTTGGGAAGGCTGCAGATCTTGGGAGGGTAATTTGGGAATTAGCACAGGTGTAAGCCAGTGATTATGCTGGTTTTGTGTGAGCTGTGATGTCTTCTAAACAACAGCAAAAATTAATTGTGTGCTTGGACAAAGTTCTGCACAAAACTTTTTTTTCAGGAAGAATACCGATTTAGCAATGTGAAATCCATTGGACTATTTATTTATCTTTTTTTCCCCCTTCAAAACATTATCTAGAGAATGGCATGATTGGCGTTTTTAATTTAGGGATTTTTTTTTTCAATTTTTTGGTTTGAAGTAGACGTCTGTCTTAAATGTAATTACATTCTTTTTAATTTATGTTTAATGGTTTAACATTGAAATGCTTCAGACTTGCCAATTAACTACTTCAACCCAAAGTATTTTTCCTTAATTCTCAACATGCCCCAAGTCTACATTACTTACACTTTCAGACTCAACAATTCTTTTTAATAGTGAGATTACAAACAAAGGAAATTATCTGTTTTCCTCCTACCTTTGCCCATGGCCAGTGTAAGCACTGATGTATCACTGAATCTTAAATTCACTCTTACAATTGAAGAACAAGTCAGTTATTTCAGCTGGTGCAATTGAAAGTCTCTCTCCCCTGTCATCTTGAAGTACTTCAAGAGACACAAAAATGCCTCCTGAAGAATGAGAAAGAATGATTTTATTTTTAATAATACCTGAGTTTTTAGTTACATTTCAAAGGGAGGAGGCCAGATTCTGGTCTCTCCTATGCTAGTCTAAGGCCTAATGTGCACTCAAATACAGGCTTAATGCTAATGTAAAAACTTATTTGAGTTTTGTTATATCAGGACCTAAATCTCAAATACATGCTGATGTCACTTTTCATTTTTCCTTGTGTAAATGAAGTCTTGGCTAGCTTTCTGTAGCATCATCTACTGATGGTACCTCTCAGGATATATTGAAAATGGAGACTAGAGCATAATAATGTGAATTCCTAATGACAAAAATAGACTCCTTGTACAGGACGGAGTCAAATGTCTACTCTAGACAGAAGAAATACAATCTGAAATGAGCTTAGCTAATCATCACAGAATCAAAAAAGTCAGAGACGGAAAAGATGAACTGCACTATCTGTCCCGGAACTGTTTGATACAAGCATGTTTACTACCTATTAATTTTCTAACAGGATATTTTGTAGCCATACAGATTTTAACAGTATTTCTACTCTGCCAAGTTCTATTCAGCAGAAGTAATTCTGAGGAACTTAAAAATATTCTAACAGTTGGATTCAAATATAATACGGTTCCCTTTAACTCTTCAACATTAAAGACATGCAAAATTGGGACTCAAAATCTGCATGTTCCCAAATGCTGGGTCCCCTATATCCAAATCAGGAAGTAATTGATATTGTCAGCTGGAAAAGATATTGCAAGACAACAAAATGATTAGATTTTTTTCTTATTATATGAGCTTTTGCTTCTAAATTGAAAGTGCTGGAAAATGACCATCATTTGGTGTTGGAACTGGGGAGAACCATCAAACATGAAAATCAAGCACAGGAAGGATCAAAGTCAGCCAACCCTTTCTGGTAGATTTCAGTACTAAAAAGTGTGCAAAAAAAAAATTATGCCATTTATTTTGAAAAGTTATGTTCTATCATCACTCAGCAATTTACAACTTCAAACAGCTAATTGAATATCACATACAGCATGAGGTAGGCTAGCATAACAACATATTATCCCTTCCCCCCACTTCAGACTGAGAAATCCGGTAAGAGAAATTAAAATGAGCTTCTCAAGGACAAACATTGAGTTTGTGATAGAACGGAGATTAAAACTTGGACGTCCTTTGTTGCCCTTCAACAGTGTTAACTACCTCACTATTTTATATATGTTTGCATACACCCAGATGTGTAGTCACACACACACACTCAACAGAAAAAAAGCAGAGAGAGGGAGCATATGGATGGGCAAACCTGAATGTCAGCATGTGGACAAATAATGCAGTTCTGCATCTAAAGAGGAGTTCATGTGAAGTTGAGGCACCTCCATCCATAATTGCAATTAAAAGTAAAAATCCTTCTCAGCTGCTCCTCTAGCTTAATTACTTTCCCCTGCAAAATCAGAATAAAGAAGGAGCAAAGGAATTCCTCATCCACAGTCATTTAGTGTGTTGGGGGCTTTCTCTTGGGAGTAGGAGCTGTGATATACAACTCTGAAAACAGTTCAGGTGACTGGTACCTGCCAGCAGAAGAGCACTTAAGGTTGTTGCTTTCACCTCAGAGGGAGTGTCCCTGGAGCCGTGGATGAGGCTCCCAATCTGTAGAGAGGAACAGGATGCATGCATTTGTTCAAGATTTCCCAGTGGTCATCTCCAAGGGTCTCTTAGTCATGACTCTAGGTGGCTCTGCATTAAGCTGGCAGGGTATCTAAGGATTTTAGTGGATGTAGCCATATAATTTCTGGAGATATAGGAGAAAGTTAGGAGAAAGTGATAAATGCTACATATGTGAGCATGAGATGTAGTGTAACCCATCTGTCCACCTACAAACACATGCCTTGTACACATGACAAGTTAACTGTGTATTAATCAGGATATAATCTCATACTGCTAGTGCAAGTTATGATGTAATTTTACCTTTACTACTTATACAACTATGGCCATTATTATCATATAATAAATTGTATCACTTCAGACGGATGAATGACACTAGTTAATGTATCTCCACCTAATTTGTGTATTTCACATGGTGAGGTAGCATTACTCTGATTTGTTTCTTACCTGGGGAAGCTGCCATACAGTTTTCTTCATGTTTTCATTGGACTTTTCCAGAACACTTGCAACAGAAGAAAAAAAAAATATTGGTGTTTGCTTTTATTGAAAAATAAAAAGGGAAGATTTTTGCTTTTGTTAAGATACTAATTCCTTTCCAGTGAGCCCAGCTCTGAGCAGAAATGGATATACTTCAAGCAACAATAATAAAAAATGCTGACTTGGAATTTAACACACATTTGGCCACGTTTGACCTCCCCTCATGTTTGATGCAAGAATAATTGCACATCCACACCACTCCCACAACATGTACATAGGCCCACTTGTTAAGTCACAAACAATATAGCTGTGGCTGGAAAGGTAAACTTGTGTGTCAGAATTGCATGGTCACATTTTTCCTAGCTTTTGAAGCTCATCTCTTTACATCTACAGCTGTGTGTCTGACCCTCACGCCTTAAATCTCTTTAAAGTTCTAGATAGTGGGGTTTTTCCTTAGGACAATTTTTTGTGATAAACATGAAAATGCAAAGAGGGAACATAGACCTAGAATGAGTTATTTTTCTAATGTTTTCCATTAAGCAGCAGCTGCTGTTACCAAGCTGTCATCTTTGTTGCTAGGGAGATTTTGTGCGCATGCCAGAACGGGACTGGTTGGCTCAGTGCGTCCACCCTACTGCCTGGGAATGTCATTGCATTGGTGAACTGCTGGATGTTGGGCTGAGCAAACTCCTTTCTCTGACTTCAGTGGGAAACGGGCTGCAGGAGCAGAACTTCTTGCTAAGGTCATTCAGCACTGCTTTTCCACACCAGCATAGTCTTGTCTTCCTCTTCCCCCTGAAGTGAAAAAGATGAAATGTTTCATTTTGACATTGTCAAAATTTAAAACATCCTGATTTTTCATTTCCAGAAGACACTTTAAATTTCACATGCAGTTTTCTGCCTTCTTCTCAAAGGAAACAACAGATAACCTAAGTAAGATAGGAAATGTTTCAGGCAGTGCCAAGCAACATATTCTTCTTTTGACTCAGCCAGCAAACCAAAACCAATAATCACTGTCTGTGCAATACTACAGTGGAACCTGCCTGCCTCTAAACATTGTGCAAGTGTTAAAGACCTTTGCTGGCCTATACAGAAGACAACATAGTTGTTTTGCACAGAAAAGTGTTTACACTCCAAACACAGAAACAAGGGCCTAATTTTTTTCTAATATTAAACTCAGTGGAGCACATATCACCTTTCAAAGTGCAACATTTTTCCAGTCTACAAGGTAAGACTCCAAGACAGGGAGAGATACCTTTTTCCTTGGTTAGCACACTTTGATCAATATATGGTTTCTGAGTGTATAATGAATGCAGTAAGAAAGGTAAAATGTTCACAATTCTTTAATATACTGGTAAGAAAACCTTATCAGTTTACTAGTGAATCACAAATGGCAACAGGTCAGATCAAATTTCTCGTGGCGTAAAGATCATAAATGCAGTTCCCAGGGCTACCTCAACTTTAATAAAATGAAGTCATCCATGTGTTGCTTTGTATTAATATTGCAACTAGGTTTAAGCATATATAAGCCATGATTTTTCCTCAAGTGTTAAATCAAATTGAATCACAGGTTTTTATGAGTGATAAAATGATAATAGACCAGATCTGGTCAGCTAGGATAATAACTTGATTCAGTACTTTGGATGTAAGTGTTTAAGGTTTCCACAATAAAACTGTAATGTTATACCCTAAAGTGTGTTAATAACATTAAGTGATGTAACAGTGAAAGCGAACTGACAGAATGTAATACCCATAGGGCCATCATAATAGAAATAATTTATAATGTAACAGCAATAAAATCTTTAATGTTATCTCAATCCAGTCCTGTCCCCATGTCTGGGGTTTCAGATTACACGTGATTTTTTCCTATGCATTTAAGTGTTAACTTAAAATAATTAAGAAAATGGTTTTCGAAGTGGAAGAGCCTTTCAACGTTGCTGATCTGATAATCACATTATTAACTCTTTCCTTCCTATCAAATCCCCATGTGGCCAATAGCTGATATAAAAGGAGGTAAATCTTTTTTTGCTTCCAATAGGAGATCATTTTTTCCCTTTAAAAGCAATTTACAGCAATCAAGGAATATGTAGGACTACCATACTATACGAAAAAAAGTATCTCATTCTCACCATTCTCACATCTAAACACAAACATAAAATATATTGTGAAAGAGTTTGAACAAACACCCAGTAAATGTCATCTCACTATAAACACATAATGTTCACGCATGGGGCTACCTGCTAGATGAAGGGGAAGGGAATAATGTGTCTTCCATCCTCATTGTGACAAACCAAAACGTGACATGGAAGAGCCTGCTTAGATATTAGAAAATGTCCTTACTGGCAGAGTGCTGGGGATAAGTTCCGTGGAGGGCCCATGGGATCTTCTACACTCAAGATCTTTAAGACCAGAAATGATCAAACATCTATAAGGTGTGAACATAATGTAGTTTATCTAACCTCTTCACAGAGGGGTAGATCAGAGAATCTTATATATATGACATAAAATCACTCCCTCCATATCTTACAGCATAAATATCTTCCTTGGAATCTCAATATAGAGTGATGTTTAGTATCTCAAGACAGCTGTCTTCAGGAGATAAAGAGCTTTTTTGCTCTTTATTCTCTTCAAAACATTTGAAAAGTACTAACTGGAGAGACATGTACACAGATACTGCAAAATGTGTGTGGAAACATACGTTTTAGAAGTAAACTGAAAACAATCTTTATTACTTAGAACAGGATTTATTTAATTCAAGGTAAGGTATAGTTTTATTCCTTCTTCCTGGCCAAACCGTCTTCTAAGAATATTGACTGTTTAAGGCAGACATACTGAGGGCTTTCTGTAATGTATGCCATGCCTCAGAAGAGCCAAAATAGAATAAATTCAGCATCTGAATTCTCTTGCAAACCCATCCAACCCAGGACTAATAACCTGTGTCTTTAGAAAATACTCCAGCATCAGACATACAAGATAGTTATAGTGCAATTAAGAAATATCCTCTGACTCTCAGGTTCTGTCTGGACCCACCAGGGAATGCAGAAAAAAGTAACTGGAACTGAACAAAGCAGCAGCCTATCATCTTGAAATATGCAGGGTTAATCGTCCCTTTAAAAGCAAATGTATTAGAAAAACATTAGATCCTTAGCCCTCTGTGACATAATTACACAGGCTTCTGATTAAACAGAGGCACTCATTAAGTAAAACATTTTATTTTAGTTTCTTGTTGGTTGCTGGTATTATTGGGCTTCCTGCCCAATTCCAGCCAGGCTACCATATGAACAGTGAAAACAGCCAACATTGTTAATACAGTAACAACAACAACACTTGGCACTTCCATCATTCCCTTGATCTCAACATCTTAAAGCAATTTACAGATATTACTTGGTTGCACCATGTGACAAAATTGTTGAGCAGGTAAGATTGATCACCCTTATTTTACAGATGGATAAAGCAGGGCAGAAAGGTATTCAGTTGGCTTTCCCTGGCTGCTAGAAAGTTAGTGGTAAGATCCAGCAGTCCTGAACAGAAACCACTTGGAATTACTGTTTCAACGACTGAACTTTTTTCCTCCCTCCTTAATTGCTCTTGTCCTTTATTGGTTCTCCGTAGCAGAAGAGGGCTTGTGCTGTGAAAAATCAAGCAGGGATGCAAATCATACTGAAAAGGCAATTTTAAGCATGACTTATTATTTGTAGTTTAAAAAAGCCCCATTCAACTTCTCTCCAAATAGATTTGTGTTGGTTTATATAAAAGAGTAAGGACCTAATTTTGGCCAGCTAAGTCATAAAGTTTGCACTGGGGGATAAAGGTGTAAGCAGCAGAGGGGGAAGGATGTTTTAGTTCCTAGTTCACCAAATCTGGTTATTCCAACACATGTAGAGAGGCTTCTTCACAGAGCTTCCAGCAACGGGAATGTAAGGAAAATAATTTTACATGGGGTCTATGAATACATTTACAACTGTGCAACCTCTGAGTTGCCAATAGCACTTGTTCTCAAAAGCCCTCGTATCCTCCTGGTTCATCTTTGGCAAAGATATTCTTCACCCAGTGGCTGTGAAGGGGGCTCTGGCAGACTAGAATCCAGGTATGCATTTATGTGGCCAATCTTACAAAACAAGGCTCCCCATCTACAGATGTATATACATATCTTCAGCCCAAGAAAGACGGAAACGGCTTTTGTCTTGCATCTGAAAACACCTCATATGCTGAAAGCTGAGCAGAGCTCACATTTGCTGCTCATCGTATTGCTTCAAGAGAAAAATTTTGCAGAATATAAAGTTTCACTTCACGCAGAGAGGGTTTCATCCCTAAGCTTGATAAATATTTCTCAATGGTGTGCTGGATAGTAAGGAGACTCACTGGTCATTTGCCAGATTTCTGCCATAGCAAAATAATTCTTTTTGTCTTTAGCCTAAAAGAGAGAACTTTGATATCTAAGAGCCTGAAGTGTTAAACTTATCTTAGGCACTGAGGTTTGGAAGCAAAGTCTCACGCAGTGCATATAAATATCATCTGTATCCAGATTCCGTCAATGTGGATTGTAATTGGCACTGCTGTAAATTATATGCTACTGATACACACCAACATGCCCTGATTTGTAAGCTCGGGTGCCCCTTCTTGGCTACAGAAATAAAAACATAACACCTACATGTAAACCTAATGGAGTCAGTATTAGAACAAGCTTATAGGTCTAGGTGCATGTATTACAAGAGTAAGAGAGGTGGAAACCTGCTTGTCACTTATTCAGCTGGGTATGAATGACTGGCTTCAAAAGAAACTCAGGAGTAAAAGATTAAAGGGAAGATGACCATGAACTCTCCTTTCCCGGAGGAAGTTCAAAGCTTCCTGATTTAAGTTCTTATCGCACTATAAAGAGGGGAGCAAGGAAGATAAAAATTTAAAAATAAATGATCTTTAAGAAATTATCCTCATCTGAGTGTCCTCCAATATGTCTGGCCCTCTGAGTGTTAAGTGAATTGTAACTAGATCCTAGGGAGACAGTTGCAACCTGGTTATCAGTGGCAGTAAATGGAAGATAATAGCCCCACTAGAGAGTTATGAAATGGCTTGTCTTTGAGCTGCCAAAGTGTTTAGGCTCTCTTTTATTATATTCACAGCAGTAATCCGATATGTCCTGACTTCTGTCATCTGTATGTAATGCTTATCAACTCTCTGCCAGTGATTCACCCCCTTGTCAGGGACAATTATTCCTCAAAGTGCTGAGGTTACGACTGAAGCAATATTATGACTGGAAAGAAAATATGAAAGGTGCAGCACATCACAGCAAGCAATCTTGAAGCTGACGTCAAAGTGAAGAAGAACATTGTTGATAAAAAAATAAGGCATAACAGGAGTGTTGCACTGTTGCTACCATAGGAGTCCTGGGTATTGCTAAGGTCATACATACATAGGACTATGGTAATGGAAGATTTTCCCATTATTTTATTGGAGCTACATTGTCATACTTCCCTGGTTAGGTGTCTGTCTCCATTTCCATTGTAAGTCCCCATTTAAAGCCATTTAAAACTACAGGCAGAGTCTGTCCTGTCCCTCTTAGTTTGCAGACAGGAGCTCAGCCCGAGAAATTAATTTTCCTCCAGAGGTTCATGAAATGAAAAGCATAATCTAAGGGACAGAGGGTCCAATTTGCAGTTGTTGAGTTGCCTGAAATTACACTAACACCTGTGGTAAAGTTCTGATCCAAGCATGTTCAGACCAACCTGTTTCATCACCCTCTGAGATGCCTCAGGCAAAACTGAAATAAATTTTGTCACTCCACGTATTGCTCATTGATTCATTAATTTGTGGAAGTGGAATAGATAATCTTGGGCTTGTGGTTAGGGAGAGCAAAAGGGCAGTGGGGAAGCTAATATCAGTGTCCTAGCTACCACGAGAACAGTGCTGAAGAGCAGAAGGCAACCTGCGAACCAAGGCAGGGCCTCAGGGCACCAGAAGCTCAAGGCTATTGGGAGATGGTGAAAGGCTGTAGTGTTTCTTTGTCTCTTCTAGTAGTAAGGGGAAACAGTGGCTTGGGAAGCTTTGTCAATGGCAATGAGAAAAAGCAGCTGGTCAGTAAACATAATGGTGGAGACAGGGAGGCCAAAGAGGGGTGCCAGATGGTCCCAGGGGCAGTCCAGCTGACCAACAGCAGCACCTATGCCCTGCATGCATATGTGGCATCACTCCACTATGGGTTGTTAGGTGTCAGTCAGCACATAATTCACTCGACTAAGGGTTTCAGCCTACAGAGTAGCAGAAGTGGAGGAAAACAATGCTTCTCTGTGGCTTTTTGATAGTTCTTGGGCTCTAAAAGTATAGTGCAAACTCTGTACTTCAGTTCATTTTGTGAACAAGTGGTTGAGCAATGTCATTTCCCAGCTTAGAGGGTCACACGGGTCCAATTGTGAGGCTGAGGAGGGCCCAATGCGAAGGCAAAACAAGTGGGGTAGGAGACAGAAGGAGGGAGGAGGCAGTCAGGGTTAAAAAAAATTAATTTACAAATCAGCTGGCTAATCAGAAGGTGGAGTGACTTAAGCATATGCTTCTCTGGCTGCAGAGATGAATGCAAGCCATATCTTTCTGCAGTTTTGGTGCTGTTGTTCAACTGGCCTTCCTGACTGACTGTCCTTGAGAAAGACCTACATGCACCAACAGGGAGCCTACATGGGTCTCAAGGGTCATGAGCAGCAGGGTCAGCTGTGCTTCCATCAGGAGAGAAACAGAGCCTCCTAAAGCAATGAGGAGAGAGAATGAATCACTGCGCCTTGTCTAATATATTGCAGTAATGTAATACAACAGCAATAACCCCCAGAGTACCATCTGGTGAACTTGTGACTAAACACAGCTTGTTTTGCTCAAGGCACACAAGCAATGGACAAGGATGTATTTTATTCTTTTGCTTCACCCTGCCCGAGCACAAGTGGTAACAAAACTATTTCTGGGAACTTTAGACCATCTACAAATCAGAGCTGCAAGCAGTTATTTCTCCCCTAAAAGCACACAGGTAGCTCACTCTGCAGGAGGGTGCTCAGTAGCATAAACTCCTGTGTGTCAGTTATGGCCACCAAAGTAGACAGAGATCTGATCTCAGCTATTCACTGTCCATTTCTGACACTGCAAAATTCCCTGTTAAAGTCCCATGCATAGGTGGATATTTCAGGTGATATTTCCCAGGGATGCAGGAGGCCTGACTCTCCCATGAAGAATATTGGTGACTAAGTTGCTCTGACCTTGGTCAGAGTTAATCCTGCAGGAATGAAAAGGTTCAGATTTCAGTACTCACTGGAAGAAAAGAGAAGGGAGGAGGGGTAGCCCCCTACTAACATAAAGACGTGACCAGTGGCTCTGCCATCAGGTATAGCATTGCTTGCATTTGGCATTATATTATGAAAATAACTATTCAGAGTGAAAAATAAGATCAAAGACAACATTTCCGTAGTGATGACTTTAGCTCCACTTCACTCTGCTCCCTCTCCTCCTCCTGTCCTTCGCGTTTCAAGGCTCTTGCTCTATTCATCCGCTCTATGCCACCCCAGGTTTATAACATCACATCATCAGCAGCACTAATAACCCATGATTCTTTTCCCCTATTGTGTTTGTCAGAGTCAGTAATCTGGCCACTACAGTAGCGCAGCACTGAAAAGCTACAGTGTGTTCCTATAGCAACCAACTAATCCGCAGGTGGAAGGTGATTGGGCACCTTTTGCACTGGAACAATAATTTGAAAGATCTTTTTCAGTGTGCTGTTCTGCGGCATGAGTTCATTGTATTGCAACCCACCACGAATCATATAAGCTGTCATGAAAATGCAGCCACGGCTGTACAAATCATAGCAAAGAGAGACGCATCTTCCAGCAACAGGCCCTTGAAATATTTCATGGCAGGTTAAGAGGCCAAATTGCGTATAGTGAGATGTATTGCATAGGATAAAACAAAGGGCTTGTATAATAAGCCAATGCTGACAGTCTCCGAGTCAGGGAATCCCAGTGAAGTGTAAGAGTGTGCATGAATATGAGTTTTCCTGAGCTGTGGAAGGAAAACAGGCATAATAAAAGAAAGTGCTGGGCAGAGCTCCCACATACAACTCTTCCAAAACCAATTACTCCCACCTGGCTATTCCCATTTCTCCTAAACCATCTCCTGTTACAGAAGAGAATTTAATATTCTCTAATTGAAACCTCTAATTGAAGGCATTTGCTTGCTAGCCTCAAAGTCTGAAATCCTGGCCTGGACTTTCAGAAGGTGATTAGAGATTGTGAAAGTCTGAAATGTTTAGATACTTGAACTGAGAAACCTTCAAGAAATACACAACACCTTTCCTCTGAAAGTCAGGCTTCTTTATCTTTCTAAAAGTAAGTAGTCTGAACTTGAGGCAGGGAGTAATCTTTCAAAGTAAACCATCTTAATCCATGGAGTAAGTGCAGCATAGACACTGACAGAACAAACTTCTTCATATCAACCTCAAGCAACAATCCCTGTCATTGCAGTCTATGACTAATTTCTACTCATTTTTCTTTGAAAACACTGGACTGGAAATACTAGATATAAATAGCAACCTCCTTACAGCCAAGTTGTACAAGCACAAGCATTTCCCATACAGCCACCTCAGTGGAAAGCGAGAGCAAATACTGCAAATGAAGCAATGGGCAGTGTCACAGGAAGGCAAAAAAGAAAATCTGTAAAAATTTTCAGGAAAAAGAGAGAAATAACACAAGCGCTCCTTTACATCAGTTTAATCAAATTGTAGAAAGAATGTCTTTATTAAGTGCCTAGACTTAATAAAAATGTCAAAAACTCTCATTGCATAAATCAGCTCTTTCAAGATTTGTTGGGGTGATGGACGAGAAACCTTAAAAAGAGAGGGCAAACAGAAGTTTAGCTACTCAGTTATGACTTCTGTGATTGCAGCTTGAAAAGCTTCCCTACATTTACAGGCCAAAGATTCCAACCTGGGACGCTTCCATCTTAAACAAATTTCCTAACTATGAGACAATGAAGTCAGTGTCTCATTTACAGCTGAAGAGTTTTATAAAGCAATGTCTCCACTCAAAGCTGAATCAACAAACAAACAAAACAGAACAGATACTGCTTTTATGATCTTTTTTTTTTAATACTTATCCCTAAGTAGGATGAGTAAAATGGATGAGGCAGGTCCACATACTCAATCCAAATTGACAAAAGAAAAGCTTGAAAGGGGTCTAGGATACCTCCTACAGATATTATTAGATTATTGAATATTCGACAGCAAATATCAGTTTCTTCCTCTTTTTTCCCCCTCCTGCCTTGCACCTATTACACAGTTCAGGAAGTTTCCTCAAAGAAAGTTTCACTGAAACAGGCAAATGTCTCCAAAAATTTTTAATCAAAAATTTCCAGCAAAACATTCAAAAATTCTTGACCGTCTTTAATTGTGAAATGTATTGATTGTTCCTCTCAAGTAATTCATGCCTTAAAATGACATATTTTTGTTCCTTTCAGAGGGCTTGGACAGATAGCATTGTTTTTCTTTCCAAAGCACATCAAAGAGCCCAAATTTTGGCAGGCTTTCTGTTTTCTTTAAAAAGGAGAAAAAGAAAGAAAAACATCAGCACAACAAAGCTAAGAATAACTGCTCTTTTCTGAAGAGTTGTGGGCTTCTTCACTTCTAGATTCATAGTCACGGTGCTCACTTCAGGGAGCTGCTGAAACAAAAAGCCTGGAGGTGGGAGGTGGAGAGGAATGGAAAGATCAGAGAATTGGCACGGGATAGAGAGCCTTTTGCCTCTTGATGTTCAGGCTGAATCTAGCCGAAGTCAGTCATAAACCAAAGTCATCACGATTTTTAAACACTTTCATGGGCTATGCAAGGTCAGACTGTAGCCTCTAACCCAGTGGACAACTTTCCACATATCTGCAGCTGGTACTTCACTGACAGCTCTGGTGATAGCTCCAGTCTCCAGTTTGTAGTCTGTTTTGTAATTGAATAATTTCTAGAAAATGGCTGGATTTTGGTTAATCATGGCCTTTTTCTTTCAGGACAAGTAGGTACAGGATGTACATACCTTTTTTTGCTGGAAAAAAGTTGGTATCCTGAGTAGCTCCCCTTCTGCTGAAATGTTCACAGGAAGTAGATTGGTATTGCTCCAGAAAGGTCTTCAATTTTGAGTATGTTATTGCCCCTGGACCCATTTTTCTTGATTCCATTTCCCCTTCTCAGCCAGTAACTATAATTTACTCATCACAGACCTGTACTCCTGTGGCAGGATTCGTAGTCTATACTATTTGTAAAATATCATGCACCATTGCCTGATGTTAAGTATGAAGAAATGGCATCAAAACAATGCAAGAGAAATACCACCAGCTCTTACTCTGTGTGAAGCAACATTTATCTTGATTTACTGTGTAACCAGGCTTGTTTATTGGTGTTAGAATCAGATTATATTAAGGCTTAAAATTCTCCTGGAGAATGTGCTACAAGTGGTAGAGTTTCCACAGCTTCCCAGGCAGAGATGCTTTGCTCTCTATTGAGAATAAGATATGAGAAAAGACTAGGAAAAGAAATTATACTGGAGATAGTCTGAGGAAAATGTGAGGACTGACTGCTGTATCAACCAAACTATTGTGCCTCACAGAGAAGGAAATGTGCAATCCTTCCCACAATGGCCTGTTCTGGGGTAAAACTACTTTTGACTTTAATGGGACTCTTAATGGGACCGTTATCATCTAACAGCCCATATACCTGTAAACAACACAATGTTGCAGGAACTGGCAGCGCATGGTATTTCTGCAAAGGGGTAGGGAATACCTCGAGTACAGTATGGAGCTGCACCCCAGTGCAGGTCACAGTCTGCCCACACTTCAGGCTTTCAGGAATGAGCAGAAAGGCACAATAACAGGCCAGCTGATACTAAATCCACTGTACTTTTCAAGTCTGATAAACAAAAAGTGGCATCACTTAGATAACTTGTAAATGACGGGTAAAGAATATGCACTCTGGATAAAGATGACAGGGTTCATTGCTAGAGAATATGTACTCTGGGTAAAGATGACAGGGTTCATTGCTAGAACAAATCAGACAATATGTGAAGTTAGACTGTGCCCTATTGCTTGGTACAATTATGTGACCTTGTAACAAAGCATGGCCAAGATGGCAGTGATACTGCATATAAAATAGAGCCTGGTAGAAAGTTGCTATTCTTCAAACTCGCTTGCATCTAGACATCTTTCAAGTGATTTCAGAATTTAGGGTGAAAGTGGATCTTGGGCCTTTTTTAAAAGGCCATTTCAAATCCTCATTCATATCATAAATGCTTTTTTCTCCTTTTTTTCTGCAGGCCACTGAAATCTCTGGGGCCATGACATTGTCTGGCACTGAATGCAGCCCCTTTTTATCATTATAAAGAAATAATGAAAGCATATGGTAGAGAGGCGCTCATATTTCAGTGTGTGGTGCCTTCCTCATTCTCCATAACTAAGCACTGAAGAATATATAGTATGATGAGAACATTAATTATTTCCAATACACTAACAGAAAATTCCTAACAATTCAAAGTCATCCCTGCTGCCTAGCATGAATATAAGTTCAAAGTAAAAGAAACCAAACATATCCCCACTTTTGTGCATTAAACATCAGCAAGTGACCTGTATTTTATTACAGTACACAGCTGTTTTATCACATAAGTAAATAAATCACCATGGAACCAACTTTGGGAACAAAGATTTGGAATAATAACACAATTAACTTTTCCCACAAAGTCCAAATAGCCCACTTGCTCATAGTTGCTACAAGCTGTGATTCCCACGTGAAAGATATCAACTTATTTCCTTTTCCTGTCAATCATCGGTACCAAGTGGGGCCATGGTATGTCAGGTCATGACCTTTCACTCTGGGCATGAGCCTGAAAGCCACTAGTGAATCAACTAGTTTAATTATTTAGGCTGTTTTTAATAAATATAAAAATGTGGCCTTAAATATTTCACATGCTTGTTCATTTTGGGCTTTCAAGTACCTTTCATCAAGCCCACCAGCCTGAAAGTGTGCTCTTATTGGTAGGAAATCAGTCAATTAATAACCAAATCCAGCTTTTGGAATAAGGTTTTATTTTGTTGATTTTGAGCTTCCTGGCTTGGGTATCACCTGCTTGTTGGTTTAGAGGACAGGATTTTTATTATCCTTTTTTACATAAGGTTGGACTGGTTTTAATAATCACCAGCAACAGCCTATTTGCTTACCTCCCACAAAATGACCCTTTAATTCAAATGCCATGGTAGGATTCACAGTTTTCCATATATGGTATATTTTCTAGATCCTCTTCACCTATGGGAAAAAAAAAACAAACCAAAAAAAAACCCAAGCAAGAAGAAATCCAATATAGTAAAGTCCTTATAAGACAATTTTTTAAAAAATAATTTTGAGTAATGTTGACAGCTTTGCTATTAGGTCCCTTAGCAATGGACCAATTCCAATTCAGGTCAAAGTATGATGACAACCCTCCTTTGCTAAAAATCCCAACAAGTTTCTTCAGCTTGTAACTCCCATACCCTAAAAACCTGAACCAAGCCTGAACCAAGCCGCCGACTTCACCTAGTATTTAGCACTATTGCATAAGGAGATTGCAGTAACTGTACAACCATGTAAGTAGAAAACAAATAGCAATGCTTTCCATGGATAGTCATTTGCAATGATTTATATTCTACAAACATCTATGCTTACTGCTCAACAAGCTTTCCAGCTGGTAGACACAGAACAGAATTAAACTTGAGAAACTAATTGATGGAGCCTTTTGAAAGAATAAGCCTCTAAACTTGGACTGCCAGAGCCAATTTTCACTTTGGAACGTTCCTGAAATGTACAGAACTTTCCCAACATTTCTTAGATTTATCGTGTTCTTCTTTTCCCTAGTGCTCTAAGACTGCTCAAGAAAGTGAGTGTGAAGGACTGTCTCTATTTATAGATGATAAACCTAACTCTTATCCTTCTCCCTCCTCTCCCCCCTGCCATGGTCCTGCATCAAAGAGAGGGCTTGGGGAAGGGGAAGAGAGATGCTCTTACTCTGACTTTTCCAATCACTCTCACGGGCTCCTGAAGAGGAAGGCTGCAGGTTCTGGAAGAAATATCAGCATGCCAAAATTTGCTTTTCTTTCAAACAGAAGTAACAATCTAAATGATGAAATGTACCACAAAAAATGAAATTGCTGCAATGTAGAGATCATCAAAGCTACCTTAATTGAAATGGTTTTGGTTTGGGATGGTTGAAAACATTTCACCTTGATACTGGTCAAATTCTTTGTTTTGATTTAAGCACTTCAAGGTGTGCACAGTAGTGTGTTAGAATTTACAATATAATCAAACAAAAGTCAAATGAAGCATTCCATCTTTACTGAAGAAAAGTGTCCCTGCCTGATAATGCTGCTTCTCAGCAATTTCAGCAAAATTGCTGTAGCCCTGAGAAATCTTTCAAATTCATCTAAGTCAGCATTTGCTGATGAAAAGCTATCTTCTAAGAAGTTTTCAATCCGCTTTACTCAAGATGCATCAGGAGGAGCATATGTTTATAACATGTGAGCAATACTCTGAATCTCCTGGTGGATAAGTGATTAAAATCAAAGTATTGATCCAAGGATCTACCACTTTGAAATCAGATATGGAAAAATGCTAAGGAGCAGTAGTGATTCTTAGGGGTTTCAAGTGCATTTAGAGTATGCAGTATCGCCTGGAACATGCTTCAGTTTGCACTTACCTTATTTAGCTTTTCAAAGGCTGACCTTTCATGCACTAAGTTCAGCGACATAGCAGTCAACCTATTAATGTCCAAGGAAGCTGTGGACAAAATCAGACAGTTTAAATAACTCAGCTGTGAACACAGAACCCCATTATCATTTCTGTGAGGCTAATCTGAACAGCTGATTCATCTCGAGCATGATAGGTCTTCACAGCATCCATTTTAAGTTTTAAATCAGATGAGGGTGAAGAACTTTGCACTCAGACACTATGTTGGGAGGTGCCATATAAAAGGACAGACAGGCAGAGAGGCTTATATTAAAGGGCCTTATTTCCCATCATATTTTACTAGCTCTATTCTGACATGATTACTGATTTCAGTGGAATATAAGCATGTAATGAAGTAGAGAATTAGGAAACTGTATAGCTTTTCTTCTCCTATAACACACATTGCCCTGTTAAACATGTCTTGGCTTTGCACGTATCTATCTGATAGGTTTAGTCAGAGAAGGCTGTATTTACCATATATCTCTGTTAGCAATACGGAGACAACACAACTCATGAGACGACCTAGCCTGTCTTTTAGAAAGGGATGGGAATTTCTTGATCCCTACTCACTTTTTACTTCCTTCTCTGGTGGGGGTTCCCACCTTTCATTACATGACCCTAAAGGCTGTTGAGCAGAAAAATGCTTCCATAGCTTCAGCACTGTCCGACAGATCACACCTTTTGCATACTACCAAAATGTTAACTGGACACAGGAAACCCATGTGAGTTCAGAAATCAGGTTGGAAGGTGCCAGAAACAATTACATCTCACAGTTCTTTGACTCTCTTTCAATATGTACATGGAAGGAAAAGGCCATTATAAAATAGGAATGATGTAATTACATTACTCCTTTTCCCTTGGACTATTATTTTGTCTAGTAGGCTGTAGCTTTTTAGACTTTATCTGTGTATTCAGCAATCCCATAAATAAGATTTTCATTATCAACACTGAAACCCCAAACAGTTTTCAGCTCATAATGAGGTTTTCACTGTTCTCAGGCAATGCTTGGAAAAGCCTTTTATATGATAAGATAAAGATGCAAGACAGTCTGAGCAAGGTGTATGTGTTGCCAAAGGCATTACTTTCAAACAGTCCTCAATTTCTTCACTCAAACAGGTGGTAATCAGGTTCTAGTAAAAACAGGCTTCAAGTTATTTCAGTTACCCAGTCACTGGAAAAGAAAACAGAAAGGAAAGAAAAAAAGAGAGTTGCTACTATAAGCTCCTTTATAGCCTCAACAAAACATATGTTTAGAAGAAAATTTCAAATCTTTCATTGATAAATTATGGCTTCCTGTAGGATATTTCTAATAGTCACACACCACACCCCGCAAGCTTAAAAATGCTAATGCCTAGGAATCTTGGAAGAAAAAAGGTCTTTGAAATGATATAACAAATTAATATATACTAAAAATGTTTCCCAACATACACTTACACCAAGTAGTGGTGAAGATAAAGAGCTCTCAGAGTGCTGAGAAAAGAAGATAAGAGACAGGCTCAAGCCAAGCTGCAGTATCTGAACAGAATATTTGAGAGGAGAAAGTAAGTGTGGTTTAGATTTTATAACTGCCTCTTTACCACACAGTGACAACATGCTGGATTCTTATACTAACAGTGAAATGTGGGCCCAAATTTTGCAGTGGAAGCCAATCTCTACTTGAAGAAGACAAAACATTTCAAATTTAAGCTGAAATTTCATGCTTAAAAGCCTTATGAGCATTGGAAAGGTCACAATCCAGGAACCTCATGTGACACTATTTTGTAGAAAGGTCAGACATTCTCCTTCAATTAAAATTGAGATGTATTTGTATCATTCATACTTCGCATTAAGAAGCAGAGGCTTGGAGTGGTTCCAGAGGCTGAGGAACTACTACCAAGATCCCTTCTGTATATGACTTACTTTGAGATGCCAAAATAACTTGGTGGGGTGGGAAGAAGTGAATGAGCTTAGCAGCTAGTGAAAGGCAAAGCAGTTGGGAGGCTGCTCTAACTTTTACTGGAAACTGAGCGTTTGGAGGGCCTAGACTCAAGAAAGCACGCTTGCAGCCCTGAAGACTTAAAATAATAACCATATAGGGCAGTCTGATCCTGGCATTAATGCTGTTTTTGAATGTCTAAAGTCACAGTGAGTTTTATGGCTAAATGCCATGATGTTCTTTGAAGATTTAAGAAGCATTACATTTCACTTGAGATAACATGCTTTTGGAGTTGAATGGCGAGTTCCATAAATTCTTCTTGGATAAAATCTGAAGTAAACATCACAAAGTTTTGCATGGGTTTCTTGCAATTTGTTTAGGAGCTTTTGTGTCAAAGGGGACTGGAAAATGGCTGGCAATGTTTTATTTCACTTATTAAGAATAGTCTTTGAGTATGCAAGTCTAAGCAAGAAATACTTGGAGAGCGCGACTGTGCTGCAGTTTTGCTGGAATAAGTGGCAATTTTAATTAAAACAATTATACAAGTCTTTGTTTTCTTCAACTTGTTTGATTTAGTTGGTTTCTTTAGCAACAAACAAAGCTTTCATGGCTTCTTCACATTTGCACAGAATATTAATGTTGCTGCTTTTGATTTCAGAGTCTTGTAGACTTAAGCAGTCTCTCAGCATTTAAGTCTCAAATCACTGCTAAGATTACATGAGCAGCAGAGATGAGGATGTGGGTATTTGTATCTTGATACCATTAGGTTACAAGTGAAAAATCTGGGAAATTGCTAAAAAATGCCTGACCATGAGGACTTGCAGAACAACAGCATTACATTGCAATTATGCAAACATGTCAGACTTATTACAGGTTTAGCTCTACTCTTCCTTCCTTCCCTCTCCTAAATTCCTCTCTTGAAAATGGTAGGACAATGACATACAGATTGACATACAGTATTTGCAGTGTCAGGTATGGTATAAGATGAGTTAAAACATATGGTCCAAGGGAGGGCTGGCATTTGATACAGTGCTGTTGCACTGTGGCAGGTAAGCTAAGGCTGGATTAGCAACTTCAGGGTTACAGAATCTACCACTAAACCAAAATGAAACATCTCAGGAAACTACAAAGCCTCTAAATGAAATTAGAGAACTCAACAGTAAATAAAAATCACTTCAAATTTTGTTTGGTTTTCTCCCAGATAGTGATTTATTTTAGATCAAAATGGGACATTTGAAATAAAAAACAGCCCAATTAATGAGAAATTACTCTCCAGAATTGATTTTGCTTTTATTTTCTTCAGCTGAAGTTACTCCTTACACCTGAACCCAGGTATACCCCTCACCTGAACTGGCCCCTCGAGTGGGAACACAGAGCTGTAGCTGTCTCTCAGCTCCTGGACAGAGAATTAAAGCTCTCACTGCCAACCACAGTGCCATCCTAGACATATGTTTATATAAAAGCCTGTGTCTTGAAAGGATGAAGGGTTGTCTCTATCAGTATGTGTGCAGGGGCTTTATCAAGGCACATGTGATGCTCAGTAACACAGCTGGACAAAAAGGAAAAAGAAAGTGACCTAATATTGAAAAAGAGTAGTTCTGTCTGAGAATTTCAAAATTTGAAATGTCAATAACCTTCAAAACCTTCTGAACCACTCCATAGTTGGCCCAAAGTTATGGAAAAAAGTTTATAGTAGCGATTTGGTTTTTTTTGTATAAAGCTGCTCATTTTCTTCCCCCTTTTTTTTAACATTTTTGATCAGGTCTACTACAGCACATCATGTTTTCCATAGGCACATGTATGTTTAGGTTTAAAATATCAATTCATTTATCTTCAGAAATGTTGACACAAAAGATAAGAATCAGTATAAAAAGAACTGGTTTAATTTGGGTGTTTTTCAAAAGGAAAGGGAGCTTAAAAACACATTTCTCTCTGGAAATGTGGGTTCAGATTTTGGCTCACATCAGAACTCAAAAGAAATGGTGGTATTCTGTTTCACATCACCAATTCTGCATGGTTTATCCCAACAGAAAAAAAAAAATTAAAATTGCTGGGCAGTGTGGCTGGGCCTCAGAGGTGACATTTGGGGTGCAGCAGGCAGAACTGGGCAGGCAGGGATTAACAGCAGAAGGGCTGCAGGCGATGCCCCACTGCCAGCAATGGGCCAGGCAGTGCTGGGAGTATGAGAATTTGACCAGCATGGAGGGTTCAAATCCATCATGTGCCAGGGAAGGAAACTAACAGATGAATCTCTTGCTACCTAAAGCATGCCTTCCCTTAAAATTCACCGTGACTTCATTTAAAATATCTTATTTAGTTTATGCCTGTTGCTGTTTTTAACATACATAGCTATCTTTCTCTCTCTCTGTTTTTTTTTTAGCTGCTTATCCTGAAATCAGTACATTTTCCTTTCTTGGAGCTGTAACTTAATAAAAGCCAAACCATTTCTTTCCAAAGAGTTACAGCTCCTCCCAGATGAGTACATCTAGGTCAGGTTTCAGCCTGGCATAAATATTTTATGTTTGAGAACTAAAGGTCTCCAGAAATTGGGGTTCATATTGGAACGCCTGACGTAGCCTTAACCATACCAGCACATGCGGGTGCTTGCATTAATAAAAAAGCCCTTAATCTCATTTGGCTCTACCTCACTGGCAGCTTGAAGTACTTGAATCAAACAGTACAGCTGTGAATTGTGACACTGGCTGGATGGAAGCCCAGAAAACTTTTCCCAGAGAAAACCCTTGAGGGAGAAAAAAAGAAAAAAGAAAGAGAAAAAGAAGAAGGAGGGGGAAAAAAGGGTTCAACAACGAAAATACAATACAGTGGAGAGTGAAAAAACCCACAGTCAAACCTGCCCCAACCCCCCAAGAATGTGAAACAAACCAGAAAACCAAAAGATAGACGGAATTCTTCTGAAAAAGGTTACTTTGTAAGGTAGGAGGGCCAACCTGGGCAGGTCTGAGTAGTGGCCCCAGTCCATATTTTCTGCACAGCAGCAAATAACCAAACTCAAGCAAAGGAATAGGAAAGCTGAATTATACCACTCCTTTAAAATTCATTTACAAGAAAAGGCAGGAAAAGGAGGCAGCTTTGATTTTTGTGAGGAAGAAGAAAAATATCCAACTGAGGAAATTAAAAGAGGGTTGGAAGCACAAGTGCCATAAACAGACCTAGCACAAGCGTGCTTGCAGTATTTATAATTTTATTTTTGTTTTAATCCTGACGATGATACCTTCCCCTAAAGCAGATAACTGAGCAATAAGGAAAAATGAAACAACAAAACCGTAGAAAGCACATCTGAATGGAAGGAAATGTTCTTTTTTAGAAAGCAGCAGCCGTACTCTGGAGTCATAAGGTCAAGAGGTGAATTTCTACTAAAGGAAAACATTAGAGCTAGATATTTCTCATCTGTCAGTCCCATTAAATACCATTTTTTAAGGACTTGGGACTGTGCATTGCGCCTTTCTTCAAGTTAGCAGGATAATAAAGATTCTGTTGCATTTTGCAGATGTTTAAAGACATGATGTGAAAGACAAATTCTTCAACTAAAACCCTCAAGAAATGTCACTTCTGTGTCTTACTGAAGGAGCTCCAGCACATTCTCTACATAAACATCTGCCGGAAACATTTTAAAAAGGAGGCTGTTTAAATAATGGCTTTTGTAGGCTTTTTTTTTTTTTTACCCCCCTTCTTTAAAGAAAAGCAAAATGAATTTGTGGAAAGTTCCTTCTTCCAAAGCAACTTTCCTTTGCAAACATGCCTCAGCTAGGATGATCTGAGGAAGCAGGCTGTAAAATGAGGAAGAAACTTTGAAAATATTCCTTCAAAACATTCTATATCAATCACACCTCAGAGACAGTCATAAATCAGTGCTTTCTTTGAGTTCAGAAAGTTGTTGCTCTTCATTGTTATGCTAACTTATTTGCGACAATTATAGCAAGGCTCTATTTACATAATAATTGGATTTTTCTATTAAATTTAACAGACAAGGGGAAAAAAGGAAAAATAATAACCAACAATGTGTCACAAAGTGGTAAATTCGTGGCATAAACTGAGGAAAGAAAAATAATGAAAAGAAACTCAGTATATAGTCTACTTACTGTAATTTGACCCTTCACTCACCCTTTGTTCTACATGACTACTGCAAGTCTACCTAGACTTCCCCATCCTTAAATGTCTGCGACAGTGCTGGACTCTGCAATAACTGCTGTGACTGTGTACCAAAGTGGGGTAAGATCCTGGCTGGATTTATCTTACTTTACGTTTATTAGAAGAAAATCTATACTTCTGGATGCAGTACTTCTATTTCAAACTGACAGACACTAGACCTAGTTGGAAATCCCTCTTAGGAAGTCCACCTGTTGCCAGATCAGATGGTGTTTCATCTGACAATGACTTTATATCCATCTTATGGGTTGGGGGGCATTTAATGCGGTAACTTAAAAGCTGCATTAAAGCTAGAAGATTCCACATAAGAAAAGTTCCAAGGATTTTGGAAATGATACTGTACGTGTGCAAATGCCATTGGATGACTAATGTTGTCATCCTTACATATAATTATGTAGGAGGAGTTTTCACAAGAAATTTTATTATATAGAATGTAATGTTAAGATTAACATCAGATGTGTGACCACTTCTTCAGGGCAGAGATGGAGAATGATGAATCTATAGCAATTTATCTGATAAGTAGTCCTGGTCGGCCATCTCCTTAACTAGGAGAGAGTGCAGAGAAAAGGCTGCCAGGCACCGTGGGAAAACAGAGAAAGTAAAAATTAATCTGTTATAGTACTAGAAAGCAGAGTGATACAGTATATTTTATACTTCGGTCAAAATCAGGAGCACAAAACAGGTATTGTCTGGCAGGAGATCTATCGGCACAGCTCAGGAAAGTGATGAGGAAAGAAAATAATCTTCCATTTTTGCAGGGCTCAGAAGATCTTTTCCATTACTAATGCCCATCCCTCAGCATTATCTTTGCCTGTGGATTCATGCACAGTATACAAAAAATTTACTTGCAGAAAGGCCTTGATACTTTCCTGGCTTTGGTAAGGTACTCAAATGTAAATTAAACTATTTTGGCAGAGATATCTCTGAGGGAAGAGAGATCCAAGAGGCCACATATTCATTTCTATCCCCTGGTTCTGGCCTTTCCTGGCGCTTGACAGTGATGGCATCATTACTTACCTCCGGATTTCTTGTGCTGTGCAGGAAAGGTCCTAAAGCGTTAACAACATACCTCTTCCTTTCTTTCTAAGATCCAAGAGAGGTGAAGACCTGATTTCCTTATTGTTTAACACCCTTGATTGTCTCATAAAGCTTACTGAGGAAAACTGCTTTCCAAGCTTAAATAATGTAGGTGCGGAAAAACAGTAATATTTTCCAATTGTTTCTTATCTGTTGGAGATTTCTCTCATAAGTTACTAACAATTGTCTTTCTTGATGATTAGTTGCTATTGTATATCAGCTTGATTTTTGTATTCATATGCTTTCACAAAAAAGGTTGAAAGTTCAGTCTTTCCCAGTTTTCCCATCGTGTAATAAAACATCTTCCGTGTGATCTTAGCTCCCAGAATCCCCTGTGACTTTGAATTCACTGCTGGACACAAGCTTGTAAAATTTGAAGTTCACTGGGTTTGTGAAAAAATACAGCTCTTTATTTGTGTATCCCTTACAGATGGATCAAGAAGTCTGTGTGATGTGATACCCTCAGGCTAAAAGCCAAGCTAATTTCCTCTGTATGAAAATTATAAAGATCTCAGTTAACACTTCCTTTAATTAATCCATTTGCTTCTCTAGCATATGTATACTTATATGTCTGGTGATATGAAAAATGAAAATAACTATCTAGGTAAGCTTTTAGAACATATTCTAGGATTTAAATGGAAAGATGTCCAGATACTTCTGCGTAGGGGTAACTTAAGTAATAAAGGATAGGGAAATCAAGTCTTTCATCCTTTCCTATAAAGGACCAGAGAAGGCCTTGGCTTCTCGCTAATTTTACTCAAATGGTGATTGCTCATATTTACTCTACACTTTCTCTTAAAAAAAACCCTCTAAACTGTAGAAATCTCCCTGCACGACTATTTAACACAGCTGATAGACACCAGCTGTACTGTAAAACGAGAAGTTTCTGAACAGACAATGATTATCTGTCAGTGGATAATATCCTGTTTTGAATCACTAAAGCCCCTCTGCAGGTTCAATGATGGGATATCAGAACATGCTTAAGCATGAGTTTAAATACGTCCATGCAATGAAAGCTGTATCAGAAAGATGTCTGTATTAAAATATTTTTGATAATGATATTTTTCAAGGACTTTTCTGCAGAGTTTAGGACCCAATCATTTTGTGGAACATTTTACCATTCTGTGTAAGATCTTACTATGTATTTATGTGTGCAAGCTAGGCAGGGAATGTACCTTTTTATTAGCAGAGCGGGTGTGATCTAGACAGGTGTAGTTTGATCTTTCCCATACTGACTTTCACATAACTTCATACCTGACCTGAATGAAGCACTGTCTCAGGGGTAAGAGACAACTTGCTCATGGAGAAGAAAATGATTATGCTGCTGAGTTATGGGATGCAGCTTTATAAAATGAAGTGCATTTTGGGTTTATGACCACAAAGCCTCATGTTTTGACAATTATTCAGCATGTGCAGAGGCCCATTTCATTTACTGAAACCCATGGGTATTGTACAAAGCTTTCTATATAAACATAGGTTACATTCCATTCAAAAAGGTGCTGCATTGTTTCTTTTGTTTCATTAACTGCTACACTCTAATTGTTACTTTGGGGCTTCAATGCAAATCACAGCATTTTATCCCAGTAAACAAAATCAGAATAGCTTTATATTTGCACTTTATGCAGTGGGAAGATACCAAATCCCAAGTGTAAAGTTTGGTTTTCATGTTTTTGATTTTCAGGGATCTTTTTGAGTTGGAAAAGAAATATCTCCAAATACTTAGAGTTTATAGATTTGTTTTCCCATAGACATGCTTGTTTCTCATTCACATTTCCGGGAGCTGAGGATATTCACTTTTCCAAAAAGAGGGAAGTTGGGACCTCCAGCCGCATAATTCCTCTGGATAAAAGATGCTGCACCTGTGTAGCAGCAGTTTCAGATCTCAAATGCTCTCTCCGGTGTATGACATCTGACATCTGGCTAATACAAAGAATTCAAATGAAAGGACTGCCATTACTACAAGCAAGAGCTTTACTGTTTGAGGTAAAGGACCAGGCTCTGTAGCAGGAGCTGTTACCAACTTCTCAAAGGACAAAAGCTCTTTTGGCCTTTGAGCTCTTTCTGCATTTCAGTCAATATGAAGTTTCTCTTGAGTACACAGATACCATGGTGATGGCTGCATCAGTTTTTTAATTGCCAGATGTTTCAAAAACTCTTTGAAGGAGGAGGTAGAGAAGGAAGTAAGAGGATTGAGAATTTAAAAAAGAGGAAAAGAAAAGCCCTCAAACTTTCTCAATGTACTGATATTCTTCAAGGCAATGAGGCTGCGATGAAGGAGATGGATGGAAGAAAAGCCATTACCATGCTTAGTTCCAAAAATTCTCCAATTATTGCTAGACAAGCCATCTAAAAAGCACTTGAAATTGGTGATGTATGCTGTTTACACTTTGGGAAGGGAAAAAAAATCACAACAAAAAACCAAACATCTTCTCCAAAGAGGGGAAAGGTTAGAAATTATTTGTGCTGCATTGATCAATTTACCCGAGTTGTCTTTCGATGGATTGTATTAATGGAACTTCATTTTCTTTTATTCAGCTGCTGGCCAATTTCTTCTTGACTCTTAAAAAGATCAATGAACACATCTCACTATCTTTGTACAAAATGAGCCTCTATTTTTTCCTTAAAGTTTAAGAGACTTTATTATTTTCATTTGTAATGGATTTTTCTGTCTCCTTTTTCTTTCAGCCCCTGTTGTGATTTCTCTGATGTCTATCTATTCTTTCTTTTTCATGGATTTTGTCTAAACAACTCAGTTTGCCTTTCTGTAGGGTATGTGCAGGTAGGAAGTTATGTCTTTAGGTCCAGTAATGTACAAACAGTTAAGATTAAGCACAGCTCTTTCTTTAATGCTGGTGTGAATGGGAGGAACCATCACTAAAATGAGACTAAAATGAGAGTGTGGTGTTTGATGAAATTCAACCAGCAATGTCAGTGAACTGTACTTGCACATAATCTCAGTAAAATTAATCAAATATTACTCAACAGGAGAAAGGCTAACAAGTTATGGCCAGACAGGATTAAATTTAACCAGCAAGTGTTTTTTGTTTTGGTGGTGGTGGTGGGGTTTCTAGTTTTGACTGATTATAACTAGTTTTAACCCTACATTTTTATTCTTTTCTCAGTTTGCATTAGGAAATTATAACAGTTCCAAAATAATTCAGCCAAATACTTCTGAAAAAGTTAGAATTTAGGATCTGGTCTTACAAAACTTGGTATACAAAACAAAACTAGTAATGTGAATGGAACCATTCATTGAGGTAAGATCACTTGCATGAATGCTCACAGCCCCAGATCCATTCCTCCTCTGAACTTCATGGGTTCATTCCTATTTTCCACGTCTTTTTTTATCATACCAAGTTTCATTTTTATATTGGCATGTGATGGCAAATTTGAACATCTGGTTGCAAAAGGAAGGACTCCAAAAAGATCTTGGAATACTCTCTGAAGGAAGGTGAGCCAGTAAGCAAAATTCAAGTGGTTTGCCATTGACTGCACATTCATTTTGACTTTAATGCACTGCATGCAAAGTCTGGGCTATTTTTCAAAACTCTTTGGAGGCTACTATGGGATGCTACTCAATACTGTGTAAAATAACTTTTTTTCTTACAAATAGGTACTGCTTTTTTTCCAGTCTGCCTTTCAAGAGACGTTTCCATCCATCACGGCTGTACATGACAATTCCTCTGGCAAGCACTGATTTTATATTAATCTAAAAACTGTTCATATTTACACATGTGGTTTTTTTCTCCTAACTCATAGCTATTTGAGCCACAGAAGATATCTCCAAAATCCTTGAAGGACATCTTTTTAGCCAAGCTAAAATATGCTTTCAACTGACCTTTTACAAAAACAGCTTCTACACATAAAACGGGCTTTGACAAAGTATTTCTGCTATCTTGAAGAAATGTAAATTTCTCAAAATTCACTAAGACCACTTGGTGGTTTTGATGGTGGAGTCCCATGAATGAATAAAGTTCTTCATGTTCATATATCTCTTTTACATATCTTACTGACTACGATTAGAGGTTGTCAATCTAGTGTGCACCATTAAATTTCTGAACTATAACGCAAATATCTTTCACAAATAAAAGCCAGGAACGTGTAATACATTTGAAAGTAAACCAGTGTCATCTCCAAACTGCCAGTCCTTATGATGGATGTTCTGGGACCCTGAAAATGTGACTGAAATTTAGTAAGCACTAGCTGTCCCATCCTGAGAACATTTTCATGTACAGAGGTGTGCATAAAAACATACTCTATGCACACACCTCCCTGCACATGCATCGACACATTCACAAACACACAGAGAAAAGCATTCCTCACAGCTCCATAAAAATATATGCTTGTCACAGAAGCAAAAAGTCAAAGAAGACATGAGGAAAACCTTTGGAACACCCATTCTCTACCTCTTATGTGCAACATCACTATTCAAGTTAAAACTGCTGTATTATTCTGGAGCATAAATGACTGGCCTTTAAATGCAGCTTGCGTGGGATCTGCTCTTTGTTTATGCACATACAACACACACCACTTAAATAGCAAGGTAATGTCTTTTTATGTTGGTTGTTACATTCCGTATATATTGAAATCTTAAACTCTGCAGAGAAATTCAGTAATGCGTTTAATCATAATTTTGCCACAGATCCAGTCTTTTTAATGAAATGTTGACAAACAAAAAAAGCATAGTCTAAACATGGAAGCCAATTCCAATAACCTTCCAACTCTATCAACAAGGAGATTTTTTATTCTGCCAGAAGTTTCAACACTGAAAACTGTGGGTTTAGTTAGTATTTGTAAAAGCAACCTCACTTCCCCACCAATGCTTAAAAAATTCCTGGGAAATGAAGTTATTAACATGAAATTGTTACAAATTACTCTGAACGTTTGATTTCAAAAAAGCTGACATATTCCATTCTGATTTTTATTTAAAAATAAAAAAAAGAAAGTGAGTTTGAAATGACCATTTGAAATGTCCTGTTCCGCTAAAGTCTTTCTAAAAACATTTCTAAATTTACTAATGACATTTTGTGGTAATTGATATGCTCCCATGAGACATTGTGATTTAGGCAAAATGGCATGCACTGAGTTAAAAAAGCTTTCAATGAACAGTATTTAGCCTTTAGGACCATTGGAAGTTACAGTAATTGCCATTATAAAAAATCAACATTTGTGAGCCTAGCTGAAGATGCCTGGGACCGTTTCTCATACAGTAGAAATAGGCCTTGTTAAGAGGGCTCAGTGTTTTGGCCCTTCCAGACTCATATCTGAAGATTGCTGTTTATATCCACAGAACACCTAGGTGGTTTAGCAGTGTGCACAGATTCCGTAAAGAAAAGGAGTAAAATAATGGATTTCTCTCCTATGAATCAATACAAAAACTTGGTTTAAAAAACAAAGACACAACTCTCACTCCAAAATCACAGAATGTCTGAACTATTGCTGAAGTGGCAAAAAGAAAAGAAAAGAGAAAACCTTTGGCAGTATTGCCACTCTCCATTTTCCCCATGCACGTCAGAAAAGAAAAGAGAAAACCTTTGGCAGTATTGCCACTCTCCATTTTCCCCATGCACGTCTATTCCCATATGCAACTTCTGCCTCCCTTTGGCTGCTGTGTTGCTGTTAATAAGCATGTGCTGTACATTTGGCATGCTTTCCAGCTTCCACTTGCCATTTATTCCTTTTACAACCTCCTTTGTTATAGGTCTAGTGCAGCAAACTGCTGCTTTATGGGAATTTGCAGCTCACTTGACATATGGTACATGATCACTGGCCAAAATGGCAGAATAGTATACAGTATTTTACAACCCAAGTTCATTATCTGTCTTGTTCCAGGGCTTTCTTTGGTCTGTGCCCAATAGGAGCCTAAACTCCTAATCATATGATAACAAGACTGGCTTCTCCGCACATTTGTTGGACATCTCAATGGCTTCCACTCTTCTTGGAAACAATTTGGACTGTGCTGGCATTCACTCACCATGAGCAGCCATGGCTGAGGTGTGTTAGCATTTGCTTTTTCTTTCTGCTGGTGATCTTATGACAATGAACCCGTGTTGCTGAATGTTTTTCCATGCTAAACTTTCTGTATTTTTCAGAGTTGTATGACTGATGAATCAGGTCACTGAAATATCCACTCCAAATGAGTTTATTGAGGGTCACAATTAAATGACTTCCAATATGGATTTATCCTAGCAGTAGCACCACTGCTTTTCTCCTTCAACAGCAATTAGAGCAATTTTTCTCCTCATAATGGCAGACTTAGGAATTGATGTTTCTCCTGTACCAAAGCCACACACGATAGTTTTGGTTTCTGAACTTGGGGAAATGTTAGCATTTTTTTCAGTGTGTGATGTAAAGAGATTGCCTGTTTTGTACCCCACTAGAGGACCAGGTGTAATTAGACACCTGGAATTTAACAAGTGTGCATAAAATGTGTAAAATTAGTTCGGATGTGATTTTTATTTGTGAGGAGGAAGAAATTCAGGTTAAATATTCCAGCTTGGGCCTATTTTCACTGGAAAGACAGCAAGTTGAACTTTTCAACAGTCCTTCTTATTTTCTTCCTGCTCAAATAAAAATGAATGTAATTTTTATTTAAATTGCATAACTACACACTGTGTAAAAAATCTCTTCACTAGGTTCTCTCTGGACTTCTTGCCAAGGATATTGTTGACGTTTTCATTTAGACACTGTGTGCTATGGGCGTTCTGCCCCTTACACTGATTGTCAGGAGAACCACATGTCACTTGCGAATTAAAACATTCCAGTGGAGACATTCATCGCACAAATCATTAGTTGCTCAATTTGATTCAAACCACAAACATCTATCACAAAACGTGTCTCTGTGTTTCAAAGGGGCAGCATGTCTGTCTCCCTTCCACCATGACCCCAGTGAAAGGCTGACTTTCTGCAAATTGTTCAGGGTCCCATTTCAGCTAAGACTTCCCACTTACAGAACAAGCCCACCCAAAAAACTGTATGAGCTGTGAGTAGTCTGATAAACAAGATGAGCAGCATTTTGAATTAAAAAAAAAGAAAAAAAAAAGCTTTCTCAGTAAAAATACCTGGTGGTTAAGCAAAGCCAATAGCCAAGTCAGGTAATACAGCCAGGCCCTTTCCTGAGATCACGCATGTGTTGCATCCCAGGCTTCATCAATATCCACAGATTACTGCTTCCTTGTACCCCAACTCTTTACAGCTTTTATTTTCTTGCTTTCATTTTCTTTCATTCTGTTTTTTCCCTATTGTTGTCACTTCTTTGAAAAGATCAATGAACAGGTCTTACAGTCTTGGTGTAAAAAAGCCACTATTTCCCTTTAAACTTTAAAAGACTTCATCATTATTATTTTTTTTTTTTTCGTAAGAGGGATGTTTGTATCTTCCTTCTTGCCTGCAGCCCCCCTGCAGCTAAACTTTCTGATGGTGCTTTGTGTTTAAAAGAAAATTAATGGCAAAGAATACACAATTTGACTTAAAACATATTGATATTGTAAAATGAAGAGCCATTTAATGAATTTTTTGTCCCCACTGAAGAGCCAGTGTAAGGAACAGTAGGGGCCACAAACAAGACTGAAAATGGCATTGTAATAGCAAAATGCATTTGTTTGAACAGTGTTTCCCTTTTCTTTTCTAATGATTTTACAACATTGTCTCTCTTTTGTTCTCTTCATTAGTTGTCTGTGACCACAAAGACATTCCAGTAAGAAAGGTAAGAAAAAACCCCATCCATCCAAATGTATTTGATATTAGCAAAAACACCTATTAGTACAAGAAAACACTCCAGTTGGTTGGTGTCCTGTCTCGAAAACACATATAAAAACCCACAAAAGCAAAATCCCAAATGACCAAAACTCCCCAGCGAGCTCTTTGCCTTGCAAAATTTTGCTTCCTGCCCATGAGAAAGCAGGGCCTGGAGGAGGGGATGTTGTTGACAGAGAAGATGCCATTAATATTTCTGGAATTGCAAGAGCATTGATACAACTATTATTATTATTATAACAGCACTTAAAAGCACCGTTGAACGTTAGGGATTGAAATACTGGTAGCTGTGGTTTTTTACACAGCTTTATTTATTAATGCCTGTAAAACGCTTTGAGATCTTCAATTACAGGATTTTTACAGAGAAAACTTTTATATTTTCTGTAGCCACGTTGGCCTCAATCCTCAGCTGAAAGCTAAAACAGCATGCTATGATAAATACAAGGGCCATACTGTCCTGTAATGTCAGTTAATATAAAATAACCACAGACCTCTCTAACTTACATTGTTTGTGGCTACTTGCATCCACTGGCTGGAGTTCATGAGGGTACATTATGTCAGAGTCAATCAGAGCATCTCTTTTCTTTCTCCCACTTCTCCCAAACCATTGTGCTTCCTGCCAAAACATGATTCATCTTGTTCTTTTGGAGCATCTCTAAACATGTTCCCTGCACTAGCCCCAAGATAGCAGCAGCAGAGAAGCACTTCATTTTTACTCAAGTATGAGAAAGACAGAGAACATATACTTCCGGGTGTTGCATAAAAACTAAATATGCCTTCATGGCCCAAACTTTAGCCTTCATGACCTATTGGGTGTGTGCAGTTGGGACATGCCTACAACAGCCAGGAGAGTTTTCTGTCTTCCACCACGTTGGCTAGATTAACTGAAGGGTGTCATTTAGTACAACTCCAGACCCTGCTCAAGTTCATGCCCACAGGTTGCTCATGATTTTGCTGCTCTGTCCCTGTGCCACCTGTGTTGCAAGGATGTTCCCAGCTTGTATCAATACAACCTCATATCATACCATTATCTTCTGTCCATACCCTTCAGTCCTGGGAATATGGCCTCACGGTTGTGCAGGAGATGACATAATCTGGTTTGGTAGCGGCAGCTGTAAAAATCACTGCTCTTCTACCAGTTGTTAAAAATAATAGTACTTTTTAACAAGTTCTACTTTCAGATGTTACTCTGGACCTTTTCAGGATCTGTCCTCAATTTAGTGAGTGGCTGTTCCCTCCTTCTTCTCCCATTACATCAAGCTGAGACCTGGAGGTGCCCAACCTCTGCTGGCACTGCACCTTAGCTGAAAGCTGTCCTTGTCTACACTGCCTCAACCATTCTCCCTCCTCTGATCCAGTCACTATTTTTTTCGGCAGCACAAACTTACCTGTGACTTTCTCATTACCGTACATGGCAAAGCCAAAAGTCATTAGTATGTGAGATATTCCACAGAGAATTTCTGGCAAATCCAAACATGGCACATATTTAATAGCAAACCATTGCAAAAGTAGTTGAACATTTCTAAAAGAATTATTTATGCTGTCTTTTTTTTTTTCCTACCCGCAAAGCCAAACTACCCTAACTTGCCAAAAGTTCCAACTCTCCAGAAACAGAGTACGGGGAATGCATTTTAGAAACCTTAGACCAATGCCTCCTCTCCTTAGCCATTTAATGTATAACAATTCGAAGATACAATATCTCAAGACATGCCAGAATCAGAAGAAAGCTCTAAGACTGTAGGATTATGGGACAGTTGTTTTGGTATTGCCAGTGGGTAGCAGAAGACATTGCTTGGATTTTCTGGGAGAAGGGGAGGGGAGAGGCTCTTTCATTCTGTGTTTGTTGTATGTTCTATGTTGCTGCTCTCTGTAACTATGGCCGGGGTTTTCTGCTCTACTCAAGGAAAGGACGTCATAAAATCTACATTCAACATACGTGCCTGTAGTGTCCTCCAGTTTGAAATGTTCTACCATTTCAAGGGAGATTTATTGATCTTAATGTGAGGAACAGCAAGCAAGCCAGGCATCATTCTCCAAAAGAGGGAGACATTTTTATTGCAAGTTTAGTGATGATGGAAACCCATCCCTGCCTTTCCTGCATCAGCTTCCCCTGGCATACCAGACTGCAAATCTACATCAACTTGCAATTCCAGTTGTCATTTTTGGGAGGATGTAGGGAGGGGTGAAATTTTTCCTTGTGTTTTATTTTTCCTTTTTTCCTGAATTATCTGAATTATATCCTGAGTTGTATTATATTAACAAAGGCTTGAAACAACACCTCAGCACGTCAGAAATGATTAGTAGCCACCATGTTAATAAGATAGACAACATCATGAAATAACAACAGATTATCTCATAGTTTTCCAGCTTTTAACATACCTCCTCGATCTATCAAATTATTTATTGTTCTTTACCTTTTTAACTTTTGACTGAATTTTTTAAAGAGAAAATCTCAAATTCTAATAAAGCACACACAAAACAAAAGCTTTCTGCAACAATCAAGGACATATTTAGGTCCTGGCTTACACTAGGATATTTTATAACTGATTGATAAATGACTAATTGCTGTTTAGGTACATTGTGCTTAACAGTAAATAATATATGATGGTTGTCATAGGCTGTGTATGAACAGAAATCATATTTACTTACCATCTACAATACTTCATATCTACTTATAACATACTAATACTTTTCCTGTAATAAATAACCATAACAAGGCCATAAATCAGCATTAAATGGAAGCACTGTTTTAGAAAGCCAAACTCTACATTATATGTTAGAACAAAGATTTTCAGCTTTTCTTAATAATGGCTTGGTATTTGATTTCTTTAGTCACATTCACACTACTGATTTTTCCTTAGCTAAATTAATTTAAAACCAAGCATAACCACATAGGATTTACCTACTAATGAAAACACCATCAAACGCCTAAGTCCCAGTTGCATAAATGGGTGTCTTGCCTGAAATTAGCTCTGAGCACCCAATGTTACCACCTTTCACACAGGCAATATGTTCTTTAGACTGAAGCCAGCCTTAGGCTGGCTACAACCCTAAGTTGTAGGGCTACAAGCTACAAGCCTAGTAGGCTACAACCCTACTCAGGACTGGTCGTACAGGGTATTCACCTGCCTTAAACCTTCATACCTTCTCAGCTGTTCTAGCTAATTACTGGTTAAAATAAAAAATTGAATAACACAAAGTTTTATAAACCTGCAGCTTGGCTGATAGGATGATAGCTTCCAGTTGCGTGTTCTCGCTTTGCCTAGCAGACTTCATGCAGTGTTGCACATGAAAAATGGGATCAGGATAGGGCCATATACGTTTGATGATACACTTCTCAAACATTGAAATTCTGCAGTGGCTCAGCTGAAGGAATGAACAGGAATGCAATACATTTCTATGTGGTCCATCATGACCGCAGAGGTTTTTGGTTTGGAGAGGGAATTTTGGGTTTTTAACAGCCTTCTGAAATAAAATGAGCTGGAGATAAAACTAAAATGCACTGCTATCCAGTGCTCCAGGGCTTGCTCTGACTGATCCAAGAGCTTTTGTTTACAACACGGAGACCAATTGATTTACATTTTTTTGCTTTCAACAAGCCTCTCATGAAGAACACAGTGACATGCTAAAGTGGCAAAGAAGAAGGAAGGCACACTAATGAAAAACAGACTTTGCAGCCATTAGCATCGATCAGCAATTGATCAGTGTATAAGCAAGCAAAGAGGTACAGGATGATTATTGTGTATAACAAAACTCGATTTAATCTGGTTCAAAAGGTGTATTTCCTGTGAAGAGGCTTTTTGGTCAGGAGGCACAAACTTCATTAGCACAAAACCAAGAGTCATATGAGGAGCTTTGTCTTGGAGATTATGGAGGTCCATCCTTTTGCAGACAGGAGGATATGAAAACATTTTTCAGATGATACATTAGTCAATCAATAGCTTCATGTCAAACAGGACCTTACCTATGTCCTTTGCTTATTTAATTAGATATTTTTCAGGACTGGCTAAAACCACACTACCACATCACTGCAAGAATACAATTGATTTTGGAGAATGAGTAGGGGAAGGAGGACAGCTGAGAAAGAATTTGGTCTTCTGAGATGCTAGGGATCCTGCATGTGTGTTGAATAACAAACCCTTTTGTTTATTCAGTAGCACCGATTTTGTTATGAGCAGGTTCTTCAAACTTAGACAAAACTCAAAGGGCTTTCTTTTAAGTGCAGAAACCCCACCCAACTCTCAACCTGAGAAAGGCATGTGAGTTAACTCCTATTACGCTTAGTCTGAGCTAAAACGACATCACTTTTCACTCTCAGCCTGAGACCTAATGAGCTTCAGCACTTGAGATGTGAAAGACCAATAACTTAATCCACTGTTTGAAGCAATCCCTATTTTTAAAGCAGTGCTGTATTTGATTAAGCCACTGTAAAGCTCAGCAGAGCTGTGTCAAGTTAAATTATATTCTTTAAAGTAAAAATGCCATTTTACATGAAACGTAAAACTTCAGTCTTACTGCATTTTTATAAGAAAACCAAGTACCATTTATTTACAACCAGACAGCCCCCATTAATAGCAATCTATAGCTGGCAGATGTTATGGGCCTGGATGTGTTTTAAAGTACTAAAATATTATCTTGCAGATTTATAGATTAAAAATGTTGAACTATGTTTTCAAAGGTATGTACAGATTCCCTAAATTCAAAGCCACAAGATACCCCTGTGGTACTCACTGAGTGATTACGCAAGTCCCAATATGATATAAACATTGCTGCTTTTACCAAAAAAAATTTAATCTCATCAAAACTGTCCTTATTAGCTCAACAGAGTATGTTTCCCACAATCCCACATTGACTGGCATTTGTAACATTGCCTTTCTTAAACCTGTTACCTGGGACACTCCATTTGCACTCTCTAAATATTGGCACAACGTTAGAGTTCTTCTAGTCCTTTGGAAACTCACCAGTGTTCAAAGACATTAAAAATCAACACTAAACACCCGGACAGTTCCTTGGCCACCTCTGTTGAAATTATTGGATGCGGGTTGTTCAGATTCAATGTTATTAAAATTATCAACTTTGGCATTTTGGAAAAGAAACTATATCAGCAGCATCATAGTACTATATGACTACATACCTTGGCTTTTCCTCAAATACAGAACAGAAAAGTTTCTGAAGCACTTCTGGTTTTTCTGCATTGTTATTAAATATTGTACCATATCCACCTAGGAATAGACTAGCGCATTTTCCAGGTACTTAACCCCTACCCCGCAATGCATGCATGCGCACATGCAGACACACACACATTTTTTGACGTTTCAGTACCTTGACTAAAAGTTCTCTTTGTGTACTATAGTTCTCATAATTTTTTAATTCTTTCTAGCATCTAGGCCATACAGTGTTATCAATTTACCTTTTCTCCTTTTCTTATATAACAGTAATAATGAATACTCATTTTCCTTCCAAGCTGGGCTGTTCAACAAGTGCTACCTTTTTTCTTGAACACAGAATCGTGGCTTTTAAGACAGAAGCAGAAATTCTGAGACTGGCTGCAGTGGGGCTAGGACACCATTCCCACTAGATTTCAAAGCTTATGAGGACGAGGTGATCAAGTGATCTCTGCCGACAGATGGCAATCCATTTCTTGTTCTGTCCAAGGATTCTCCAGCCTTTAATCTGTCATTGCAAATCTATTCAATAGCGATACTCTGTGTAGTGCAACATCATCCTGTGATACTCAAACCTCCTTTCATTTGTGACCTGAATCATATTTGCATTGCTATCTACCAAAGTAAAGATTAACAAATACTAGACAACAGAGCTGAAAATTACCAGCAATGACACTTAGTCTGTATCTAATTCTTCTGTTATAAAAACTTTAGCAACACCAGGACTATCACTGATTAATTTCTGAATTTGGAAATGAGGTACACCATCAGTCAAGTCTGAGAGATGTGCATCTCTGAGAAGAATTTTTGGAAAAATGTATGTGACACACTGGAGCAGATGTATCTTTGGCACCGGTGATCTCAATTGCTCAACATATTCTTGCATCAGTAGCATCTTTCAAACACACAGATGTTCTAACAGAATAAAGTTATAGTTAGGAGAATACTTAGGCACTAAAGGTTGCTTTTATTCAAACTTAAATAAGAGTTGGAGGTCTTCAGGACTTCAAAATATCCTGCCATTTTCTTTGGGTGTTTAAACCAAGCTTCAGGCTCATACTAGTTACTCAGATTTGCAGATATTGGCCAAAACAATCCCAAACCTCAGCAACCAGCCTCAAAGTATCTCCTAAATGTACATCCCACACGTATTCTGTTTAACTGGAGAAGCATCTGATTTTGTCAGTAGGCTGTAATGGTGAGAGGAACAAAGGTAAATAGAAGGACTATCAAATTGTTGTCCCTCCGCTTGTTAACACAGAGGCGACGATTGCCCTTGGCTGTACCATCAGGGCATTTGGGAAGATGGCAGTAAATTCGATAAAGCTAACCCCACTTGTGATTTCCCCTATACTTTATAAATTGACTATATATATATGGTGTGAAATACAGCCATTAAACTGAGAGCTTGTTGGCTGAAACAGCGCAGACCATTTACCAGAATGCCTTGGGAAGCTGAACAAACTTTCTTTCCATGCTGTGCTCATGGGAACATGAAGTTTTCTCTCACAGAGGTTAAAATGTTTGAAAAGTGGAGCCCTATATAAAATTCTGTTTGTGCAGCTGAAGTTCTGACGCTGTTTACCTGAAATGTTTCTATAATTCCTAAACTTTTGAGTTTCAGGTTGGTGATTTGCGAGTAGCAGATTGCACTCTCCTGAACTAAATCTAACAAGCACCACAAAGTGAAAATAAACTGGAGAGACTTGAAATAAAAATCACTTCAAGAAATCTAAGCATGGTGGGGTTTTTTGTTTTTTTTTCCTCCCACTTTAAGCCAACTAAACTCCCAACACATTCTGATCATCTCGCCACAGTGTGTCTGTGCTGGTGACAACTGATTCATGTGTACATTTACATATCCCCTCAGTGCCAGCAGCAGAATACAAAATGGGTCCTCCTGCTCTGGCAGATGACACAGCGCTGGCAAATCAGGAGGAGCTGTCAAAAACAGCTGTCCATTAAAAGAGTTTGCTGAAACAACTAAGAGCTGTTTGAAAATGCTAGGTGGTAGAATTTAATTGGAGTAGCAACTGTTCAAAATTAAGATTAAAAAGGACCAGTCGGTACGGGTGGGTTTCAGGTTTAAGGGGTGTTTTTATACATGGATATTTACATTTGGGATATAAACAATTAAGTTTGCTGATTTCCTCTGCCTCTTTCTGCTTATGCTCATTCTCCATCCCCTGGGTCAGAAAGTTCAGGCATGTCCATAACTGATCTGTTGTGCATTAAGCACAGCAACTATCCATACTGGTACCCAGG
Organism: Haliaeetus albicilla; assembly: GCF_947461875.1. Classification (NCBI taxonomy): domain Eukaryota; kingdom Metazoa; phylum Chordata; class Aves; order Accipitriformes; family Accipitridae; genus Haliaeetus; species Haliaeetus albicilla. The sequence continues at coordinate 23,711,826 of NC_091494.1, read as the reverse complement.
CAATGTTATTTTAGAGATAAAGGGAAAAATGAGAAATTCATGTTTTTTAAAAGCAGCCTGTCTGTGTGGGTGCAAATGCTATTATGCCGCACTGCTGCTACATTATTAGCTGCCCATGTGGACAGGGGATGTGGTTAGTTTTCTACAGTGGGAACAAGATGCAGGCACAGACGGCCCAAACTGAGCTTCCAGCAAGTGTGTTCAATTACACCATGCACCCTGTTTAAAGACCACATTTGTCTCAGCACATAAAATTGCATGCACATAAATGAAGGACTTTATGAAGTCTTCCCCTTAGTATGAATGCAGTCTTGGGAAAAGAGACCATTGTAACAGCCCAGAAAATTTCATTTTTCTCTAGGAGCTTGATTTGAATGTGCTGGAAACAATGCTAAGCCCTGGTTTGGCTTAGGTGGTCTCTGAATCAGAAACTTGACTGTGGAATAAATGTAGCAGAATAGAAACACAGGCAAGCAAAACTGTTTGGCAAAAACTAGAGACCCTGCATATTCTCCCTAGTTTAGCTGAATATTTTGTTCACCAAAAACATTTGAAAAAATACTGAAATGAAGTTAGTGTGTTTCATTTTGACAGTGTCAAAACAAAATTATTTTAATTTTGCAACTTAAAAGGTTTTACATTTCAAAATTTTGTTCTTTTTGTTATTCTTCAGAGAAAAATATTCAAAATACCAGGAAAAGGTTTTCTTCAAGCTCAAATAAAAGTGTTTCTTTTTTTGACTTCTTTTTTCTCTGCAGCAGGCTCTAGCACAGGCAAGCAGAAGATCTGCATTTAGTTCTTCATTTTGCGACCAAGTCCTCATCATAGAGCCTCGGGCACTGACTCTGCTTATGTGCTTTAGCTTGGCACATCTGTAAGTGTGTGTCTAAAACGTTTCTAGTACTTTGATTACTTGGTACTTATTCCTCTCCTCATACAAGTAAAAATCTCCTTGGTGTTTCCTTTTAGAAAGCAAACACTGTGGGACACTAACTGTGTCCTGTCTGTCGCAGGTCAACGAATTTGGTCTCAGGCAGTGAATCAAGAGAGGCAATGAGTATTAAGTACATAGCCTAGATTTCTTCTTGCTTGAAACACAAAGATCTACGTCTTGAAAGAATTCAGAATAGCCATGGACATTTTGCAATAGTATTTTTTAATTTTTAGTGCCATTGAACATTTTTAACATTGGTTATAACTTTTTAATATGTTGGACCCTACTTTTGGTTTGTTTGCTTTAAATAAAATCTGCTTTAAAATGTAAAAAAACCCCAAAACTGTTGCAGCAAATCAAAAAGCATGCAGGCACTAAAATTAAATTTCCCATTCTGGAAGAAAAAATAGAAGTTGAAAAGGCATTAGGCTCAGTTTCCCAGCAGAAACCTTACAGTAATGCCTGTGACTGCAAGTATATAGCTCAGTGTATGCAATACATTGCAACTAGAAGTAGCAGTGACAGCTGGTGGGTTAGTAAACAGATTTCATTTCAGTTTTTGTCTGAAAATTATACAAATTTTTCTTTAATACGATTCTTCGCTACATATTCTGTTTCCATTCAATGATGAGGCCATTTCCAATTTGTATCCAAGCTCTGTTAAATATTTTATTGGACTTAACACACATAAATGAAACAAACAAAAATCATTTTGAAACACTTGAGTGAAGTTTGTAGTCTACTGGAATGATTAAAAAATGTAGGTCCTAACAGAGTTCAGAAGAGGCTGGGCATAAACGGAAAGCATGTTAACAGCCTTGTATGCACATAGTGCCATACACACCAATAAAACCCAACACATCCTTTTAGGGTGTTTTACTTGAACAGAGATGTATTTTTTCTTTAGTATTTTCTGAAATTTCCTTCAGGAAATTCCTTTAAGTAATTTCTCCCCCCCCCCCTTCTTTCCCTAAACTGCCTCAAAAGCCTCTGAACTGATGTAGGCTTGTGGAAAAAAAACTTATGCAAAAAAGCAGAAGAAAGAAAATGCCTTAAGTGATCCAAAAGACATTATTTAATGACACAAAAGCACTGAGGCTCACTCTATTTCTTTGCATGGATATGTACAGATAGGAAGGGAGAGAGAGGGATCTCCAAATGGGTTGGGCAATTTCAATTAAAAAAAAAAAATCCTATTTATGTTTACATTAAGAACTCTACTTAAACATCTATTTTATGATAAATTGCCTGTAACTGTTCATTGGCCAAAGGCTAAGTTTTGAGTCAGACACACACCCCCAGCTCCCAGGAACAGTAAGAGGGGTGGCTCACAGAACTCTCTCTGCACTGGGTATAGCCTCGGGGCAACAGACAGCCATGTCTAAGATGAAATCTGTTACTTCATTACATCTTTTCATATCCAAATAATTTGTGCATACAAGCAGCTATATGTAGATTAGCTAGCAACATCCAAAGATGTAATACAGCTTTACTGCTTTGTTTCTACCACTGCAACCTCACGCTGCACAGGCTTTACAGAAACAAACAAAAAATCCTGATATGAGATGATAAAGCAACTCTGGATTGAAACTCTAAAATACTACATGGCTTTTGTGTGAGGTGGGAGAGTGTTGAGGCAGGTAGGACAGGCCTGTGCTACGATCAGAGCGGTGATCATGGAAGAGAAGCGGTCATTAGTTTGGACGTTAATAAATCTTTTCTTTGCTCTTTAACCAGCCACTAAGTATGGGTTTCATGTCCCTGAATGCTGCAGAATCCCACATGTTTCATGCGTATTAGCAGCGTGTGGACCAATACGGGAAAGAACAGCTTTCATATTAGTTCATGTATAAATCAATATACAACTGTATTGAAATCTAATACATTGCACAGACACTGATATAATCTTGCCATTAAAACATCACTCTCTATTTCCTTTTATTAAGGCCTTTGCTTTTAAAGTTCACCCGCTCTGCATGCTCTGTACTGCCTCCTGTTTCAAACTGCACGGTTCAGCAAGTCCTCGGTACCCCAACATATTATCTTTACAATGTTTTTTTCATTATTCACATCCACAAACATCCCTGTGATTAAGAAGAGGTGAGTCTAGGTAATGATAATCACTGCAAAGCTAGAAATATCTGATACCTGCATCAAATCCCAATAGCATGTTTTTAGTGCCGCCACCAGCTGATTCAATACTGCGATAGCACTGCTAACCTACACCACACATTTTACCATTAGTAACTGGGACCCAACTTTAAACTCAGAAGAGAAGAAACAGCTCTGTGCATTTATGTATGTGAGCTCCATGAAGGGAACAAAGATCTTTCATCCACAGCTGAGACACTTACAGGCTGGCCTTAATAAAAGAGTGAACTCATGGGGTCTTTTCCATATTGCTTAGAAGCATGGGCAGTTTTAATAGGTTTTATCAAAGTTTTAAGAATCGTAGGACTAGAAAATTACCCTAACAAGGTCCAGTGAGAGGATATGGAAAAGGGGATTTAAGGGAGATGAAGAATATACAAGTTAACTGTGATTTTCTTCTATAGGGAGCTTTAATATTAACAAGCCTGATCATCTAGTAAGTGCGAAGCAAATGCAGTATTGGATGCTCTCTCATACACATGTTTCAAGATTGCGTTATTCAATGCAAAGAGCAGAATGCTGTATCACTATGGTGGAAGCTGTCAGACTTCCTTGAAATGATACTAAAACCTCTGCACACCAGGCCACTGAAAAGCTGTTTGAACTAAGTAAAGCTGCCATGATGTTATCTACAGGGCAAAATCCAAAGGCAATCTCTGGGTCCAGCCACATACAACGGGGTCAACTACACAGGCAACACTAATCTCAGCCAGAGCTAAGGCAGCCCTAAATACAAATGTAAATTGAGAAACAAGAAAGGGGGATATAAAGAAATGAGGGATCATTCTTAAATCAAAAGCTATGGCAGGTCACACTGCTCACTCATCTGTGTGTGCACTTCGTGATTCTCATTCAGTTCTTCTGGATTCTCAAACAAAGTGCGGAGTCCTAAAAATATTTGGAACTATTACAAAGCATAAATTATAGATGTGTCGAGAAAATGGAAAAAGGTGTCTTGGGCCTACTTAGAGCACAAAATGATCTCAACCATTATTCAACAACGATATGAAGATCTTTTATTTCATTTCTTCTTAACAGTTCCCTGTGTTTGCTATCATTTCTTGCCCAGCACCGTGTCAATAATTACTAAATTAGCAGGACGCCTGTACAATTTCAGCTAAAGTGTTATTACTGACAAGTCAAACAAAGAAAGCTGATCGAAAAGATGGGACTCCATCTCCTTATTTAAATGGACCGTGTTCACAGAAGAAGATTGAAACTCCTTTTTCTTCAAAGGAAGAAGGGAAGGGTATAGTTTACATTTTGTGCTGCTCAAGGACAGAGAGTCAGAGGAAATGCCTTTTTAATGTAAACCTCTTTTCATTTCCAAGGGACAAAAATGAAGGTTATTTAAAAGAATCATGCTTGGTGGAAGAAGTAATTATGTATTTTTTTCAAATCTTAGAGGAATAATGCTTTTATATTTCCCTGAGATGACCCAATTTGCTTTGTGATGTGCTCCCTTAAATGGAAGTGTGCTGACTTCTTTGAACCTCATTGTTTTTAGTGTCTAAAGAAGCTCCTCTCATACCACAGTGTTGATTGATTTTGGCTCTGTACCAGTGCCCAAATATTCATAAATCTATTGCTGGTTTATACAACCCACAAGTGAAAATGTTGTACAATATCTACCCCTCGATATCTCTAAAACACTCACATGTAATGACACATTCAAATTAGTGTTTTTGAAAAGTATTGCTTGATACAGCATCCAAATTTATAACTCATTTGGGCTGGAAAGCTCCATAATCTGAAAGATCCAAAAGGATTTCCAAGATCGTGCAGACCTTTCTTAATATTTATTTGATGTTATCTCTTTGAGGTAATTTTTGGTGGAATAAATGTGAGTACCTATTGGCATGCCTAAACATTTGAAATAGGATGCAGTTCTGTAACCTTCCTCAGCGGTATATTTACCTTTACTGTTTCATTACTCCAGTGGCTCATTCCCCCAAAAAAGAAGAGGTTTCACAATCAAGATCAACAGCTCACTTGTTTTTTAATCCGAATCACCTACTTCAACACTGTTGAAAGTGTTCTGGAATAGTTTTTTTTAGGCAGCAACTACGAAAACATGGGAAAAAAGAAAAAGAAAAAAGAACCATAATCATCCTAATATGGTAAAACACAAAAGGAGACAAATTCCATCAGTCTTAGTCATCTAACGATTAGTATGTGCTACTGCCCTAAATCTGGAATTTATTTAGTTGTTGTCACTTGTCATGTAAACAAGCCAACAGGGACTACTTAAATCTATAAAATTAGACATTAGGTTTTAGGCCCTTTCATGTTTTTTTGATTAGGCCTAGGAAAGGTCCTAATCACTCACTGGCTCTCTAGGCGCTGCCTTAATGCAAATAAATAAACAATGATAAACTACAGCATCTCACTGACATTTTTCAAACCTTAAAACCTATTTTATTTCATTTTTTTTGGCAAAAGTTCTGAGTTGAGTTCTCACTATCTCCAAAGCAAGTCACTTCTATTCCGACAGAGCTGAATCCATTTACTAATTTCACTTGTATTACACCCTATTCTATTCCATAGTTCACAATTAGATGAATAACTAGTTTAATGTCTGTCATGTGCTACTTGCAATTCTACAGTCTCACAGGCCAGGGTACAATTATGCAAACTGAACCATTTTCTAGGCTACAACCATTTAGAAGTCATCTTCTGCTGTTTAATCTGCCTGAAACTTTTTTTTTTTTCAAAATAGACTGTTCTCAAAGCTTTAATTTTCATGAAAAGATTGAATACAGAAGACTTTTTTCCCCAAAACACAAGTGTTTCAAAAAATGTGACCAACTGAAAGCAAAGAAACAGATTTTTACACAGATTTTTGGAAATAAGTGGCGATATTGCAGTAGACTTCACTGCAAAAAAAGCACCAGTCCTTTTTAATGCTGAAGGTACTTTTGAGGCTAGGGGCAAAGTGATCTAGTAATGATGCTAATGACTTATTTAATTATTTGCCTTTTACTCAAAATCATTTGTAAGACCTTTAGGTATGCATCTTCAGTTTCTGAAGATGCCATAGGAAATGTAGAATGAAATGAAAAAAAAAAAATAGATCCTGAAACAGATAAAATTTGTATTTTCACTTTATCACACAAGGAGAAGGGATATTCTGTGAAAATTAAAAGCAACAGATATTTGAATATACTTCTTGCAGAATGCACAAATTAATCTGTGGTACTCTAGGCCACAAGATATTTATTGAGGATAAAAATTTAGCAAGAGACAAAAAATTACTAGTGTTCTATGACTCTTGATTCAATTACAGAAAATTAAGTACTTTAAATGGTACTTAATCTCCACAGAAGAAGGAAACGACTCTCCTCAATGAGTAGATTATACCATGTTATTTATTAAGGAGTTTCTTGCACCCTCTTGAGAAGCACCTGGTTCTGATCACTGCTACATTCAGTCTAGGGAAGTAGGTGGAATTGGTCTGATCCTCCATAAGCACGTTCACTACTACCTAAACAGAGTTATATCTGGCGTAACGTGTAGCTACACCTTAGTAATGAGTAACAACATCATGCAAGGAGAAATGAAGTACATGTTCCCCTGGTATTGGGAGAATTTGGCAGAAAAGGTATAGCTACCCAAATTGGACTTAGAAGTAAAGAATTAACACCCTTGCATTTGGAAAAAAACCCAATGCCATCTAGACAGCTTTGCATGAGATTTGTGTAAGGTCATTTTAGGCAGTGAGAACATGGATGTGTACTTAACCATCTGTATTATTATTCCAGGAGAAATGTTCTCCTTACTCATACGTTCCCAGTCCATGCAGGAAGGAAACAATGACTGCTCATGCTAAGATGGATTTTCTTTTTAAGCAGAATTGCAATGGTGTTTACTTTGGCAGGGAACAAATTTAGTGCTAGTTAAAACCCTTTTTGTTGACTTTTACACTCATTACATGCTGCTGCAGCAACTCATGAAAATTATTAATAGAAATACAAATAGCCAAATGTTTTTTAAAATCACTGTTTGTTGCCTTTGAGTCAATAATTAGATCTTTGTATTTAGAGAACTGAGATATTGAAGAAAAGTATGGCATTCTGAGGAACTAGTTCATTACAGTGTATTTTGCAATATTAATACTTTGTAAGGAAGCTGAGAGTCTGGTATAAAGGTTTAAAGAAACTCCAAAGATTTCTCAGCTTATCCCTAAATTATTACTTTTTATCACTGAGATTCCTGAGGGAATGTTCATAACTTCAAAGAAATCACAGCAACAGTGCAATGTAAACAGTTACTTCCAACATGCAATCAGTTTGGCCAAGATTCATCTCCCCTATATGAGGCAGCTAACTGAAGTACCTACTTTGTTACCCTACAAAGCTTTGTTACCCTACAAATAACTAAATAGGTGTTGGAGGAAATCGGGAATCTCATAAGGACAATTCAGATTATAGACAGGCTAAATTGCCTCCTTAAGGTGCCTCTTTCACTCCATTGACTACCTGGAGAGCCACAGGAGAGTATATTCTTAAGTACCTTAGTTAAGTGCCTAAAGTTAGGTGGAATAAATCTGGGCCTTGTGTGTGAAAATATTTTTATACATGGGCCTGATTCATGTTTACACTTTTGCTCAACAGAATTTAATTCAAGACACTCAGCTTTCTGTATATATAGTGGGATTCCACAGAGTGTTCATCATGTGTCTAATCCAGCTCCTGTTGAAACAATGTTATATCTTCTTTGGGAGATAAGAGACTTGGTCTACCACAATGCTGTGTTAAATTCTCAATAAGTACAACTCCATGGTGTCTATTAAGCAGCTGACCTTACTAAGTGATCCGCCGGTTCTGTTTGGTCTTCCTTCAAAATCTATACTGAACATATGTGCACACATACAGACGCATGAAACCATGCATAAGCATTATTGGCTTACACTGAATTTTAGGCACAAGATAATTTCTTCTGGCAACGCAAACCCACAGGAGACAATTGAATCTTTTAAGTACCCCCTCATGGAGCTCTCTTGTAAATACCAACCCCGAGGGGAAAATGTTATATCACACTAGAGTATATAGAAAAGTGATCACCAATAGTTTTCAGAGCACGCATGGGTCTCCACAGCTGGTATTTTCCTGATTCCACCATTCACACAGCTGCACGTTCAAGTTTCGGCCACCCCTGAAAGTTTCCAGTCATGAAAAGTGGACTTACATGCTTAATATTCTGTATACTGGCTTTTTTCTTCACAATAACTCATAGTTTCCTGCCTTCTGGTAGGAAAATGTTGATTTAGCTGCAAGATCCTAACTGAGAACCATTTCTTAGGGAAGATGTAAATAGTGTGTAAAGACAAAACAAACCCAGTGCCACGATCTCAGCGCCTGGTGTTATTTGGACTGAAGTCTTCACATGTGCTCCAGGTCTAGCAATGCTCAGCTGGACTTACACTGGAAGGAGTCCGTAACAAAAGTAATTTTGCAGGATCATCTTCTACCAACAAAAACAATGTTATGGCTGCCTGAGGCTGGTGCATCTTCTATGACATTACTTTTAGGAAAGGGTGCAGTTCTGGTCATTTTGTAAACAGATGATTGCTCCTTTGAAGGGACTGCGAGCTGGGATCTTCAGCTCATGTGAACCTACACGGCTTCCAGAAGTGATGCCAACTGACACCTGCTGAGATCCTGGCACACCAAATTCTAAACGGATTTACAAGTTTCTCTCCCCAATACCAAATGCTATGATGCCTACATCAAACAGTCAATTACGTGTGGGCTGCTTCTAAACAAAAGTTTTTCTAATTGTTTCAGATACACCATCTGTTTCTGATCAAAACCTTGGTGAAACTGCAAACCCTCACAAACATCATCCTAGATTTCTCTTTTGAATGAAATCAGCTTAGTACTGAAGCGTATAACTTCAAAGAGCTCTGCGGTGCTGTTGTTATCCAAATGTACATGAAGCTCATGGGTCTTCCTAGACGAGAGATCGCAAGGGAACAGCTTTCACGCTAGTTTTTTATTTTCACCTACAGGGAAAATACCATGAAGATGGCATTTTCCAGTTGTTTTTTGTTTTGTTTCTAGAAAAAACTAGGCAGACTTGGTTCAGGATTTCTTTATTATTTTCATATAAAAACAATCTCAAGATTGGTGCTTAAATAGATGCAAATAAATATTTCAGCTGAAATCCTCAGAGTGCTTTTTGTTTTACTATGGACATCTCTTCCCATCTAGATACAAGTTTTGTCTTTAACTTCAGGATATTTCTTAATATACTGACTACAATAGTGTTTACATTCCCCAAGCAGGACTCCCTGCCTAGCCCATTCTTCTACTCAGAAATATACTTCAGTGTAGCTGGCATGAGACAAAAAAGAAAACTTCCCTTGGACCAACACCAACACATTTCAACAAAGCTTCTGATCAAAGTGCAAGAAAAGAAATGAGAAACAAGAAAGGCAATAGTTGCAACAGCTCAACAGCTATTGTGGAATTTCTTTAGGGAACCAGAAACCATCCTTAAAGAATCTATAAGGTGGCATTAAAGTATGAGCAGCATTTCAACAAAATGCCAAGAAGAAAACTTTCATCAAGGAAGTTTAACCATTTCTGTCAGTTTAGAGGTCAAAGAGGCAGGATGACAATACATCCCAGGGGGAAAAGGCTTCCTCTGTAGGAGCTGAAGAGCAGGTGAAAAGGAGGAATGCATCTGGTTCCAGAAGTCTGGGTACCACGAGTACAATCCAACAGTGTGGGTTTGCAATGCTTTATAGAAAATGTGTCTCTCTCTGTGATTGTTACTATGACATTATGGGCAAAAGCTTGCTCTTGGTTAATCTAGTACAGCTCAATTGATCATAGTTGAATAACTCCAGATGTAATAATGTGGAATCCGTCCCATTATATATTTAAACCTGAACTTAATGGATGAAAAGAAAATCCTTTGAATAATGAAAGAATAAAGAAAGCACAATATGACTATGGCTTAAACACACCAACACTGATCACAAGCCTGGTAATGAAACACTGTTTACTGGCCATGATATTTTTATTTTCCGAAATATTTCCTGTGCATAATTGCTTTGGAAGTTACAGCTCTAAGGCACGACACATTTTTGTGACAGTAACATCAACATGTAGAGAAAAACATTAGCGCTCAGTGTCAAGCACACTTGAGTTTTTCAATACACTTTGAGGAAGATACTCATAAAGGCTCATCACAATGGCATGGAGGACTAATATTCCAGACAATTAGGCTTTCTACTTCAGATGGGACAATTCAAATGCGGATGTCTTTAAAGCACATTTTCATCCCCTTTATTGCTCACAGGAGGAAAAGAGATGCCTTTTTTGTTTATAAAATGTAGGGCTGAAAACTGTCTGAACAGATGCTGGAGACTGTAATGTCTCACTTTCACTGTTGCAGAAACCACCACTTGGTCATCTTATGCCCCTTTCTCACTAAATCTCATATAAATATGATTATGACTTAAATTGTTATGGTTTGCAGAGGGTTATAGTGGTAGAAAACATAAAGCTGGAGTCAGCCATTGGAAAATCTTCCCTTTCCCTTCATGACATTTTCTTTAAAACTTACAAAGTCTATGCTTGCTAAATAAAACTGAAGGTCTTTGCCACCTGAATCTAAATTGAATATAATTGGATACTTGTATGTCAAAGCACTCAGAGACATAAATCCAAGTATCAGCACATCAATAGGAAGGCAATTGGGTCACAAGATAACCTATAGTATATGTGATATATCTTCTTAAAGCTGTTCTCAGAATCCAAGGAATTCTTTTGTTAGACACTGAGTGGATGTCTCTTATTAAGGGGGTGTTTATAATGGTGGACAATGCAATTCAGATATAGAGCCTACACTAGTCTTCCATCAAAGGTAGAGAGAAACCTAATAGCCTAACATAAATCTCTCCAATACTTCAATGGCAGAACATTTGAGCAATTTTTAAATGTAGTCGTGAGTATCAGAAATGTATCTGAACCTAATGGAGAGCGCAAAGGTAAAGGAGACCTTGAAACGATCAAAACCCGCTTGTCCAAGTAATTATGCAGACAATTTCTAACATTATTTTTTCATGCCTAAACTAGTTAAGAAGCCTCAGCCAACACAAGAAGAAACCCTGGCCTAGTGATATGGACAGAGGATTTCATATTCCAACAAGGGATATAAAAATGAAATTATAATTGCAGGCGGAAGTCTTCAAAATATTCTTACAAAAGAAGAGAAGTCAAGAATAAAATTAAGTGATGAAATCCTAAACAGGTGAAAGTCTTTTAATTTTACCATGTTCCTAATTTAGCAAACTCCAAGTTTAATCACAAAGGGTAGGACCAGTGCTTACTGTAGAACATATCAAATCCATAATCATTTAGCTGAAAATGGGGTTATGATGACAGGGCAGCAGAGTCATTGCTAATGCTGGCTACTAAGTAGATCAGTAAAGCCAAGTACCTGGCTCTGATAAACTGAAATGTACCAGGTTTTTGGTACAGTGACTTAAGTTAGCACAGCCAAGTCTACAATACACTCAGATATACATAATTCTGCTTTATGGCACTCCTTACTGCAACATATGCAGACTTCCCTCCCTTTCCACCAAGCTATATAGATTTTCTAAATGCATGCAAATGTATCCAAGATGGCTCATTTTGTTACCAATTCCCCAAGTGCTAACATTCTAATCATTAACTAATTGTCTCTGTGCTCTATTGACAACTCAGCCACCTTCTTGCTAATTTTTGCTGACATGACGGAGGCCCTGAAGAACTGGGTTAACCTTTCAATGTCCATTGAAGATCCACAGGTCTGATGACGATTGATTGACCTGGCCCCTATGTTAGATAAAACCTCATCAGCTTTCCAAGTGATTTGTGTAATGAGGCGTCAGTAATTGACAACAGGTAAGTGAACTTGGAAGCCTCCTTCTTCATTGCTCTACAAAAATGAGCAGAAAATTCAAGTATCAGTAATGAGTGCAAACTTGTAGGAGTTAGCATAAAATATGGGTGCATATGTGTGCATTGTAACATCATATATTTTTTTCTTACAGATATGCACAAGAGCACAGGTATAATGTGCTCAAAATATCTGACACTTGGGTTCTCTTCCTACATATATAAGTGATATGTGTCTTTTATATATGCATATGTGTGTATATATATTACACATATATATTGTATTTGGTTTGTTACAGAAGCATATGCTCGCTCCCATGTTCTCGTAAAATCTTCTGCATGGTTTAGGAGTCTATATAGTACACATCAATCTGGATTATGATAAAATAAAGCTACAGAATGTCTTCTGTTTCCAAATGCTTACTGAATGTTCAAGGAGTAAACTGGAGCTGGCTATCCAGATTCTTGGGTCCCCACCTAACCCTGACTTTATTAAGAACAAGAATTAAATGCTCTCAGACAAGCACAGGATAGTTGCCTCACTATGGTTTTTAAAGGTAGTCTACACAGCCCTACACCTGTTTTCTCAGTGGTGCTATGTGGACTATGGAAAGCACTGCATTCTCATCTCTACGTGAGTCAGCTCTGCCGCTCCCATTTCAAGTCATTTATACGTGCTTCCAAACAAATTTCTTTAAAGCATGACTCACTTTTGTGCTCACAACATGTACCCCAAATGATTAAAACTATTCTAAAAATAGAAAGGGAACAACTGAATTTGCTGTACCATAAACCTCTATGGTTGTCTTCTTTTAATTTTACATTAAATAGCTATAGAACCATCCACATGGGACAATGATACAAGGTGAAATAAGAGCAAATATTATTAACAAAGAGTGATCTTCTGGCTGACTCATCAGGGCCAGCCAGAGAGCATGAAACGTTTCATCTATGCAGATAGGCACAGAGCTATACACACCGAAACCGCACACACATATGCTCAAATGAAATATAAATGTAGTATATTTGTTCAAAATTATTTTCTCAAAAAAAAAAAGCCATGCAAAATTCTGGATTTTGTATCCTAGTTCACCTGCGGAAAAACAGAAAATCTCCTGTCTTCCCTCTTTAGCTCTGTGTCCCTGCACTTTCTTCATTCCTTTCAATTTTTTGTGCCAAAAATACTTGCAGTTTCCAGATAACTCTGTGTTGGTGTCCATGTGGCCATCAGTGCTTTTCATCTGATGACACAGACAAAACTGGCAGCTCTTATCAGAATTAAGCCAACACCATCTCACACATGTATGTGCATTTCTGTTCGAGTATTTTTTAAAAAATTTTTTTGCATCTTGAAGGTTTTCAAGAGTCCATATACTTTATCTTCATAGCCATTATTTGGATTTGGCATCATATCACTTATAGTAAAGTTCAACTGATTATAGTGATAATTAAGGAAAGTGACTTCTACAGAAAATAAGATGTTTCTGTAGAAACGAGGACTCTATGGATATTGTCTTCAGAAAGAAGAAAATGGAATTATCTCATTTGCATGTATGTTGTTTAAATGACCACCTTTATACATGTTTTATTTTTCTTGTAGAATTTTGGAACAGGGGTCTGAGTTGCTATTTTATCATGATAAACTGCATCTACTGGAAAACTCCTATTTTTAGCTGAAATTTATAAGACTTCTCTGCATTTTTAAAACATCCATTTCTAAAGCATTTAAAATAAACAAAGGAACATCCTACTATTGCCCAACAATATCGCCTATCATAAAGAAAACACAAAATATTTTAAAATGTTACCTAAAATGAAAACACTGTTAGTTGAAATGAAACATAGTGTATAAAATCCTGGCACAACTGAAATCAATGGCAAAGCTGTCATTGACTTCAGCGGGCAAAGGATTTCTTTAATGTTTCTTATGTACCACAATGGGTTGTTAAAGTCCAGTCCTGATTTTATTGAAGGAAACTACCAATTTCTTCATTTGAAATGCTTGAGGGTTATCCCTTGAAAAGCCTGCTGGCCCATTACCAAAAGCTGACAAAAAGCCCCCAATCCTCTTAGAATCCCAGTTTTCTTCCTTATGATGCTAGGCATTTTGTTTGTGATACAGCTGATATTTACTTTTTTTTTTTCCTTCTAATTCAGCAGGCATTGCTGTTCTTCAGGGGCAGCCCTATTCAAAACTCCTGTCAGCATCATGTGAATCCTACAGAATGACTTGGCACGGACCTCCCTGCCCTATGCCTTGTCCTGTTCACTTTGATGAAGCCAAAGATTAGGTCTTACCTTTCCACAGGCAGAGACCATTAGGCAGTTCCTAAATACAACCAGAGACTAGTTCAGTGCAGTTCCATATGATTCGAGAAAAAAGTTGGATTTTGAAGATGATCATGCAGAGAGGCATTTTTGATTTGGGGTGACAGTGAGATCATTTTCCACAGTGAGTTACTGCCTGACTTGGCTGCCAAACCCATTCTTCATCATTGTCCTGCACATCATCAGTTCACAAGAGTAGAACAATATACATACCTTTTTGTGTTTCTTACCATTTTTTAAAAGCCTTGAATTTACTTAAAATAAGGCAGACAGAGATCCAAAACATAAATATGGGAAACATCTTATAATTCAACATATTACCATATTTTTTAAAAGTTCAGAAGTGTCTTGAATCCTAGGAACTGAATCTATCATAAATATACAAAATGAATAACCTAAATCTGTAGGAAAGATAATTTATTTTTTTCTAAGGATACTCGTTACTTTGTTTTACCATTTCAATCTCTAAATAATTAATATTTTCTCTACTTTCAATTTGGTGACTGGATGTAAAATATTAAACTTTATAATAATCTTTGTACTCATTTATATTTATCTGCCTATATAAAACCCATTATATCAATATGGAAGCAATAGATTGAAATGATTGTAACATATATATATGTATGCACATTTGTACTTGTATACACTCTTCTCCGAAAAAAATCCTGGTAATTAAAAAGCACATATAATGGCAACTTCTACCCATCATTTTAAAACTTAAAAGTTAACATAGTGAACTTTCAAACCGCAAATAATCCTTATTTAATATTATTTGCTCTATAGTGAAAAATGTACATATGAGTGATGTCTAATATGCAATAACATTAAAAAATAATCTAACCACATTTGTATTAAAACTAGTGGAAATAGAAGCTTACCAGCTAACTAAAAACAGAAACATGAGGTCTTGATTGAATATATTACATTTAAAGTACTGATTTTATTGATAAAATATGTTGCATCTTCTATAGTAGATGGTATGCAATAAAGAAAAATCTAAACCGTGTGATAATGTTTATGTTAACAACCAATAGTGAAAAAGGACATTTATTAGTTAACTAAGAATCCATCAATTTTATATCACTACATATATTTTAAAAATTAATCCAGTAACAAAAGTTTGTGAGAAAATGTTGATAGTTGAAGTGACAGAGACTTCACATGGATACAGAGTATATGGGTATCATTTCCAAGAACACTGAAATGATTTAGGAGTTTGAGTCTGACCGACTTTCAAAGAAAACCTTTTAAGCAGTTTATGTAGCACGGATCTGCTCCAGAGCACACATAACAATGGGAAGTCAATGGGAACATTCACACTTCCTTCAGCTGCCTTAGATCTATACCTCATTCTGATATATTTGATGCATTCCCACAGCTTACAGGCTGCAGTGATGAAGTTGTTGTGGCTCTTTGGGGTAGGCGTGGGTCTGGTGAGCGAATTCATCACATGGATTATATCTTTGGCTAATATGAATATTAAAAGTAGCTCTGTGTATGCAATGTTGTGTTCAACACTGTATTTCCTTTGCAAACAGCTGCACTTTTTCTGTCAGCTCCACCCTAGAACGATTCACCTTGATGAAATCCCAGACAGGAGTGCAATGGAAACCTAGGAGCTACTTGCATGGTACAACAAAGGGAGCATATTTCTTATCTTACCTAAATCAGCTTACACAAATCTCAGTTTTAGGTTGTAAGAACAATGAATCATGCAGCAAGTGTTGGGTGAGGACCATTTGTGGTTATGTTTCCACATTAAAACAAGGTAGGTGTGAAAATTCCACAGAACTAGTAGGACCAATGCTCGCAGTAACACTCCTTCCTCTCTGCTGGTTTCTATTACCATAGGCAAAGCAGAAATCTGGCATCCATTACTAACGACAATAAGTAAACCTGGTGCTTAATCAATCTAATAAAGAATGTTGTTGCCTTGGGCAATTGCTTATGTATGTTGCCTACCCACAGGACCACCAAGCTGAGCATCAGCAGAATTCCGTCTTTGGCTCAACCCACATGTGCTCATGTTTTCCTGTTTCTAATGTAATTATTTTAAGATATTCACAACATTATTAGTCTTCCATATAAAGGGTGTTCTAGTGGTTACAGTTTTCTCAGAGGTGATCTCTTCAAACCTCTTTCACTATCTCATGACCTATCTTCTTAAGCACTTGGTCTAAAAACAAACACATTGGTACAAAAATAATTCCTTCTTTGTATGGTGAAGGTACCAGAACGGGCTGTTTCTGATGTAAAGCTGGGAAAAGAACTCCTATGTCTAACATAAATGACTTTAGGCACCAGACTAGAAAGACATCAAGCTCCTGTATTGTCGTACTTCTTTTAAGTAATTATTCATGAAAGCAGATAACACTCTCTTTCTTTTTCTGCTCCCAGCCACCCCACCCTGGCTTTGACCAGGGATTCTTGTCTGAAACCTGAGAAATCTTCATGAAAACAGTTTTTGCGAAACCTGATGTAGTCTTCACTAACAGGTACGGTCTGGGCTGTTTTCAGTGACAAGTGTTTTCTTAGAAATTCCTAGCTCGCTCTTTTGCAATTCCCAGTCCACTGCCCATAACTTTAGCTCTGTGTCCCCTTGCTCGATATATTCTTGACTGAATACAATGGCTGGAGCTCAGTAATAGCAGCTTCCCTAGATTCAGTTTTCTTCTATGCTTCTTGTCTAGATTTCCTCTGATCTGAAAGGCTGAGGGAGCTTCCTCTTCACGATCTCTGGGGAAGGGAGACAAGGCTGGCCCTCAGACCAGGTACTTCTCAGATGATCTGTTAGAGGAATAAATTGCTCCTGAAACTCTTCTACCAAAGTTTCATGCTTAGGGGACCTCTTACAAAGGGGAGCAGAAGTTTGGACTTGAGCACTTTGTAGTGGACAAGGATCTCGGATCCAAGAAGGGTAGGATGGTCCTCAGTGGGTCTGCAAGAGATGCAACGCATGAAAGGCACTATGAAGCCCACAATTTCTTCCCACAGAGATCCATAAATACCTGAGGTTTATTGCTTCTAGACAATATGTTGGGGCAAGGTCCCTCTCTTGAAGTCTCTGTGCCAGATAAATGCCAATCTTGCAGAATAAAGACACTGCTCTCCTCCAAGTGGTATTTTGAGATGTTGGTCTGCACTGCACTGAGGTCACAGGGGTTTAGAGGAAATTTATTAGAGATTACTTTAAAGATGCTACTGACCTTTGTCAGCACAAAACAATTGTTATCTGACAACATAATGAAAGCTTAAATATAGTTCTCTCCTGTGATTACAATATCTTATTGCCAAGCTGGCTATTTATTGTCTAAGTACAAGAGCAATGCCTGAGATCCTCAGTGAAAGAGCCCATAGAGATGCCGTTTCCACCTGTGGTAAGGAGCAGCGTTCCTAGTTGTCACTGCACGAGCCCAAGCTGCACCTTGTGCGTCCCCATGCACCTTGCCATGCAACGTCCAGGGGAAGCTTGCCTCCACAAGGACTGACCCTACCTTCCAGTTTCATTAGAGACAAAGTTTTTGCCTCTGCTCCCTACAGCTTTTTCTAAAAGGTCTCAAAACAATCAGTCAGAACCAAAGGATTTATTTTTATTTTAATACCTTAACAACTGACTTGCTTTACCTTGTGCTGACAAGTCTTCTGTAGTCAGCGTTACTGCCTGCTCTGTTCTGTTGATGAGACTTCCACTGTTTTCTCCCCTGAGTTTCCATGGAAATAGTTTATTATTGTTGTCAAAGATGGACAATCCAAATATGTTTTTAAAAAGTATAATGTAAAAACTTTGCAAAACATACTTGTAGCTGTCAACTTCTTCCAGCAAGATTTTGTTTCTTTCTTGTTTGTGGTTTTGGTTTTCTGGTTTTTTAAATGAGCAGATTCAATGTTTGCATTAAATTAGCAGTGGTATTACAAGGAAACATTATTTTAGCATACTTAAAAATGAAGAAGCTGTATAAGAAGATAAAATTTCAGAAAAACATAGATGAACTTTCAAGCATGTTGCTATAGATGACATTTTTTCTCCCTTGCAAGGCAGAAGGGGAAAAAGTAATCAATATTATTCAAGGCTCATTTAAGTAAATAAAAATTTTAATAAACAACCTAATAATTTTTTCTTAAAAAAAGACTTTATTGCTATTTAATATTTATAGGGCCACATTACCCATAACGGTTCTGTAAGTGAACAGCACAATTACTTGCATGAAGACTATGTATTGCCAGGAGTGGGGCTATCAGGAGTAAAGACAAAAGAATCTCAAAACAGTCACCTATTTCCAAATGATTTCTACAAATACCTGAACTCCCAATCCACTTTTTATCTTTGCAAAACCCCTCACAGTGCTTTATTTAAGCAAGCACTCAAATTCATCCATAACTCAGCCAGGCACATGCTTATCTTTAAGCTTGTCTTAAAAAAATATAAATATAGCTTTCAGTATGAAAATTCCTTGACTAGCTCATAATTTCCCAATTATCAACAAACATTAAGCATGTTACGTAAGCTACATTAAATTTACTCCTGAAATGGGATGTTGAAAAAATGTTTTAATAGAAATTACTCCAAACAAGTGTGAAGTTTTAGGGACGATGACATTCTTCCTATAGATTATCTCGGGCCACTTACAGAACTCTGTTGGAGAGAGACCCTCCTCTCCCACATGGTACTGAATGGCTCAAAGCAAAAGTATGAAAAGTTAGAAATTTTCCCTTAAATTTTTAGGACTGCTCCACAAGTGGCTTTACAGTGTAAACTGATACTAGAATGGCTGTGTATTATTTTTTATTTCCCTTCAGTCATGCCTTTTTTACTAGGCTTTCATTTGTATCTCATTATTTCTAATGATTATGCCCAATCCAAAAGTGAATTACGTCAACAGAGAAACTTCCGTTACATTCAGCAGACTTTGAATTGGAATGTTAATTTTGTATTTTCCTATGCTTAACTTTCTTTTAAAATAATTGATATGTAATGCCTTGAGCACACAGGCAGGGAACATATTTCAATTGCAATTATTCCTAAAGAATAATACTGTCTTTCTATATGTCTCTTATAAAATGCATATATTAAAGTTATTCATATGCACAGTTTAAAGTTTACATATAAAATACATGTGCTTAGAATAGTAACACACTCTCATCCTTTTTTATTTTCCTATTTTTAAAATACAACAACGGGCTCTTTTTTACTAAAGCCAGTCTGTAGCTGGTATCAAAATTTTATTCTGTGCCTAAGAAATGTGGCATTGGATGAATTTCCTCTTGATTTTCAAAATAAACTTTGTGTTAATTTGTAATTTTTTATTTAGCAGCTGATGAAAATTGACAAATGGGAACTTCCCATGCAATTGGTGCTTTTCTAGTGTTATTTCTGTGGCTAGAACCTATTAATACAAATTGCATTAAAAACCTCAGCTTCCATTGATGCTGTTAGCACAGTCAGAGCTTTCAGTATAACTTTACTATTTGATAGATGTTAGGTATTTAACTCTTGTGATTTTTTTTAACAGGCATTCCAGTCCAACAGCAGCAAAATGTCCTTCCAAAAAGTTTTCCTGCCTTAATTTTTTGATAAGACCCTTTTTATTTCTGTGCAGCTAAAGAAAGGGTGGGGAAAAATTCCTTACCTGTGTGGCTTTTGGAGATTGGTAAGAAAAATGTGAACAGAGTGGGGAGCATGGGAAATCTTTTTCAGATGTGATGTGAAGGATTTTCTCTCATCTCCCAAACCCTGTAGATGGAGCCCTCCACTAAGATCTTGCTGTATCTCTAGCACAGATTGACTTCTTTTGGGTTGATGATGATTGATCGTGTTGTTTTCTTCATTACTTTAAACCTAATCAGTGCTTGGTGTAATTTGAGTAATGATTGCTCATTATTGGCAATTGTGAAGTTTAAGGCTTTCTTCGTTTTACCTCACAAGACAGCCAGTTGGGAGATGCTCGTACATCCCCATTTGGGCAATATCTGAGGTAAGAGAAGGGGGAACCATCATCAGTGATAGGCGGTAGTGAAAGCTTTCTGCCAGTTTATTACTGCATGTTTTCTTGGCAGGGGGCTCCTGGTGTTACCCCCATGATCAGATCTGATCATGAAAAAATGAGTTTCTTAGCAGATGATATCATTTAGGCCTTACCGAAATTCCTCAGTTCAATAAATCATGCTATTTCCTAATAATGTGCCTTATAAAGTGATATGGATGGATTTGCAGATAAAAGGGGTTTTTATTTCCCCCAAAAATGGAAAGAAGAAAAGATAATGAATGGGGATCATATAGAGGCCAAAACTACATTGTTTCTCATTATTGAAATTCTGCTGCTAACTTTGTTATTTTGAATTAAGAATAAGGAGAATTATTGCATAATGGAGTGGTTGATTTACAGGCGTTAAGCTTGGTAAGCAGAGAAAAAGATGTTAAGCTGTTCAGTACCCGGAGGACACACCATGGGAGTCTGGCTAAGCCCTTCGCTTGTGCTGAAATTATGCTAAGGACATAATGAAAACCTATATAAATCAGAAAATTTCAGATTCACAGTTCTGGAAGTAAGGACAGTTTTTGTTCCTGGGCCTACTTCCACAGGTACAGCACCATCTAAGAGTAGATGATTATATATAATGATTTATCCAAACATAACAATAAAGAAAAAAAAAGATCCTTTCCATGTTATTGGTAATTCTTACCAATTGCTTCAGGCACATTAAGCCAAAAGTCACATGTGAAGCTTCGTGAACTGTTTTATCAATTTAAAAAATTGCTGTGTAGTTCAGTTGAGATAAAATATATGGTGCTTGCATTAGATACCAGAGTTTTATCCATTCTGTTTTCAATGCTCTTAATTTATGTTTACATTGACAAAAATCAATCAGAGAATATGTTAGTCAATAATTTAATTAAAACACTGGGATTTTTTTCAGTTGTCTTTCACATCCATAAAAAAATTCATACTAAACACAAAACATATGAACCACAATTTGTTCTACAGTAAACCAGCTAATTCTGAGGTGAAAAGGTGTCCAGAGACATCAATGGAGCTTGCATGGAGCTATTCTCTCTTTGTAATTCCACAAGGCATTTTGTAGTAGAGAAAGCAGGGATGCTTTCTCTCTCTACCTTACTGAGCTGACATCTAACAGCCAAGAGCGTAGTATCAGTGACACACTCAGTAACTGAGGTGCCTTCAAATGAGGAGGTTATGTGTTTCCTACCCGACATGATCACACTCAGCCTTAGGGGCCATTTCAGTGCATGCAGCAGCACTGATAGAAAGAGTCTTAGCAACAGACCAGGCGCTTGCTGGAGGGGACAAGATATCTCATTTGCTTAAGTTAGACCAGAGGACCCCAGCATGGATAAAGCTCGGCTTTTTTTTTTTCTTTGCTTTTTTTTTTTTTCTGGAAAGAGACGCTGCCTACTATGACTATGCAAGTAAAAATAAATACATTCTGATATTATAACATCACAATAATGTGATCGTTTGAATTCATACTGAGAACAGTAAAAACAATATGCTTTCTGATTGAATTATTCAAGCTCTTAGCTTTTAAGTTTCAATTATAGATACAAACACTGTATGCAAGAGAAACTGAACAATAAACAGCATTTTCTAGCAGAGGTATAAAAAGCAGTGAGTTGCAGAAAATGATTTTTTTAAAGATGAAAGTGTAGCCCATCATTAAGATCAAATCTATGAGAGTAGAAGCTCTGCAAAGCGCAATGTTGCTATAGAATACTACTCCAGATGTAGTACCACACAGACTTATTTGGCTATGATTCTGACTTATTCAGTAATTACAAGCAACAAAGAAACTGGGCATCTGATAAGTGTATGTTCAAATACTGAGTTTAGATGAAAAGTAATATGCAAAACCATTAAATAAGCATAGAAACCAAAAAGATGTTTTAAATTCTTAGAAATGAAAAAAATATTGCATGCTTTAAAAAAAACCAATACAAATGGTTTGCCATTGTTTGCAAAAATGCACAGGGAAGTACTAAAGATTGAGTGTGTGTTTTCTCACATGAGGATTTGTACTAACACTATTTATGTCTTAGAAGACTTTTGCAAAATATGTTATAGTCTTACAAGTCTATGTATGCATAAACAAACTGTATACTGGAACATATGCATATGTGAACTAAAATAAATAAGAATCATTCAATTTAATAAAGATTAAAACCATAACAGAAACCCAGGATATTTATAGCCCTAAATTAACTCACCATGTTGTTACTCTAACCCATGTTACTGATTCTACCCCCCTGAACAATTCTGTGATCTTATGTCTTCGTTTGGGGACTGATGCTACAAGCGTGTGTGCATGTATTTATAATTTCTTTAATAATATCACAGAAGCCAGCTGCATTGTCTTGACAGCAGATACTGCTGACCTAATGAGGCAAAGCCTTGTATAGCTGTTTAACTTTATGCACTGTGAGAAGCCATACTTACGTCAAACATTGAAGTTATTCTTTCAAAATGTACAGAACTGAACCATGTAATGTTTTAGCAGCTCTCACGATTTTTCTTCTTAACTTGGGACAAAAAACATTATTGCAAGCCTCAGAAATAGTTATTTAGCAAGGTAACTTTTTATAGGGGTTATCTTCTTGGATACATTTGAAAATACAGAAGTAAAGAGGTCCTTTTCTATGTGAGAATCCAAAACATCAGTTACTTTGAAAATTTAATTCTTCCCCTAAAAGGCACTTTTTAATGAAAACTATTCATGGCCCAAACCATTCAATTTCCTGCAGTGCCTAGAAATACTCTGGCCATGGAGGCATGTTAGAAACTACTGCTTCTCCCCAGTGAGTTCCTTGAGGTACCAGAACCATTAACTCCTGAGTCCAGTCAGACTGGTTTCAGATGGCAATGCAGCCCTCCCCTGCTCCAAACCTTGGCCACTTACTTCTGCTCTGGCAAAAAACTCATGAGAAAATAAATCTTTTTGACTGACAGGTTAGTTTTCAGCTGGATCTGCTCCTTGATCCGATTCTCCGGGTGGCTGCAGAAGTGCTCACCCAGGCACAAGCCAGGGCTGGCAGGAGGTCAGTAAGCCACGGAGCAATAGGGTATAGAGTGGGGACAAGACTTCTTTTGCTAGCACGATTGGTTTATACTGAGTTAAACTGTTCACCAAACCAGTCTAATTTATCTTTAATGACACTCACTTCTCTAATAATGCAATGGCATTTACTTTTAGCCTGAAAGGAGGACAGCAAACTAGTTGGAGAATCGTAAATATACAGAAGGACAGTTATGTTTCACAGCTTCTATGGCTTTACAGTTCTGTTTTGCATAAGGAAATAACTGTGGAAGGGAGATTAACATGGCTGAACCTACCTTTTTCTTTTTTTAACATGCACTTATGGCCATTTTTTATCAAGGTAAATAAAATATATGACCAGGTTACATTTAAATAGATGGCACATGCATAAAACTAGACATGCAAGGTTTAGATATGAGCACAACCTTAAATATTAAAAGCAATTTTTTCCTTTCTAATTGAATTCTGATTTGAGATCTAATTTCTTGGTAATCAATAGATATATATGCAGGTACATACACATACCCATAACTAAAGAACTTCTAAAACCAGGATTTCCACTTTTGGGCATATTTTTCATCATTTATCATCATGATTAGTTTTAGATTAGACCAATATGTATTCCCATTTTAAGTTGTTTTGAAAGAGATTCAATATTGATTGCACGTGTTTTCCCATATCAACATGAACAGAAAATGAATGATAAATACACTCTCTATGGATGTTTTGAATACAGCAACATTTGGGGGTTAATGAAGGTAAAGGAAAAGCTCTCAGATAGAATCATTGGCCTTCTGCCACAAAACTAGAGAAGTAAACTGGAGCTGTAATTTCCAGTTCTGAGGGACCTGAAATAAGAGAGCAAAACTCCAGGTCTCCAAGCACAGCACATTGCCCTGCACAAAAAGTTTAGGTCCATGCACCCCCATGAATAGAGAGCCAGGAAGTGGTATTAACTGATGGCATCTATGGTCTAGTGGCTGCAGTGGTATTCCTCTTTTGTTTGGACATATTGGAAGAAGAGGTGGATAGATGATACCATATGTCAGAAATAATTACAATGCTATTGAGTCTCAGTATGACAGAGGAAAGTAATGACTTTGGCTAGGGCCAGAGAGAATATAGAGCAATATTTTTTGGAAAAAAAAAAAAAAAGGTCAGTGCCTGGGAAGATCACCAGAACTGGGGCTGGGTGAAAATAGCAAATTTTGAAGCCAATTCTTCTGGTTTTCAAGCAAGACAACGATCTACATTGCTGATAATTCACAGAAAATTTCAGTTATCTGTTTGTTGCATCCTGGAAGAAGGCAAAAGAGTCTTTTCAGCTGGATTTCCACATACTGGAGCTGACTGACATTTAAATGCGATATCATCTAAAAGCAAAACCATACTTGCTGCCCTCAGTGTGGTTCTCCAGGCTGAGACTTCAGCACATCACAAGAGGAACCCATAAGAATGAATCACAGGAGGATCAGCTTTTGAGGAAGCAAATTTTGAAGAATCAAGACACAGCCATCTTCCCTTTGAAAACCGTAAGATTCTCCCACTGCATTCAACAGGTCTCGCTACTTGCACAAGCTACTTTTTTTCCAATG
The DNA here is from genome assembly GCF_947461875.1 of Haliaeetus albicilla. Classification (NCBI taxonomy): domain Eukaryota; kingdom Metazoa; phylum Chordata; class Aves; order Accipitriformes; family Accipitridae; genus Haliaeetus; species Haliaeetus albicilla. Next base: position 23,686,873 of record NC_091494.1, on the reverse strand, counting down.
ACCCAGTGAGGTATAACTGCTGGGGAGGTATTTGTCAGTCCCATTCATGCTTCTGTGTGAAGACAGCTCTGCCACAGACAAATGATGCCTACTTCCACGTGGGTCATTGAGATGAGAAAGTCTTGCAACACAGAAATTTTAAGAAATCCATTTCCCCAGGAATTGATCATGTAACCCAGTGGTCTGCTGCTGTGCCCTAGCTTTTGTCAGCTTTGCCCATTGATGCCTCTTCGTTGCTAGTTGGGCAAATATGCCTGAATTGATTCTTGAAAAACATGTGTATGTTTTGAATGCATTTGACTTGTTTCATTGAGCAAAGAAAACTCAGCTGAAGGACTGCATGGTTGTCCTGAGAGATGATTAACAGGGGTAAATTGCATGAGAAATTGGTGAGATCCTGGAACAGGAAAATATTGCAGCAACACACCCCTCAGGGAGACAAATGAAGCCAGTCAGATGAGCATTAAAAAGCTGAGAGTGATCTATGCAAGACTTATTTAAAAATCAACAACCGAACTGACTGGGAAGTTGAGAGGCCTCACTAAAATGCACCCTACTTTTGCTAAATTGCTCCTGCCAGAGGATTTTTTGTCTCTAAAGTTCATAAGCATTCCCACTGGGGAGAACAGCAAATATGAGCTATTTACCAGAAGTCGTCTAAGGCAAGCTGTACTTCCCAAACCTTTCTTAAAAATGTTCAGTCCTATCTAAAATGACAGCAAACATTGTACAGCAGTAATATGTAGTACAGGGCCAGATCAGAAGAACGAGGCCAGTTTGTACCAGATGAAGAGCCAACTCACAGAGGTAGCCTGCTGGTCCAGGGCTGCGTCTCTGGCTGCACAGACTTGAAAGCTCACACTCAAGCCCCCTAGGAGCTTTGCTGACAAAGGGATTTGGGAGCTTTTTTGGACCACTGGTGGCTCAGTGGCAGAAATTTCTCCAGCTGTATGAAATGGATGGAGTTTGTCATTCTCAGACTCCCCAGTCACTCCTTTGGCAATAGAGGCAAGTTGCCCAGAGGTAACTGAGGAGTTTCTGAAGGACGTTATGGATCATGTAGCTGTCTACTACAGCAGCAGGCTGCTCTCATTGTCTGAAGTGGTCCTGTTCACGCCTATCCTACTACCTTTTTCAGCCTTGCTGTATTAAGTGTGTCCAGTTATGCCACTTGACATTAAAATAGCTGCCAAGTGAGTCTGCTTCTAAGGCAGGATTACTCTATTGGGAGAGCAAACTCATATATTTCCGAGACCTCCTCCCTCTCCTCCTTGCTAGCCAATGCACCCATAACATAAGTGGCTTACTCTAGACCAAAGGGCAATATTTTGTGAAACTTCTTGTTCAGGTCCTGGTAACATATAACTTGCAAGCATGCACTTTGACCCTCCCTAAGCTTGGAACATTTCTGTCTGGCAACTGAGAGTATTTTTCCATCCTGATGATGACTTAATTAAATAAATAAATCTTTGAGGCTGATATGGTTGCCTCTAAGTTTCATTCCTTGGCTGAATGCCCTTTCTTCCCCAAAGTACCATCAAGTATGGATAGGACAGCATGGGAAAGAAGATTCTGGTCCCCACTACTGTTCTTGTCACACTGTGCTCATGGAAATCAGAGGCCTTAATTTGGAGCTATAACTGTAGGAAAAAGAACTAGAATAGGACTAGGACTACCCAGAGGCAGGATCAGTATGAAAATTCTCTTTAAAGCCAAGTGAAGGAAGGAGCTGAAAATATGCTACTTTTATAAAAGACACCAAGTCTTTGTAATGTTAGTGGGAAGTAGCTGCATGCTTCAAAGAGGAGCAAACATATGCGGTTCAGTCTTTTAGACAACAGTGCTCCAAAGGGGAAACAACAATAACTATTTATTTTATACATATTGGTGCAATACAGAGTGTAATACTGAATGTCATCTCTTATCTGCTATGAAAAGACACTACAACCATAAACACCTGAGTGGAAATGATCCCCTGCAATCCTACATCATCTCTGTTGTATACAGTCACTTCCTTGGCTGTTTATTTGCAAGATTATATGCCCTTGAGCAGCATGTCAGAAATCTGAACACTGATTAAACCTCACAGCTGACCTAACCTATCGGGAAGAAATGTTCATGTATTAAGCAGAATAAATTCTGCCCAGTTATAACTGTGAAACCCAAATACTATTAAAAATAGGCCAAACACAAAAAGCTGGATCCAAACTATTTGCTCTCTCAGGATGTCTAAGTCTAGATCCAAATTTTGCTACATAACAGCAACAGTAATAGTGCTGCTTCAATATGACTGAGAGCCAGTTCTTTGGGGTCAGAAAGATGTCATGCGATTTAAGATAAAATGGGACTTATTTAATACTAACAACTTATGTTTTATTCCACTGGTTTGGAGTTGGTTTTGTTTGGTTTTTTTTTTGTTTGGGTTTTGGTTTTTTTTAAGAGCTGAGTCTGAAAAGGCAAAACCAAGCTTTTCTGATGCTTGTCAACTGTGAGACCAAGCATTCCTTATTGGTTATTTATGAAAGACTTTCCTGTCTGACTCTTAGAGTCCTCCTTATCAGTTTAATCATAATTAGTTTACTATTGCTCACTGTAAAGTCTAGGAAATCAAACTCCAAGTACAACATGATTTAAAGAGCTTGTTTTATAATTCTGCTCTCGGCGTCCTCTCACCGTGTTTTCAGATGGCAGGGAAAACTCCCTGGAACTCAACAATGTTCAGAAAATTGTTTTGATTAGTAAAATTGTTATCCAGTCCTCTTGCTTGATCCTGAGTTGATTGACTTAGAGATAAAGTTTAAGTCCTGAAATGTTCAGCAACTACAAGGTGTATAATACAACCATCCCCAGAGGATTCAAGCATTTTACAAACTATTTCCAAATGGTGCTCCATAGTTAACCCTGCTTAAAATGCAAGCCACTCCAACAGGTGGAAGCAGTTTTCTGCTGCATATCTCCTCTGTCAGGTTGAGAAGGGAATTGTTTGAATCACAAGCACCACAAAGTACAGTAAATGTCACTGTTTAGAGTTCAAAACACTGAACTGAGCTGGTGTTTTTCATTGTGGTACTTCCCAGAAGGCAGTGGTATATGCTACAGGAAAAAAAAATCACATTTAACCTGGTGGACCACTGTTCCCTTACCCAGCGAATCCAGGGGACAGAAAAGCAGGCATTTGCGTTTTGGGCCTTCTATTCTTCTTTCATTAAATGCACTAGATGAATCTGCCCCAGCGTAAGGATAGTTCAGAACAGCTTTTGGTGAACTAACCAAGTCTTCCCACCAATATTTTTGGTGAGTGGCAATCAGGGGCATGGCTTACCACATATACCAAGAGCTGCAATGGATATGCCCTGGGGTGTTCCTGAGCCTCAGCAGTTCGCAGAAGGCATGCAGCAGCTCAGTGACTCAAGCTCACTTTTACTCGAAACAAATGAACCCACTATTCCAGTATTTCACAGCAAAGGAATAATGGAATTCCAGCCTTAGTTTGAAAGCACAGGCATATATAGGGTTAAAGTTACACTAAATGTTATTTTAACATGGATTCTGTGTAGAAATTTTGATGGTAAAAAAAGAAATTCTGTAACTGACAAAAACTATGAAAATAATATGGAGTTATCAAATGTAACCATTTATGGCAGGAAATATCTCCTCTGATATATCTTCTATATTTCCAGCAGCAGTGTACATACATATTAAAAAGGAATTTGCCTGAAAGTGTGTGATTAGATAACCCATCTCATATTTAATGTTAATTTATGAGCATTAGGCAAGTTCTTATGAAGCCTTTTTAAACCAATTCATTGCCACGGAGCTGATCATTTATATCAGTCCTTGTATTCAGGTAGTAAAATTCCATAATTCACTTCACTAGATAACTCTCTTAGCAGAAGGCTTCGCTAGCACTCAATATATTATCATCAATACTGAGGAATACTATTATTTCTTGCTAACAGCATTATTCATGATGAATGAAGATGCCCTGTATCTGCTACTGGTACCTTTGATGCTAAATAATCCTATTCTTTCTGAACATAAAGGCAACTGCTCAGAGGAACACGTAGATTCAGCGGTGCTGTTCTTTAGTCTCAGCTCTGCCACTCACTGCCCTTAGAGCCTCGGGCGAATCTTTTAAAACTCCTAATATTGTGGTAGCCACTCAATGACAAAGCAAAGCTTGACTTTGGTGCACCAAGAGCATACACCACTTTCTCCTGTTCTCTATAAAAGCCTTTTGGCAGTAACTGGGGAATAAGTCAATGTGAAGACATGCAAGACACCTGCACCTGGGAAGTTGTGGGAATCCAAGACACACAAAGCTGGTGCTGTTGACAAAGATTGCATTGGTAGAGTTACAGAGATACAGATAAAACCTTACAGCCTCAGTATTCTTACACAGCTACAAAAAGAGCACAAATTCAGTCACAGCCCAATCCTACCCTTGCTTTTGGGTGGTATTTCCAGCCAACTTGCTCATGTAAGTCTGATTAGAAAGTACGATTCATTTGATAAATCATTTCAAAATTTCTAAAATATTGGAAACTGTGAAAGGGCAAAGTATTATTAGCATTACAAGAGGGTCTGAAATACAAAAAGCAGATTTGGATTTATGGCTTTGATTTCTCTGCCAAAGCTTGGGTCTGAACATTCAGTTCAGCTTAGTATGCAGATAGGGATGCGCTCTGACATTTAGATCTGGTTTCTGCTTTCAGATTCCAAATCCATTCAAAGTCTTGGTCTCTTTAATATTTATTGCAAAAGTTCAGATTCACTTCACCCAATGGCCCTGCAATGATGCTCTCTAGCATTGTGGCCAGCTGGTGTTCCAGTCCCACAGACATATCTGTGCTTTCTCCTCATGTCCCCATCATTGTTTTGAAGAGCTAGACTGAACCCAAAAACTTCAAGGAACAAAGAAATGAAAGACACCAGAATACAGATGTCGATGAGGGGTTCAAAATGGCATATGGTAAAAGGACATCTACCAACACTGGTACTAAGAATATACTACAGGCTTGTGAAGCCACGCTTTACTCAATAAAATACTTAACAAATAAAGCATGCTTCATATATACTTGCCATGAACTGATCTACATTGCAGAATAGTCCTATATGTGGGAAATATCTAACCTGACATTAGCAGTCGCTTGGAAAGCATCTCTTTTCATTGAGTAGGAAAGAAACAGGAAATGCCCATTCCCTTTCCAGTATTGTGCAGAGCTTGATTCAGATGAGGCATCAATTAGCATTTCTCTTGATGAGTATTGGACAAACTATTATTTAAACTATTTCCACTGCCAGGTCTTTGGGAAAATTACACTCAGTGCCAAACAGTCTGTTAAAATCTTGCCTAACAAGTCTGTACGTTCCACACTTGAGAATTTAAGCAGATGCTTTACATGGCTAAGAGAAAGAGCTCCCTCCCAGCGTCCATGGTGGAATTTCAGGTTGCTTTAATGGTGTCCAAATTCCTTCTCACCAGACACATTTGCTACCAAATCATGAATAAAATTCATCTTCTGCTCAGGCATTAAAACACAGAGGAGAAAACTCATCAGCTGTGATGTCTTAATGAGGAAGGCTGAGAGAGAAAAGGTATGAATTAAGACCCACAAACATAAAAGCAATGCTCCTTTTTGTGGCATGTGTCTTCTGTATGTACGTCTCATAATATCAGCAAACTTACAATAGGAAAGTTTGAAGATGTAAATATTCTATTATTCAAGGGATATTTAAAGGTTGAATGCAAATCATGCTAAATAAAATATTACAGTTGTCTAGTACTTAATGTGTTAGAAAAAGGGCAAAGAGGTAATGCCTGATACTGGTGAAGACAAGGGTTACAAAGCGAGTTCAGAGCATTCAAGGCTTGGTAAATTATTTTTGAGAAAATCTGTTATCCAAACCCCAGAATTCTCAATGACTATGGACAATCTCTTATGCACTCTAGTCACCAAATAACTGAAATGGGAGGAACTGCTATTTCATGAGATTTCTGCCATTTGGGGCTGCAACCTTCCAAGAATAGGTTTTGTGAGACACCAGGCAAAGGAAGACCAGGAAAGAAGGGTCTTCTGTTTTTGAATTGAAACAAAAGATGAAAGCCTAGGACAAATTCCACTCAGGGACTGAAATTTCACTACCTTCTTGTTACATTCACAAGGCTGTTTCATTTCTAAAATAGAAAAAAAGAAAACAAAATAAAATAAGACAAAATGAAATAAAATAATGCTTGCTGGTTATTAAGAACCTTGTAACTGAGGACAGAGGACTAGAGATTGTTAAGATTTACACTGTACTTTTCAATCCTTGATCTGTCATTTTTTAAAATAAAATAATATTTTATTCAAAATTACATGTAAGTTAAGAGATCTGTTTCCTCTGCAATGTCTGCCAATAACTTCAGGCAGTTTCACAGGGGACTGTGTTGGCTGTGAGTTCCCAAGTTAGAGCAATAGCCTCAGAGAATATGAAATCACTTCCCATACTACCCCAGCTTCTCTGACCAATGTGGCTACAACACCGTCCTTCTCTACCAAATCTCAAATTGGAACAGCAGTCATCTGTTCCTCTTCGTATCACTTTTTGCTTATGCCAGAAGGGAAATTTAAAAAAAAGCATAAATAACCTAGAATGAACACAGCCAGACACATTTTAGACCCTTCAGACAGTATGCCTCACTGTATTTCTCTATAGTCCTGTATTTCTCTACAGTCATTCAGAGATGAGGAAATCATTATTATCAAGTTAGAAGTTTGCTTGAATAGTTATTTAAACTAGTCAATCCTGTAAACCCCGCTATATCGCAAAGCTACATAGTTTTGTGTTTCCACACCCAACACCACTGGAAGAAATCTCTTCCTTTCTTCACTCTATCCTTTGTGCTAATGCAGTGGGCAGGTCAATGAAGTGGGAATTCAGGCACATGGGTTACATTACTGTGTTAGCACTAAGTGATATTGTGACTTGGTAAAAGTCACTTTACCCCTCTGTTCCAGTTTTCCCATCTGCAGACAAGTATCAACACCTACATACTGTCTTTGGCCTGGGGAACCAGTGCTGTGGTCCCAAGGAGGTGTCAGGAAGGCCAACACTCCCTGCCCAAGGTCAACTTTGAGAAGGAAAAAATCTCTCTTCTCCTATTGCTTTTTACCATACTGCCTCAACTTCAAGGGCAGTTTCTTCAAGGGTTTCCTGAAAACTTGGATATTTTTGTGGTAGGACAGAAAGAGAAGAGGAAAGACCTTCTGAGCTCCTCATTCTTGTACCTCATGTCAATAAACCTTGCCAAAAACCTTAACTGCTGTGAGCTCAACCGTTCACCTCTCATCAGGTTGTAACTGAGAAGTCTGTAACAGGTCTTGAGTATTTCACCTAAAAAGGAAGGGGTTGAGCAGTTTTATATCAGAAAAAATCTGTTTTCAGGAAGTTTTTTAATATTTTGAGAGTTTTTAACTTTATACCGAACACATTCTACAGATCGGTGTCAAGTGTTTGTGTAAGACTCTAGATACAAAGCATTGCCCTGATTTTCAAATCCACACCAAGTATCAGCCCTGCACTAATCAAGCCAATTACCAAATAGGTACCCTTCAGTGGCATCAATGATGAAGTTAATTGTTTCCTTTTGCTATGATAAATAATAGTGACATCTAAAACGGAGTGGTTTCAGAACCACTGGTAAAAGATGAAGTTTATGGTGAGTGTATTGAGGCACTGTTGGCCCAGATTCCCTGTACAAATTAACACTGGTTTCCAGCTTTGCTAATGAACGGCTGTTACACTTTGCAGCTGGAGGTTTCTGCTGCAACAAATTCTGAAAGAATTTTTGAGATAGAAGAAGAAGAGAAGGGACAAGCATGGAGACCAAAAAAGCCTAGTTACTGCAAGAGACCATCATTTGGACGTTTCCTTTAAGAGTGAATTATATATGATAATGGCTTCATTGTCATCAAATAGAATACAATTAATTTTATTTTTTAGTATGTTATCAGCAAGCAAACCACCAGTATTAGCTAGATACCATCTGGGAGTGACAGTTTCCTTATTACAAAATATGTAAAAATATGGACTCCCTTAAGGAATCTGTTGCACTACATCTGCTCCGATTTTTGTTATATGCTAATGGATTTTAACCCAGCATATGAAGCATGTAAAAAAAATAACAGAAAATTTTCAACTAAATTACTTGTTTCACATTTAAAGTGTCACAGAGACAGCCACATATGCAGCCTTAGCTACAGGGGACTGGGAAGAAACAAAGAAGTAAGGAAGAGGCATTTCTTACCTGCTGTTTTGCTATCCAAGCCTCTCTCTCAAGAGGGATTCTAGCTGCCCACATAATTAAGGCCACTTGATATGTGAAGGAAGTATTGGGACTATCCACAGCTAAATCTCCAATAAGCTTAGGTGGTAACAAAAGATTGTGACTGCTGAAGCACAATTATCTTCCTTATTTCCCTCTGTTCATAATATTTTAAACAATCACAATGATTAAATGGGCTATTACAATTAAGAGACTATTCTCCAGGGTAGAGGGTTGGGTTTTCATGGTCTTCACACATTTCCTTAACTCCCCTTGCAACGATCAGATCTTGAGAATCAGCTGGAATGACAGACTATTCAGTTACGTAACAACGAGCTGTCTAAGTTACACTGAGAATATGGTAGATTAAAAATCCTTTCTGCTGAAATATTGGTGTCATCATTTTTGAGAGAATGACCCATTACCAGAGCTTGAAATAAATGACTGTGCTGCAAACACAGGGCAGAGGAGGGCTGGTTTTTTTCTGCTTTTTTTTCCCCTGTACAATTATGTAGTGCTGTAGCTTTAGGCTAACAGAATTTTTGCACTTGTAAAGCAGTTTGGTATGAATTGCTTTTCCATGGATCTGTGTCCCCAGGCCCTGCAATGTGAAATATACCAGGCATTACTTTTTCATTAGCATCAACACAGGACATTTCTATGTATTAAGCACTAAAAGATATTTCATGATTTGTTTACACTTCATATATATATTAATTAGAGCTGGGAAGTTTTTGACTGCACATAAGCTTTTTGCATAAGTTTTCTTTAAATAAAAGTAATGCACTGACAGCTGGGGAGTCCCAGAGATTTTCCAGACTATTTGGAAAGACTACCTCTTCTCTTGCTTGTGTGTGTATATAAACATGCATATATAAATATATACAGACATATATGGCCACACGCATATATACTCACACATACAAGATATTATTATTTACAGGTGTAAAGATGTAATTCATAACAATCTCTAAACTGAATGTTTTCTAGAAAGAAGTATTGTGTGATTGTACTCTAAATGTGTACAACCTAAATTAATGTTCATAGGAGGGAAAAGTACCTTACACCTTTAAAAATCAGTACTTACATGCTTTATACAAGCTCTCCAGTGTGATAAACTGAAAGAGATTTAGAAAGATAAATTAAGTTTCACAACACATGGGCAAGCTAGTAAGGTGTTCTTATTCCCACTAATAAACCCAAAGGGGAGATTTGGGTGTAAAGAAGCTGAGTGACAGAACTGGGAAAGAACTCAAGTGTCCCCAAGGTCTGTCTCCCCTTTTCCAACAACCAGATCACATTGCTTCCAGACAAAGACAGAATTCCCTAATCAAGACAGATGTATAAATCAAAACAGAATACCCTCTCTTTTATCCTTGGTGGCCCAAGTTCCAGATTTGCAATTTCTAAAATTTCTATTCTTCTGATCAGGGAAATACACAAATTTAAAAAGCTATGGCCAAGTAAGAAGATGATGATAATAGTACTAATAATAAGTTTTAAAATGGAAGAAAAAATGGAAATGGGAAAAAATGAAAACGTGAAAGGTATTTCTGGGTAATGTGTAGGACAGTTTTTAAAGAATAAAACTAAACTGGAATTCATTCCAAGATCTAATACTGCAAGTTGTATTTTGGTGCTTCCTATTGTTACATGACTTAGTACCTGCTGATTCCAGCCTTACTCAAGCAGGTTAGACAGTTCGACCTAAATAAATCAGTAAGTTTAGACACATGAGTGTCATAACAGGAAGTGATGGTTTATGGTAGATGTTTCTGGCTAGACATTACAGCTTGCCCCTCCTCACCAAAGGGGTGACTGCCGTCTCCCCGCAGAGAAAATACAGCTGGCATGACGACAAGGGACGGATTTCTGCTGGGCCCGGGGCCGGCATCTGAGAACAACAGTGGGATTTACTACCCTGGCTGGCAGGGAACACACAGCTTTGCATGGCCGACCCAATGAAGGAGCCTCAAGCCCCTGCTTTTGAAGAGGGACGGGGGAAAAAAGAAAGTATATAACTTGCCCCATTAATGGTATAATGAAAACAACCCTTCAGCGCCTCGCTCCCCTGTGCATTCAGAGGGGAACAGACCCCTGTAGCATTCATTTCCATTTACATGGAAACACTTTATAGCAAGTGGCAAAGCTGTATTGCCTCCTTTGATACTCACTGCAATAACGAATACTTGTGCTACATTTCACTGCATTTAGCAGTGCACCAAGACTATCTCAGTGAGCTGCAAATGTACTTCAGCGGGCTTGGGCAAGTGCTCTGATCAAAGCGATTGTTTTCTCTCTAGAGACAGACTCACTCAAGAAAAGCCCATCTTTGGTATTTTATTTTGTTTGCTAAGGTTTTCAACAAATTTCCCAGGGAAGCCGAAGATAAAACTCACGCTACCTTTGAAAGGGAGCCAGTCCTGATAGAGACCAGCAGGCTTTTGTCCATGCGTCCCAACCCTGGCACCTTGAGCACTTCAATTTAGTTGAGATGTGCTCTCAGAAAGCATAGCTATGTGTGACTTCAGCAGCCCATTTTAGACATATTTTCTGATTTTGAGCCAGCCCTTGATTTCTGTGTTGACATGGTCAAGAATACCAAGGTTTTCTGAATCAATAGTTGGTAGCATTGACTTTGTGGTGTGTTGATTTTGGATTTGAGCAGTAACTACTGAGTGCTGGAGGGGAGCTGAGGATTCTCCAATGGCATAGTCAGGTTTGTGTTAGAAAAGGCCAAGGGAGACTTTATAATGGATCTCAATGAAGTCAGAGCCAGAGTATCACTCCAGTATATTTCTAACAAGATGTACAGGAACAGATTTAAGTGGTACTTAATGTTTCTCCACCTACAGTACTTGCTGTCAGTAGGCACTAAATAAAAACGACTTACAACCTAGCTTTGAACTTTGTGAGCCAGCACAACTGAGTAGGGCTTGCTGAGGGCCCCACAGTTCAGGTTCATGGAGACATAATTAAAATGCACAAGATAGATGCTCAGTGAACTCTACCTTTTAATATTTCACAAACAACCTGGATGCCTTTTCTCCTGACCTCCAACAAAGATTTTTTTCCTTCTGATACTCAATCCACTTGTATTTAAGATTAATGGCTAGCCATTTGGTTAAGGGCAGTTCTGCCATTATAACTTTTTAAAGCAGTGGCATGCTATTTTTCCAGACATATGTCCTCCCTAGTAGTGATGACTAAATGAAAGAGAAGTACACACCAACAAATGAGAAAAGTCTTGGCCAACTGATGTCCAGGATAGTATAAGAAATCTAGCCACTGCCCCCCCATTCCTGAAGTGCCTGTATTTCCTACTCAAAATAGAAGTCTCTTCATGCACAGTTGCATGGGGTAGCTTAATTCTGGACACTAATAATTCATGTGAGTTATTTGTCCAGTATCCTCATGAAGGGACTATGGCAGCCAGTAATGTGGGGGGGAAATCTGGAATCTAAATATGACTAATACTGCTGGATCATGTAAAACCAGGGTCAGCAATACAGCCTAGGGAACGTAAGAGGGCCTGAGTGCTCTTTAACAAGTAGATCTGGAATGCCCAGCTGGGAACAGAGCAGCACATTTCCCATGCTGTTTTGGCACTTGTGCAGATGTGGTTCTTGAGCTAGCCATTAACTTAGCTTATACTTTTATTCCCAATGTCAAATATTCCTTTGTGGAGAGAAGAGGAAAGTTTTTGCATAGGCTTCTTTCCACGAGTTACATTGTACTGGAGACTTTCCAATTCTTTCTTGTCATGCAAATTCCACGTATCACTGAACCAACATTGAGTATTCTGTGTAGTATAGTACTCTATGAGTAGCCAAAAATGGTTAATGAAGCCCATGTTTATGATACAAGGTATCTTGTAAAAATCGGATGTCTGTGAATCCCAGGCTCCCAAACCAACTTACATATTCTCTCTTTTCTCTTCTTGGTATTCATACACTTAATACCTAATCATCGCATCACTCACAATAGATGAGAACACTACAATTCGAACCTGGCATTGACCTCCAAGTGTTTTTAAGGAGACACTAGTGAAGGAACTACTCGAAAGGGAGACCACAGAAGAGGAAGAGTGAGAGGTCTGTTTTATGTCAATGTTTCAAATTACCCCAAGGAAAGGAATGCACATTTTCGCTTCTGGGAAGCTGGCTTTGGCAAGTGGGCGAAACAGTGCAAGAGATCTGATATGATGTCAATACCAGATCAAAGAGGCTCATCAAGTCAGCTAGTGAGTGAGCTGGGAGCCCTGGGAATTGCTGCTGGATTCCCTCTTGCTTTGGTGCTTTGCAAATCTCTTAAACTTAGCAATACAACCAAGGGCTGCTCTTTTCCTTGTCCTTGCAAATTAACAGATTGTTTTTGAAAATATTATTTTAGGCTTTCCCTATCTTTGCTTGCTTTAAGCACTCAGCTTTCAGAGCACATTAGCAGCCGCCCATAGCCTTACTTTCTACCTGTAGTCCCTGTAGTTCAGGGACTTTGTATTCTCCCTCTGGTCCCTCCCTGAAGTTTGAGAACTGGTTAGTTAAGAACTATCAGTATTGATTCAAAGATTTAACACATAAACTTTACGTACAGCAAAAGACTAGCAAGTTGGGCTTTAAAAATGCTAAGTGGCTTTTTTGGGGGGTTGAGAAAAGAGGTTGGAAAAAGCAACTGAAAGACTCATGTCAGTAATGCATTTAAGAACTCAGCAACCAACAGTTTAAGTTTTTATTTTAATAACAGAAACACTCATGTCATTGTAATTTGAAACATAAAAGCAAATCATATTTTAGATGGGGGTATATTAATTTTTAAGATATACTGTCACAGAAACAGCTTTACAGAAAAAGCTTCACTATAAGTTTGTTTTTGCTTGCTCACAAACAGGCATATCTGGTTGTCTTGATATTTAAAAGACATGGGGATATGATCTCATTTTGCTGTAAATATATGACATGAGATTTATGCAGGATAATTCAAAACAAGTGTTCTCAAACTCTCTCCTGGCTGTGGATCACAGCTTTGGAGATTCTGAATGGATCACTAATTGGTGCCTGACAGGCAATCACATACAGCAACCACTCCACAACTCCCCACTTAGAGAAAAATAGGTAAGTGTACTGTGTATACACAGTTCCCTTATGGTATGATTACAAATGAGAGAAGAAAAACAAGTTGTTCTCAGAAGGAGCACTCAGGACCACTAGAAAGTGCCAAAAGTACAGAGTGAGAGCCACTAAACAGAATATTCATCTTAAAATGTCAAATTGATACAGGCTTAGAGTGACAACATCTGAGGGGGTGGCTTAGGGGTCAAGGAAGTGTTCATTCAGCTATCGAGGGCTCTAATGTCCAACAAACTCTCTGCATTCATTTCAACGGCCTCTGTGCAGGCTCTGCAGTGATCCCCTATCTACATAATGATTCTCCATCTATATACCGGTGCAGGACACCTTCCCCATTGCCCACTGTTCCTGCAGATGTATTGCTACCTGAGTTTGGAAGTAAGCGCCAGCAGTAGAAGACTGCACCCTCTCTGTATGGCAGCAACCCGGACAAATGGGACACTTAAGTGAGCAGATCTCTACTGACAGCTACTGCAGCGATGGCAGGCACAAATCTCTGCTCCCACTCCAGGCTCTGAGGAGAAACAACAGGCGTAGGTGGCTTACAAGCCATAGATGTTCCCAGCCATTTGCTCTCCTTCCTTCCAACCCATCCTTCTCCCATTCCTGCCTGCTCTTTATTGCTTACATTCCCACTCTGCACTTCTCCAAGTCTCACTCCAGGTCTGGTCTCGCGGGTCTGCTTCTGAGAGTGGCCACCTGTCCCCACACGTGAACCTGCTTTCCCTCCCATTTTCCTACTAACTACCAGTTTCTGTTTCCCTCCTTTCCTTATCTACTGCCCCAATGATTAAAGGTTAGCAAAGCTGACACAACAGAAAAGAGTGCTGCAATAGGAAATGACAGGTGACCTTTCACAACGTTGCTTGCCTGCCTGTTGCGTATTTGATACTAATGAAGCTTTGCCAAAAATAAAAAGGATGAAACAATAAGGCTAATTTGTTTAAACATTTAGTAATCCCATAGATATCCATACAGCTACTCATACTAAAGTAAATCCCCAGTAGCTTCTCCAGGTTCAGTGAAATTATTGTGTGTTTATAGGCAGTAAGAGCAACATGAGAGCCCTGCAGAGTAATCTTAGCTTACAAAACAAACAGGAGTCTGGGTGCTCTGAGGGATCTACACTCAAACAGTTGGGACCCTCCAGTGATTGCAAAATTTGGAGGTAAGCCAAGCTTGCCATTTATTTTTTGTTTTGTTTGTTTATTTTCAAGGACAGGTGTTGTTTTTTTTCCTTTTCTGCCTCTCCCTCTCCCCCCCCCAGCAGAGTAGTACACTATTCCTTTAAAAGCTTGTGTTATTTTAGTGCAAAAGGGTCTCTCTCCTCCACTCTGCCTCTCAGCCTTGAGGTTCACATTGCACTGATAGCACTAATCTCTGAAGAACCTTTTCAGGATCAATGATTATAGTACTGCTAGCCCCTTGTTTTGCAGACTTTTAAAAATAAAATAAAATAAAAAAATACCCAGCACAATCAGGACACATGCCTTTTCATCTCTGTCTTTCTCATAATTTTCCATGGCAGAGTTCATGTCAAAAATGCTTGGTTTCCACCCTCCGCCCAATTGTAAGCTCTTCAAAGGGAAAGAATAAAAGTTGGAGCCTGAATCCCAGAGCAAATGCTCCTGCAGCCATGCTCAAGCCAGCTTTTGAAGTCTTTCGGCTCACCTCTTGATGCCAGGCAGGCCCCTATTATTACCAATGTTGTTAGCCATTTCAGCTCCATTTCCAGGCCTACATGGACAAGAGAGCAAGGGAGGCCCTTTCATGTCAGGCTTTGCAAAGCTGCTTCAGTGTTTGAAGGATGAAAGTCGCTCTTGTTTGTTCTTGCTGCGGTGCACAACATTTGGCTTAAAAAATAGAGGATGTTGCCTTTCTTGAAGTGGACCGTGCATTGCTGGACACAATCAACACTAATGGCAGTTCTGCAGTCAGGGTTTTCAGGGCTTTTGGGTTTTTTTTTCCTTAAAGAATGTAAATATCCAGGTGTAGCAGTAGCAAGATCTTTTTTAATTTAGAAAGGAAAAATACATTTGTGCAGATATCAGGGTAGAGGAAAGGGGTCGAGGGAATCAGCCATTTCCTCATGACACAAGTAGATTATTTTAATGAGGTCCAAGTAATGAGAGCCCTTAATTCAGGGATACTGAGAGGAAAAGCTTTTCCCCTGTCCTAGAAGCAGCCAAAACAAAGCTGACTTACTCCAGACACAGAAGTGATCTATGAATCCCGCAGAGAGCCTCTGCCTGGCTTCAGTGCATGACCTGGGGTTGGTATGATCCCTCTTCCCACCTTCCAAGGGAAGGTTGGAGGGGGAGGATTAAAACTTCCTCTCTTTGACATTGTATCGACAGGTAGAGTTTTTCATCACTCTATCCTCTTTTCCAGGCTCATTATGTCCTCTCTCAGTCCATGAGCTTCTACCCACACTTGTGTTTTCAAGGCAACAAGGGAGGGGAGGATAAGGAAAAGGGGAAGCAAAAAGAAACCCCCTGACGCTGAACGTCCTTTTCCAGGGAATGAAACCCTGATATTCTGTGGCTGACACCATCCTCCAGCAAAACTGCAGCAATGGGGCTGCCAAGATAAGAGAACCCTAAGCAAGCAAGTAACTAAATAAATAAGTACATGGAGAAAGGAAGTTTTTATTTTGATTTCTTGTTAGTCATGATATTTAGCCTTTTATCGCAGCAAAGTTCCCATCCACCCCCTTGAAATCCGGTGCTATATATTCTTCACCAGTAGTAACAACAATGCTAAGAAGTCTGAGAGCAGGGAACGGGCGGTCAAATGTACTTCTTGGTCCAGCTGTGTTTAGTTTTCAGATGCCCATGTGTTCCTTGTTAGGCTGTCTTCCAGCCCTCCTCTGCCTTCTTTTCTATTCTTCACAGTCCAAAACTATGAACCAATTACAGACCACAGAGTCAGCTATTTACCCCCTCCTGCCTTTACACAGCTATTTCCTGCCTGCTATCAGCATAGTTAGACAAAGATGACAACAAGCCCAAGGTCTTTACCATAAGTTGAACCATAAGTGGGGACCTGAAAACA
Source organism: Haliaeetus albicilla (assembly GCF_947461875.1). Lineage (NCBI taxonomy): Eukaryota > Metazoa > Chordata > Aves > Accipitriformes > Accipitridae > Haliaeetus > Haliaeetus albicilla. The sequence goes on along the minus strand of NC_091494.1, from coordinate 23,670,385 downwards.
CCCTAAAGCTGTTATATTTTATGTAGGGGAAAATTTGAAAAGGATTATCTGAGGAAAGCAATCAGCTCCAGACTGAAATCTATCTCACTGGTGTTTATATGATAAAATAATTGCCATTTAGGCCTCTATCACACTTGGAATATGAATCATATGTCTAGAGGGCTCTCCTGCAGAGGTTCGGGGGCAGAGCTTCCTTCTTCACCGTAGTAGCCTCTCTGGAGGTGCGCATGGGTCTCCAGGCCAAAGAAAACAGTTGTGATTACAGAGTGATAGAGGCAGCCACATGCTGATTCAAAGACCTATAATCTTCTCCCCTTCCACCCTCCCCCTCCCAAAAGCAACAAGTCTGTAAAACTCATTCACTTGCCAGAGGCTGTTTATTCTGTTTAATGGCCACCTATCACCCCTTCACTCATTCTTTTTAGATTTACTAGACAAGCACAAAGCAAATTAGTGCAAAATGCTTTCAGTCAAGTGTCAGGTGGAATCAGACTTGATGAATACTATACTGCTGGGCTTTATAACTGTAGGAACACGTATACTGACAACATTGTCTCCTTCAATTAAAGCTATGCTGCCTGTTTTTTTGAATCCCTTGTAGAATCTCTTCCTCCCAAAGTCAAACCTATAACTCTTTAATATCTTATTTTAATAAAGACATTTTGACATGCATTGTGATGGCACAAATGGAGAAATCTCAATGCTAGAATTTTTATGATATGTTTCAAAAACGTATTCTTCAAAGGAAATATTTCAGTGACACACTGATCTGCAGCAAGGTGTGGATATGTTCGAAAATAGCACCGTGTCTGAACCTTGTAATGTAATATTTATAGTATAAATCCTGCTAACTTACCATAGAAATGAGTCTCCATTGTTGCTTATCCATAAATACACAAGGCCAAAGGGGTGGGGGTAAGGGTGGAGAGGGGGCCTGGTTTCTTCTTGACAAGGCAGGGCAGAGGTGTACTCTCTCCCTTAAAGCTAATGCGTGGAGCAGTCCACACACATCAGGGGAGAGCGTAACCCCAAGGGGAGTGCATGGGTTTCTAGCAGCGTGACTCCCATTAAAGTCAATAGGAGCCATGTGGCTGAAACCCACACACAGATCTCAGAAAATTCACCCCCTGAGCCAAAAACGTTCCTCTGAAGATGGATTGTATCTGATGGGCATAGCTCAGAGTAATGAGCTGATGATGCTGTGCTGCCCCAGGGATGCAGTCTAATGCAGATTGTTTTTGCTGGGACACTCAGCTTGTGTAGCAGACCAGCACAGAGCACAGGACATCCCAGATCATTTAGACATGCTCAAAAAGGCTTGCTTTTGGTTTTCCCTGAGCTCAGGGACTGTGATTAAAGCAGGTTTCTCTGAGCACTGGGACATCAGCCACTGTAATTACAGTGAGCTTGCAACAGCATCCAGGAGCAGACAGCTACACCAGAAATAGGCACAGAGTGATAACAACCCCACTGATGGACTGGGATAACTGCTTTGAGGGGAGAGATACTACAAGGTTTCCTGGAAGAGTGATTTCAGTCATATCACTGCGGCCACATAGGGGCCACCCTGCTCGGAGCCTGTATGACAGCAATGCTCCTCTACCAGTGAAAACGGAGCATGATGCTGCAGACTGCCATTTGAATACATGTTTCTTCCAGCAGGTAGAGCAAGCTGATGTTAGTCTCATTAAAGGCCATGGTTGCAAGAATTTTCATAACAACAACTTTGGAGAAAACAGACATGTAGAGAAGCTACAGAGAAATGACACGTGTTTTAAGTCATTCTGATATCATTCTGATAAGCGTGGTATAAATAATGTAGCAAGAAGGATGGATCCAATCCTCTGTATCAAAACCAGCTTATTTTCCTTTTCAAGGCCTAAAAAGATTAAACAAAGATACTTCAACCAGATACATTAAGTAATCAAAGCATCATCATTTCTTGATGATATGTTTAAATTCCAGTTGAACTGGCAAAGGACTGTGAAGCTGCAAGGTAGTCTTATAAAGTATTATTATTCTTTTTCCTCTTCAGGGCACTGGATTTCACAAGTAATGTCTGGTTCTGCAGTATATTATAGTGCCTAAAAGCAACCCTAAACAGGGATGAGAGAGATGAATAAGGACCTTTATGCAGGTGTATTCCATGAATGTCTTTTATGGATACCAAGTTGAGGATAAAATCTAATTTACAGCTCTAAATTGGAAACATGCACAGACCCTTTGGAATGCATGCTATTAGTAAGGCAGCTTAGAAACCTGCATTAACTCATGCCCAGTCGCAGTAAGGAGAAGAATATCATAATTATTTCCTCTACTGCTGCTTGATCCATCTGAGAGTAGAAAGTGCCCAAATGAATTCAAGTTTAACTGAACGGGGCTGACCCATTCATTGTGTTCTAATTCCCCCCACCCCCATAAACTTAGTGATGGGCAAATAGGGAAACTATTTTCCTCCCCTCAGCATTTATACTTTTAAAGTTTAACATATCCTTTTTTTCCTTTCCAAACCTACTCTTAGCCCCTGGTTCCTTAATAAAATTACCCCCATAGTGATAACCCATTCAGAATGAACATGTAAAGAAAAAAGACCATCTTTAAGATATTGCCCAACACAATGCCTCTGTCTCTTTCAGGCCATGAACAGAAAAGTGAAACTTAACGCATAAAGACAGGGTCAGCTGTAACAGGTCTGCTATGTACAAATGCCCCGAAAATCAGAAATTTTGATACATGAGAAAAATGTGTGCTTCATGTAGGAAGGGAAAGGCTATTCTCACCCCCGCCCCTCTTGTTTTTCTAGAGGAAAACACAGACACAAAGGATAGTATTCATCAACCACATTTCAGCCATCTCTGTAAGTTTATGTATCTGTAAGTCTTAATTAGTCATCTAGGCTATGTCTATAGCCAGTGGAGGGAGACATGGCAAAGGTTTTTTCATGCCATGTTAGTTTTGATATCTAAACTAAATACATCACCTTTTAGAGGCTCCACTTCCTCCACGGTGGGTCCTAAACTACTACCTAAATTACTGTTTCACATTTAGCAGAGGCACCTTCCTTGACCACCCTCCGTTCTCAGTACTAGGCTCCTCCATTGAATTCATTCAACCACAAGGTGGCAAATACTTTACCAGAAAATGTCATTTTCCTTTTCTCAGCAAACCTGCCTTAGCAGCACATACATGAGAACAAACCCTGCAACACAGTTTCAGCAGGTATAAATTAGAATATTTTCATTTAGCAGCCTAAGCTTTTTGAGTGTTTCAGTCTTTTTCTGAAGCTAGAGAAGAAAGAGAAAATTCTTGTAAAAATTGGAAAAATGCATCACGGAAAAGTCTACCAAGGAAACTTATGAAAACAAACCTGTAACATTTACAGCCACAGTGTTCGCTCGACTGCGGTTTCATTTCCTACAGTATCCATCACGGGATCTTACTAATTCCATAGAGAGCTGAGAACTTGGCATTTAATCCTGCCAAGGAAAAGCCGTTAGAGTGAAAATTTCACCTACCAATCAAAGGTGCAGAGTCATCATTCCTACTAAATAATTCACCAAGATTTAATACGCTAGTTCTAAAAAACAATTATGGAAGCAAAACCTGTTTCAATTTCCTCTTTCATTTTAAGATGTGACTAATATTAAACTAGGATCAGAGGCTCATATCTGAGGTACTTAAACCAGACTCCTTGTGTGTCACTGCTGTCTCACCTGTGGGGTTCTTTAAGGTTGTTAGAAGAAATGAAAGTAGTTGGCTTTAATTACTCTTGCTGAAGGTTACACTGGGAAAAGTGGAAGAAAGTTTCAGGAAGTAGGTTTTCTGTTTAGTAAAAATGCTTTCCAAAAGTGAAATAAATAGGATAAATACTAACTAACAATAGAAAGCAACATGGGGCAGTTATTAAAATAAAAATTGCAACATCTAAAAGAATGAGAAATACAAAGCATTCTAGTACCTAATTGCCATGTATGTTTACGTGCTCTTGTTTGGGTTATCATCTGTGGACTCCAGAAATGTTTTAGAAAAACCTTCTCTAATAGTTCCCTGCCTTCTTGACTGAATAATGAAAATGTAATGATAGATTTTAATCCTCCAACCCTTTTTTCTTGTAACATAAGCATTTCAATTAATAATAAACAAAAGCCCAGAAGCCCAACTTCTCCCACAGAAAGGATGTCAGGCAGAGGCTACAGTGATTCACCTCCACATTACTGGCAACAGAGATGTTTTGACCCTAAATATTCTTTGGAGATGAGGTTTGAGAAATAGAAGCGAAAGAACAATCAGCAAATCTATTTTTTTGGAAACCAAATGGTGATGATTCAGCATCAGTAACACAGAAGAGACGAGACAATAATCATTGGCAAAAGCCTAACATGGTGTCTCAGGTGGCTGTAGGGAGTCTCACCACACTAGTGGCTGGCCCAAAGCCCACTGGAGTACAAGAAAAGCCATTGGGGAGTTCGAGCTGTGCCAGGACGTGCACTCTGCTGCTAAGGGGCTGAGGGAGTACCAGGTAACAGGAGAAAGCAGCAGCTCGTCTGCCAGAGTCTGAGAGTCAAAAGTCCCTGCCATGGATAGAGCAGGAAGGTCTGCACTTCATACTGCAGTGTATACAAAGGTGCATGATCATGGCTCACCCCCATGCCGCAGCTCTCTTGAGCTGTTTCACCCTTGCTAGGTTATCACCCTGGCACATGGCAGCAGTGACATGTCCATCCCTGCTTCGATTTACTACATGTACTTTGACAACTGTTTCAAGCCTTCACTTCCCATTGGCGCAAACAAGCCACGATGGTTCCTCCTTGCAGCTGCTCTCGATTTGTACCACACAGAGGGAACATCCGCAGCGAAATGGTGCTGGTGAAGAAGTTACTTAGATGAAAGTGATCAGAGGGAAAGATGAGGCACAATCTAGCTGCTAAGACTGCAGCTGCCACCTGGCCAGGAACAGCAGAACAAACTTGGGATCAAAGTAAGGTTATAGATTTGCACAAAACCTTCAGGAAAGTTTCCTCCCTTTCCATTTCAGTGCTGAGCTTTATCAGCTATTGACCTGCAGGTCTCTGCAAGGAAAATACATGAGACTGACTGAGGGAGGAGCAAAGGGATTTCCTTCTCAGCTAGGCAAGGTATGAGATTCTGGCGGCTCAGCACCAAAGATAGATGCTGGCAAGATCTACAGGAAAGCTGCAGGGATCTCAACACAAACCACTGAGGAACCTGAAGGAGGCCAAAGGAGGACAACCAATCTTCAGGGAAGCGGGGTGGGAGACAAGAGAGCGTATCCAGATGGATCAAATCCTCATATGGACTTTGCAGCGTGTGACTGGTGGGAAGAGGCCATGCTCTCCCTCCTTAGTGCAAAACTACTTCTCTTGTTACATCCACGTGACTGAAATCAGCATATGGCTTGCTATCTCTAAAGGTTATTATACTGACAGCATTTTCTAGCATAATGTGAAGCCAGAATCTGCTGCTGACTGGAAGTGAGGAAAAGCCAATGCTTTCTGCTGGCTAAACTGCAGAACTGAGAGTCAGGAGTCTGAATAATTTTTCCAGCTCAGCCAGTGGTTCACTCCATACTGTCTCTTACGCCACTTTGACTCAGTTCTCACTGGTGAAGGAAAAGGGTGACAACATTTTCTATTGTCAGATGACTTGAAACTTAATTAATGTTTTCTGTGTGATGACCCTCAAAGGGGAGATGCCAAACATCACAAAGCACTTGGCATCTCTTTTTTCTCTCTCAGTCTCCAAGTCAGCTAAACGTCTTGATTATCATAAAATCACACAATAATCTGTGCCTTTTCTGCCTGTTACTGGTGGATTCATGACAAGTATTGCATGAAAATGATTCCACTTTCCCAGACCCTACAACTCATATGGCAGGCCAGGAGAGAACCTGACAAAGAGGTGAACTCTTCTGCACCCATGTCACTTTCTTCCATATTTTACAGCTTCAGAGAAGTGTATTGAAGTTCACTGCCTGCTACCTGGTTGGCAGGTCTTGCTCAGAAATTATTTCATTCATTATCAGTACGTTTTCAGAACTGGATGCTTCTACACCGCCAAAGAGTAAGCGCCATAAAGTGGTTGTGAAAAATGCGTTGGCTGACATAAACCAGCCTCTGCTGGATGCACTAAATATGTCAAAGCAAACTCAGATGGTCCTTTAACTCAGTAGATGCGGCATCATGGGGAAAAGTGCATTCTTCTCCCAGCAAGCAAGACTAACAGCTCAAACGCTTAAGGACTCCACCTGATTTCTCCCTTGTGAAACAAAATGTAGATTTTATGACCCACTATGTAACTCACTCTATTTATGGTTTGCATAATTTTTCCTCTTTCCAAATACATTTCACTTTTATCAGCTTCAGCGGCTTCACACCTGATAGAGCCAAAGTCTGAACTGTGCCATTTAAAGACGTCTCAGAAACCACAAGGCAGAGGTAAGGCTTGCTATCATGTATATTTTCAGGCCAAGTTTTTACCTCTGTTATTACTCCTACAATACCTCCCTTGGCCTTCACAGCTCTCAATTTACCCTCAGTACAAATTAGGATAATCCCTGGTTTTGGACAAGACTCACTACCCAATCCAAACAGCCCATATACTAAATCTATTGCAAAGTATGATTTCCTCAGCCTTTCAAAGTTGGATTACAATACCAGTTAAGTACATGATTTAAAAATAGAAGGGAAAAAGTCTTAAGTATGGCCATAGAAAAATGACACCACATCTTGCAATGCTCCTTTAAAAAAAGGAAGAAAAGAAAAAAAGCAAATAAAAGATGGCTGACTGCCAGAGTTTTGTGTTAACTTGAAGTGCAGAGGTGATTTTTAATGCTTCAAACATCGTTCATGAAATATTATATATATAATTTGTACTCAAAATAACATGCAAACTCTCCAAGGAAACATTAAAATAAATAGCTTCTTTAACTCTTTTGTACCTTGATCGTATCTTATTTTGATGAATCAATAAAAGAGACGTAAGATTGATGTAGGACAGATCAGTAGGGCAATCATGTACTTTATTACATATTTATGAGTCTGAAAGATCAAAGGATGTTTTTATGCACATAACTTGGCAAATGTGTTTTGCCACGTTCAGATATATTCCAAGTGACTTTAGCAGGAATGTGAAAGAAGCTGGCATGCTGCCCACAGTGCTATTTGGTAAGACTTTGAATGATGGTGGGATTACAAACCATGATAATAAAAACACATACAGCATAACATCGATGCATGTAAACAGTATATACAAATGCATATGTGTGATAGTATAATGTGTGTATATACAACATATTGCAATTTCTACACATGTGCATACATATGCGAACTACAGCTTTGATTCAACATCTCTTTAAGACACTGGAAATCTTTCTTTTTCTTTTAGCAGACACCACATCAGGCCTCTAATGCAAACAAAAGAAGGGAAAAAGGGTGCCCTCCAACCAGAAAACTTTTAGGTTATGGACTGCCATGCACAAAAATCAGGAAATGATATTTGCAGTTACATTGTTTTGTCAGCATAGAACATCCATTCCTCTTTGGGATACCGTCAGATGCTACTACTGCTATATGGGTACTAAGATGGAAGAAATATCTCCATTACCATCAGAACCTGCAATTCTGCCTTCTCCCAACTTTTGCATATGGACATTTCAAATCTTAAGCTCACACTGACCCTTTTTTTATACATGAAATGCCTCAGCATAAAAGGGCAGAGAGTATCCTGCTATGGCTTAATCAGGGCCAGAGGCAGGTTAATCCGCACACATGCACTGTCACCCAGCTGATACCATGTCCATGCAGCAGCAGATGCTATCTGGAGAAAGGGGTGAACAGCTTCCCCATCTTTCCCCTGCTAAATCCATGACTGTATAATAAAGTGGCATGCAATAATCCTCATTATCCCTGATACATAGAACAACTGAATATATCTGCACTACAGCTGGAAGCAGATTTGCAGCATAGTTAGAGCTGCCCAAGGCAGGTTGAAATCTTGCATACTACTACTAATAAAATTGCAGTGACAGGGACTTTAAGTTAACGAGTGTATGTCTGAAAGGGAGAGGGTTACTGAATTTCACTAGGACTGATAGGTACTTGTGATCTAGAAGAGCTTAGTTTGATCCCCAAATCTGCTACAGGTTTCCCAAGTAATCCAGGACAAGTCACTTTTTAACACGGTTTGGAGAACATCAATTTCCTATTAGTTCAGTCTCAAATACTGCTGTTTTCAGAACTACTTGTTACTAACACCACAGCTGAGGAACTATGCTTGATATCTCTGCAAATCCAGCCCAAGTTGGGCCTCCAACAGGGCTAAAATATTCATGCACCCAGAGTCATCAGATCCCCTTTTTATGTCCTCAAACTGAAACTGTCATTTCTTTCTTATTTTCAAAGTGATAATAATACTTCCCAGAGACAGAGGGGATTGACTAAGAAAATCAGCTCCTGTGAAGACACAGAGATTGACAGAAAAGCATGTATCTTCCTAAAACCAAGACAGCAGGACTGGTACGATTCGCCTTTTACAATTTTCTTACTATTATTTAAAAGTTAATGGTAATTTTTTATTAGATTTAGCAGCACTTGATTGATTCAAAGATGCTGTAGAGGCCTGTCAAAATGTGCTAAAATATACAGTACCTGCCAACACCACATAGAGAACATCAGGATATTACCTGCAGCTACAGGAGGGGTGGGCCTTGGGATCTGTCATTGCTTGAAAGGCACTACCAACATTTTAAATAAAAAGCTAGTGAAAATAATTTTACTGATTCATGGTGGTTATTAGAGTCTCAATGCAAAGGTACTAGGTATGGAAGAGACAACCACCTTCATCTCTCCTACTCCACACTTGGTTCAGGTAAACACTGCATTACTCAGGCTAGGTTTAAGTGTGTTACACAATGGTAACACACTCCCTTTGAACAGCTGCTTGATGGTATCACAGATCACCCTAGGACATATTGTCTAATCATTAGGGCTGTGATGGATTCAGGTTGGTGGGTCTGGCTATTAAAAAACACCACAGCAAGTTTCTCTTTCCTTCGGCTGCTCCCCCTCCTCTTTGTTCGTCAAGGCAGGCAGCTCTCCTCCACTTCCCTTGCCCCGTTGGACTTTGTTCCAAAATCCTCAAAGCTACCTATACGTCTGTGGTCCTTCATCCATTTGGCCATTATGCATTTTCCAGCACAACCTCACTGACTTTGAACCTCAATTTTCCCTTTTTCATTTTTTTTCATGTCACTGTGAGTCTCGGTGCCCTGAGCAATCCTTTGGCCTTGGTGCTTACACCCTTCCAGCATCAGTAAGGTGTACTCATGGTCTGTGGTAGACATCAGTTAACAGGTTTGTATTACTCAGTTCACATTTTGTTCATTCTTCATAAGTCATTCTCTCAAGCTTCCTCATCTATTTATTTCTCTCTTTTCTGAACTATCTTCCTTTTGTTGGCATCATTGTCACTGAAGCACCCAGAAATGAAGTATTCCAACACCTGCCGGATCAGACCCTACATGCTGTGCCTACCATAAAGTACTGTTAAGGAACCTCTCAACCTGGTATCTTCCCAAGTGGTCACCTTAATGGGTGACTTAGCCAAGACTCTGAAGTAATTTCTGCTGTGCTATCCATACTGGCAGATTTGTTGCTCTTTGCTTTTTTTCCAAGTTTTACCTATTTATCAATGGTTACTTTTACAAAGGTCTCCTTAGTGTCTCAGGGGTTGATTCAACAGAGCCTTTAAGCTGCTGTTCAGAGTTAAGCACGTGAATAAGCTTCCATTTGAAGACAATAGGACTAAGTGGCTCACAAGACAATATACATTTAAGTGTTTTTGTAAATTAAGCTGTAATTGTTCAACAGTCTTGTGGGATTTTTCTTTTTTCTTTTTTTTTTTTAAAGGAAAAAAAAATCCAACCAGCTCATATCTACATTTCAGACTGCATTTCTGGTTACCCGCTGGTAGCAAGGCTGTTATTTTCAAAAATTACTGATGAATTTCTTCAGTCCAAATGTTTATTAAAATAACAATTATTAAACCCCACCTCACCACATCCCCAAGCCACACCCGGGTCCTTCTGCAGGCCAAACTTAGCAAACAAGGGTGTTACAAGACAGCCATGAACTCCAACAGCACTAGGCAACATTGAATTGCAGCAAATTTAACAACTTTGTTATTCCAAATATTAGCACTACTGATGAACCTTTACTCTGTTTCAACAGACACATAATTAATTCATTTACAAGACCTGCAGGAGAAGGTTTGTCTCCACAGGAAGGGGCTTTGGCAGATTTGCTGGCAGCGTTTCAGGTAGGTGGGTTCAATTTATAGTGCTATCCACAAGCTTTTGTTCACATTCAGGAAAGTGCCCTGAAGTTAGTCTGGGCTTAATTATTCAGTTATAAATCCTTTGACTGCAAGCTGATTTAGCCAGTATTGTCCCTGAGCTTCATCAGGGCATCCTTTTGTAGGGTGACATTAAGCACGGGATGATACGATGAAAGCATCCCTGCTCTCTCCCACCCTCTGTAGAGGCCACCAAGGGCTGGAATAGGGACAGACCCTGCATCACTTCACTCCTACATGCCCCAGAATGGTTTTGGAAGGTGGCAGGCAGCTCGAGCAAAAACATGTCCAGGACCATTCTCACAGCTCACCAGGACCTCACCAGGTGATCCTGTTTAATTTAGTAGTACACCTGTAGCCAGGGGAAGGCAGTGAATCCTTTCCAGTTATAAGAGCTACACACATCAAAATGCTCCACAAAGAGCAAGTTGGTGTGAAGAATGCTTAAAAACTGGTGAATCTGGCAGAGCAACATGTTGTCAGCAAATAACTATATAAACAGATTTTCCTGTTGCTGTCTTATTTAGACACAAAAAGAAAGGAGAAAATTAAAGATGGCAGCACGCTGATATTGTTCATGGATGCTGTCATCTGTCACACTCTCTAGCCTAATACTCGGTTCAGCTAGCTAGAAAGCTATATCCACATAATTTAAGGTGAGAATTTAAAGTGAGAGTTAGACTTGTTCACAAAGCTACGTGGACATGTTTATTGCAGTGTAATAGTAGCTTAATTTGAATTAGTTAATTAGAAATGGATTTAATGAACTTTGAGTAAGTTGCCATTATGCCAAACCAAAATTATCCATATTAGCCTTTTATTCAGCTTAACTATCTCCGTTTAAAACCTCTTCAGATCATGCCAGAATAACTTTTTTCTGTAGAGAAATTACTCAGCTGGAAAAGACAGTGGCCCAAACTTATTCCTGATGTAATCCCCATTGTCAGTATGTTTATTGTCACGTACAGCTCAGGATCAAAGGACATGCAGCTATAAGATCTAATTAAAAAGTGAGGATGTAATAGACAAGCCCCATCTTCTGCTCAATCAGCTCTTACTTAGTCCTGAGATCTGAATTTCACATAGGCTAGCATAGGCCTAGAGGTCAAAAGATTTGTTCTTCACCTGAATCTAGAGAGGCTCCTTGTCTTGTCCTTTGCTTCTGAAACAAGATCTCCTGTCTTGCACAGCTAACCCAACTCAGCCCAGCTGCAAAGCTTTCATGTTATCCAACTGTGATCTGTTTAGCTATGATAAAGCTTTCTTTGCCTTCAGATTTGTTTTCAGGTTTTGGTTTGGGATTTGATTTTTTTCTTCTTTTTTTTTTTAATCAGAGGCCAAGTATAGTGGAAAGTTTCAAACTGTGGACTGGTCTTTTATCATCAATTGTCATGAAAGTCTCTATTACAAAATAACTGCCATGTAAAAAATAGTTCCTTCTTCTAGTTGTTTCTGTACAAAACCAGTAAGAACTCATACATAGCAGACCTGGGAATAATGATAACTCTTCTCATTTTCTTCTTGTTTAGGTAAGATTGTGGTAATTGTAGTCCAAATAACAATGTCTTATTTGGCCTGGCCTGCTGGTATGGTCTGAGATAGGATCAGAGGATCCTCAATGACCAAGTTCAGACTACAAAGCATTACTGCCCCTCACTGAGAAGGGTAACCGAGTGACCCCAAACAGTTCAGATGAACTTGTTTTATTTTGCTGTGTGATAGACTAGGATCATACCTGTTCTTAACCTTTAGGATCTCACGTGTGTTTTCATCAGAGTTGCTTCCACTTAGAACACTGATCACAGAATTATAGACTAATTTTGGTTGCAAGGATGCTGGAGGGTCATCTGGTCCAACCCTTGGCTCAAAGCAGGACCAACTTTGAAGTTAGATATTAAAAACATTTGCAGTCCTATGAAATCATCTCTCTGGGCTTTGTGAACACTAATCAAGAGAGGCTGATGCCAGACCTATGAAGTCAGTATGAACCTCATCAAGGGTACAGAGGTGTGGAAAGATGAAGGTTTCTGCCCTTCAAGTTAATAGAAAAGCTTCCAGTGAGCACGAGAGGAATCTGACTTCAAGCCTACAGTTGATCAGGAAACATAATGCAAGACTTTGGTTACAACACAAAGCTCATTTATTTTTCTTTGTCTTTCTTACAACAAACATGTTTCCTTGAGCCTTAATTTTCTGACTAACTATGCTCAGCTTTCCACCTGAGCTGAAAAAAAAGATGAGCTTTCATGTGAGGGAGTACCCATTACTTTTGCTTCACTTTCAAATTTAAGATCTAATTCAGAGCAGAAATATTGAAAAGAGATGCAAGAGTGATAGCATGTCCACAGTGAAGGTTGTTTGCAGTAGACTACAACTTTTTAATGCCTGTTTGAGCTGTTGGGTTTATTATTGCTTCATGCTGAAAAATAGTGAGAACCTTCTACAGAACAGTTCAGCCATTTCTAAGAATAAGCTTCAGGAAGAACAAATGATCACACCAGTTGTTTTGAAAGGCTTAAAATTTTTTTACTGAAACTCCACTAATGTGCATTGGGGGACTGTCTCAAAATGTGGTAGAGGCCAATGCAGGGACAGAGAGGTATCGTTCACTGTCCTCATGAATATTCAACAAAATGTGGCCAAATTATAATCCTCTGCAAATCACCATCTGCATATGCTCAGTAGAGGTTTGTTAGAGGCTAGCAGCACAATTCCCAGAGCATTCTGTCTTAATTGCATATATGCCATATCTCCCACAGGGCTGTATGCCAACCACATGGGCCTGTTCCATGCCCACCTCATCCACTGACCTAGATTCTTCTGCAAATTGCACCTCAGGAGGGGTTGCAGCTCAGCTTAGATTTACACACAAGGAAAAAAGTGGGTATTTCCAGAACTTGAGAGTTGTTATGGGAGAACAAGAAGCAAGTTCTAGACGTAGCAAGAAAGTACAAGGGGGAAAGGAAGGTGCAGTTGGCATCATATTCAGGTTACACGTTTGAATATGAGATTAAGATGGTAATAAAGTATTTTACCCACATTAATTTTGCCTGGTGATAAAGCATCTGGGATGAGATGTCAAAAAGATGAGCAGATGTCTAGGCTTGGCTGCTCTGAGGCAAGCCAGTGCAGCAATATCTCCATTAGGAAAGTAGTGGAGGTGATAAAAGCCAAAATTATTATTACAATGGAAATGATTTGGATACAGATGAAGATGAGTTCAGAGGACACTGCCCTGAAGAGTTAAAAATATGAAAAAAAAATGGCCCAAGAAGGTCATTGTAGGAGCAAACAGAAAGTTAATGGGAGGAACAGGTTCCAGGACAGAGTCTTTAAACCAAGATTTCAAGACAGAGATTATAATGAGGTCTGTCAGATGTAGCCAAAATGTCAAGGAACATATGAATGGAATAATGGCCTTGAGATTTGGCCCTGAAGAGGTTACTAGAGACCTTGGCAAGAGCAGTTCCAGTGGAGTGGAGAGAACAGAAGCTAGAATGAAATACAGAGTATTTTTATACTGCAGTGATTGGCATCAGAGAGATCTGTTCATCCCCTGGGCCATTTGCTGGGACCTGATGGGCTAAATCCTTAACTGGGCTAAACTGGCTTAACTCCTCCAGAAATTTCGTCAGTTCACACCCCTCAGAAATTTCATCCAGAGAAGACAAGCTAAAACATGTTTTCTTTTTTCTTTTTTTTTTTAACAAAGAAAGGAATTTTGAGTTTATTTTAGGCCCTCCTATGTGAAATAATTGCCATGTCCTGTAATGAGTAATCCTTTTCCCAAAGATCTTGTAGCAGAACACTTTCTGTTTCTTTATGTTGTCTGAACAATGTAAAATTAGGCAGATCTTAAGCTAGCTGCTCTCATTACACAGTTTGATGAATCTGAAAGGGTAACAAACTCCAGGATGAATGATTAGTTGTTTAGTCTTACAAGAGCTTTCTTCCCTTACCCACTCCTCTTCCTATAAATTTCTTTTAAAAAATGAAAACAAAAAAACTACTTGCTATAAATTAACTGAATTATTAATCTCTTGTCCTTTGCAGACTTTGCAGTTGGACAATAGCCAGGGGATCACAGTACAATGTGCTGTTGCAGGTATTCCCTTTAGAGATAGAAGACATACATTCTTAGACACGCAATAAAACTCAGATCTTTAAAGTAAGTATGAGATGATCTCCCTTGACACTTTGTTTTTAAATCATCTATTTGGTGATTTAAAACCAACAAGTTTGAACAAGTCTGGAATCGGTTCTATTTGACCATCTTCAGTTCCAGTGACGTTGGAGCTAGAATTATATGGAAAACACAGTGCTTAGACTTAAAATTAGCAAGAGCTCTCCAGAAGGAACAAAAAAGGTATAAATTATGTCTGATTGAACAAACACAACTCCACTGTTGAACAGCCACTCAATGAAGAGGGCAGGGAGAGGCAATGGAGCACGGTAATGTGTAATATTACTAGTCAATGGGCTGTGTGCAGCAGTGGGCTCCCAAACGCTGGAGGTGTCAGGGAGATAAATAGCAGAGTGTCCTCCTCAAAAATATGATTAATACCCTCCTCGGTCCACTGCTGAAGATGTAGTGGGTGCAGCTGGTTTGGACAGCAGTTGCATAGAGGAAAATTCCAGGACGACTGCAGCAGAGCAGAGAGGGCAAAGAGTAGGACAAGTAGTCAACTGAGTGGGAGTGCTGAGCCCCAACAAGGGGAGAAGTAGGCCAGAGCTGGCAAAGGTCTTTTGGCTGCTGTTTAAGTAATGTTTATAGAACTTTCATGCATGCACAACTGAGTTTCAAGTTCATGATCTTTGGAGGAAGAAAGGGAGAGAAGCATGTTCGAGTTCATTGTCTCTTGTAATAGTCATACCAGAGGTGGCTTTCAAGGAGCCATTCTTCTCTCCTAGCCTGCCCCCGAAAAGCCTGTATGTCACAAAAAAGCAGGTGAAAAACTGAGAAATGTAAAAAATAAACTAAGAAAGCTTCATTTTTTTCCTGCAGCCAACTGTAATTTCCTGAAAAAGTCAGGAGTGTGTCAAGTGGGGTTTCCACATGGTATCGTTTTCAAGGAATTCTCTAAAATTCTCAGAAAACATCTTTTCATGCTTCTGTTGTCACAACACTCAGGGGATGTCGTCCAGAGCTCAAATTCCCAACATTAGAATCTGAACACACTATAATGTAACTAATGCTCCTGAAATCAAACAAAGGCAGAGGGCTACGGATGGCTTTATTTCTTAGGGCAGTGATCCCTGCCTTTGTTGGTTTGCAGGCAACAATACCAAGCAAGCAATATATTACCAGCAATGCCATATTATCTACCGTCTTGCATCCACAATGAATGTCTCAGGGTCACCCCTGAAAGCCTTGGGTGGGGATGAATGCCTCGGGCAATCAGTCTCCAATCAGCAAGAAGGTGCTGCAAAAGCTGCAGGCACTAGGCTGATGCTGAACAGAAGGACACACATGTTATTAAACACACAAACACAACACAAGCAGTATACACATAAATACTTCTGTTTAACTTAAAGTGACAAAAAAAATAGGATGGGGAAAGGAAAAGTTCCAGTGGATTATTGATCTGAAAGACAGTGATTAATAATCACCAGTTTAGTATTCTGCATCACCACTGCCTGTCACACTTCCCTGGAAACAGGATTAATAAAAGAAGATATTATATATGTGAGCAAGGCACTAAGGTAGCACTATATTGATCTGAACTTTAGAGCTGTTCAGTGCCATTAACAAAAAACAAAAAGAATGCAGGCACTTGTAAAAAGGACGATGGTTGACAAAAAGAAAGTAGTTGTTTTTCCTTCCACAAATTGCCAGCAGCCTGCTCATCTCTTCAATTAGATTCAAGAATCACCAGCTACAGAGCACTGGTAAACTCAGCGTAACCCGCACCAGATCAGCCAGCACAGGCACAAAGCCTTTTCTTCACTGTGTTTGCAGGATTGGTCCCTGACTGTAACACGGAATGTTGATGTAAGACCTTACATACCCCCAAGGACCCACTTCCAATACTACAGGAACAGCATTGCTCTCCAAGAGAATTTAGAGAAAGATATAATTTTTGAAACATTACATAATCCAGAGAACTATAATATTCCTTTTTAAAAAAAAAAAAAAAGTCTAGCCTGACATACACAGAGTGTTTTAAGAAAAAAAAAGGAAAGTAAAATAACATTGGTTAATATATTTAAAGACACTTTCCATGAAATGAAAATCATTTAACTGCTTTATTAAACTACTGTCTCACATTCACTTTGTTCTTTTCCTACCTTTTTGTTTCTGCATAAAGAGGGGGCACCACTATTTGTTCAACATAATATTAAGCATACTCTGCTACTCAATTAGTAAACATGTCAAGAGGTGGGTTAGTTATTCATGGTTCAGGGGCACAGCCCCCTTTCAAAAAGAACTTTTTTTTCACTCTAATGAAATGATGGATAATCTGGAAGTAGGTGCTTTAAGAAGATATTAATCATTCTCTGTGGTAATGTTAATCATGCGTTCCATCATCTCCAGATGCTGTGCATCACCTTCCTCAGAGATAAAGGGCACCCAAGCCAGCAGAGTCCTTTTGATCACCTTTCTCACAGTAACTCTCATAAGGCATTAAAAGAAGTCTTCACATTTCAGGGCATCCTTAAAAATGAAATAGAAAGTGGGAGAGTGAGGTAATGGAGGGATTCATGGACTTCAATCTTGACCCTGTCATTACTTATGCTGCCCAGATGGGAGGTGCATAGTTCTTTTGTCCTTTGTCCTAATCTTTGACATTTTTCAATGCAATGTTTAGAATGAATGAGGTATGAGAAAAACCCTGATCACAGGAAATAGAAAATTAATTCACAAAAGATTTCAGGAAGGGAGGTAAGGGGGGAAGCAAAAAAATCAACCCTCGCTTTCTGTGAAGAAAAATTCAGCAAAATTATTCCCTCGCAGCCTGCTATTCCATTCTTAGAAAACATTAGCAGAAGTCAGGTCAGATTTATCTCAGCATACTGTCTGTGATGTCTCTTCCAGTTAATAAAACACCCTGCCACTGGAGAGACTTCTGGCCAATTAGACCATTCTTATGACTAATCTTTTATAGTTTTTCTTTCTTTTTTTTTTTTTTTTAAGTTACCTTTAAACCTGGGGCATATCTTAGATGGCTGAAATATCTCCTTTTGCAGACTTAGATGCTTCAGAGACCCCAATGCCTAGAGAAGAAACTTTGAAGGTCTCCTAAAGCTAGAAAGTTACTTTGTATAAACTGTTGAATAAAAATAAACCACAGGGGACCATACCCAGTCAAAGGCAGGCGGTGTTTCTGTCACAGCATGTAAGTCTTAAGGAGAAAAGAAGTTGTGTGAACTTGAAATAAAATAATGCAACTTTCTTAAATCCATGTTAAAATACTAAATCCGTATGCAGAGGAACTGCTCGCCTCTCTTACACAATCAATGAACCCCACCAAACGTCACTCATGATGTACTACTCTATGAGGTAAGTTAAAAAAAAAGTCACAGGAAATTTAAAACCCCTCACACCTATAGATGTTTTTGAAAATACTTCAACCAAGTTGTTGTCACTACTTTTCATGGTTCAGATCAAACTATGATGAAACACCTCTTTTCCCAGAATTTCAAGTACACTAGATAGACAATTAGCCATACCACAGATTTCACGTAAATATAGTTTGCTTATAAAAAGAATGGTATTTCCTAGAATACTAAGCATCTGCTCAAAGTCTCTGCAGCTTGGTCTGGAGTTTGCTATTGTTACTTGTCAAAAATAGGTCATGTTGCGAAGCCCCACTTTTACCTCTTTCGAATACCCTTGCATCTTTGAAAGGAAAAGCTAAATCCCAGGGCTGACACTGGGCTACGTAGGTGGCATTACCCTGTCATCAGTGTCCCTTCAAAGAACAGGCAATGCAAACCCTTGGGCAGCTGCAGGAAGGATATTCTGTAGAGTAAATAGCCTGCACCTCATAGAGATTAATAAAAGTACCCTTTCTTACATAGGAAATATTAAACAGTCTTATCTGTGAGACACCAGAGGGAAGAACCACCACCTAGATGCTTTGCCATTGATATTAAGGAGTTTTGTTAAGTGCATTGAGTTGTGTATGTGCTACACTCAGTTGCCCTGGAAAGCATGGACAAACAGCATTATCCAACACTCTACAGAATATATGTAAACTGGTCTCTTTTTTTTTTTTCATTTTTCTCCAGTAATTCCTAGAAAAACAAAGCTACCCTTTCTCTGATGTAAAGCTGCCTCACTTACAATATGCAGTTATTTTGAAGCTTTAGACAAGTTATATCCTAACGTATTGAGGATCTTTGCAGTGAATTTATGTAGTGCAAAAACTTGATTCCATCTTTGCAGCAATTCATGCTCTATTTTGCATTCCCCTGTATTGCCTTCCAAGTAGTACACACTGTATTAACATAAGATCACTAGTACAGGCTCTTTGTAGGTAGCAAAGCTGAGATTCTAATGGATGTCTGAAATATGAATGTTTTTTCATTCTTTGTGATCTTGTTAACATTTGTGTATTTAATGGTAGTAGCGTTGTTTCTGACTTACACCATTATACTACGTTACAGTTGCTATTAATTATGCTTGCTATTGGGAATGATTGCATGCTTACAGATTTTTTTTCATGGTCAGTTCTAATTTACTGTTTGTAAAGACAAATATTGTATTATGCACAAGTTTTTATGGTCCACATAGAGCCATGGGAAATGTACTTACATTTAAATGGGCACAAGACAGAAATCAGAAGTATTACCAAACTTAGGAAAAGAAATAAGATTTACAGGGTCCTGCAAACAAAAGTTCTGAATTCAGAACACTGTACTTCACTCTTTTTGTAAAGTAAAACACTTTAAATTAAACGTATGTGAAACACAATAATAACAATAGGCCAGAATTTCAAAGTGGCTTTAGCTCTTCCTTCACTCAAGTGTATACAAATCTGTTCCAAACATCATAAGAACTGGGACATCATAACGCAGGTACATTAAAAGGAGCTTGATCAGGAAAATTAGCAGATACAGAGCTGAAGGGTATTTGGTTGATCCAAGGTGAATATGTTGATATAAATCCTTTGTGAAATCCTGGAGTGTTTTCCAGAAGAAATAGGTATGTAGTCTCCCACTTTATTTCTTCTGGGAAGTGAAGTACTCTTTCATTATTGGTAAGATAGAGAGCTGCCTTTTCTATTCATTGCACTCAGCTCACAGTGATAGATGGTATATAAAAATTTCATTTTGGATGGTAGAATTCGAGTACAGTGATACAAAGGTGCTTTGTGGATAGAATCTATAAATCTTGAAAAAAAAGGAAAAAAATAGTGCTTTCTGTCATCATGGATAGCAGATTTAGATCATGAAAGCTACCCATAATGCTAGACCAAATACATTCACCAAGTATTTTGTTTTATAGGGTCAGGAAATAGAGAGTTTGCTAAAGTTCATCAGACTTCTTTTGTAAGTATGTGTGTACATGGAAAACAGGAGCTAAAATACCTTCCAAGGCATCCTGGAATCCATCCAAGGTATTGGTGAAGAATCTTTTTTGGAATTTACTGATTAAAATTTTGCATGCAAAAGAGATCTCCTATATTAGCGACTCTGTAGAGTGGAAGAATATTTATCCGGACTGTGGGCCAAAGCTGGATTCTAAGTTGTTCCTTAGGCTAAAATCCTATTATTGTCAGAATTAGTTTCCTTGAAGAGAGAAGAAATAGTGTGCTAAGGCCATAGAATTTCATTTTGGTACTTTGATTTCACTAATCTTGGAAATACCTCTCACAAGAGTTTGGGCTCTGAAAGGTGGAAATTTCCTGAAAAATTAATCTGAACTGATTGTTCACTACCTTGAACCAGTATCTCACAAGAATGGATGTCTTCTATTTTCAAAGGCCTGTGATATTTCTGTGATGAAACATAAACTCGACAAGGAAACACAAAGCAGTCTGCTGGAACCATGTTGGAGAGACAACTGAACAAACAGCTGGTTAAAGGATTAAAGCCAAAACAAAGGAGTGTTTGAAGGTCTCTCTAAGTTTTAGATAGCAATGGGAATCTTTTGAAATGGGGGCACAGTGGAGCTGCTATAGAAAGGGAAAGGTTTGGGACCTTTACCCGTTTCAGAGGTACTGAAGCTCTGCAGCACTGTCTGGTGAGTCTTCAGCAAAGGCAGAAGGCAGTAAGGATAACAAGTAGATGAGCATTACATGTTGATAATTCCCATTCACACTTTTAAACAAAAATCTTCAGTCTTTGGAAGGATCCAATGCATTTCTCTTTATTAACAGATTGTCATTGTTGTGTTACAGTTTATATTACCTTCCCCTCTTTAGCCTACTTTACCATTACCGTTAATGAATTACTACTTTTCAGCACAATTAAGTGTTTGAAGCAATCAGGAGGTACAGTTTATGCACAGTAAAAATGTCCAATTGAAAAGGCTAAAGATCAATATCAAAGGTCTAAAAGGTTAGACCAATCCTATCAGCTTCAGGGAGAAACTGGTGCTAAGCTACCATTGAAGAAAGAAATAGCTAATGGCCCACAGACGATCTTTGTTCAACCAGGTTTCTCCTGTTTAAAAAGAAATCCTCTCTTTATTGAACACTGTAATTTTCTCATTGCTGAAAATGCAGAAGCTTTAAATTCCAATTTTAGTTGTGCTGAAAGATGGGAAATAGTTTCTTTTAAATACTTTTCTTTATGAAAGAAGACAATAAAGGCTGCCTATTGGCCCTCATTATCCCCACCTCGATTTGACTTGCCTACCTGCTCCACTGCACTGGTTCAAGACAATTAATCCTAATATTCAACCCTCCTGCTGTAATTTCTCATCTTGGCAGGTCTCTTTCTATAATGACTAAAGGGGAGTGGCCAAATTCTCAAAACCTCTGGGGTGAGCCGGATACATTTCCACAAACACAGACAACAATTCGATCCCGATATGTTAATGAAATGTTGTGTTATCAAACCAAAGCGAGCATTTAAAGCCACTGCCCAAATAGCCTGGGTAATAAAACACGCAGTACTGGTCATTACATTACAGACACAATAAAGTATAAACAGTGAATTCTGTTGATATGGAAAAATGGCATTGTAGGCAACTGTTTTATGTTTCAGAGATAGCTTACGTTGAAAACATATTTGTATTATTTTCCTAACTGCAAAACCAGGCCCATCCGCAACTCACCAAAAACTCTGCACAAGACTCTCAGCTGCTCCTAACTGGCACAGTTCCCCAAACTTGTAAATTGGCCTCAATAGAACAATGTCTTTTATCAGCAAACTAGTCGCACCTATTTGTGAAATGGATGTTGTGCGTGGATTACGATCAATAATCAGTTCCTAGATATAAAGATGTTAATTTGGAGTTACTCATCCCACTGATAATTAAAGACTTAGTCCAGCTTTAGAGATTTGCAAAACGGAGCAGAATGTGACTGGGACTCTGCTCCTGTCCCCATTCTTGTTGTCTTCCTCTCCACCTTGTTTCCTCCCCGACACACCAGAAATGCTGCCTGACCAAGACAATAGGCCATTGATCACTTTTTTCCAAAGCCAGTGCCATTTAATGAATTGAGTCTTCATCTCCCAAGAGACAAATAGGTAGCCCCACAGACATAACTTTGGGGTAGAATATTCTATTGCTACAGTTCTGCTATTCTAGTCACCCTGAGTGTAAACTGGTAATTAGGTGCAATTTCTTTGCTTCTGGAGAAGATTGATTCTTATTTGCATTGGGAAAGTTTTAGAGCTCCAGTCATACAATATATGAGGAAACCAGAAGTCACACTAGCTTTCGTAAAATTTTGGAATCCCTGTATTTACAGACTTATGACTAACCTTAATATTCCATTTCTTTTTTCTGTCTGCAAAATATCTCACTAAAATAATGTGTATATAAGGCTGAGGAAACCAAGATTCACCACAACCAGTGATAGCTTCTCTGCAGCTAATGCTGTAGCTCTGAAGACTATTATGAATGGTTCTGCATGGCTAGGTATAGGGTATTTCTCCTATTAGGAACGGAAGCTCCCATGAACTTAATCACAAGCCGCACTCGCATCTAACCATGGAAGATCCGCACCACATCTCAGTTTTTGAGTCAAAACCTCAGTGGCGTAATATATGAGTAGTCATGGGTTTGCATTAATTTACACCAGCTGAAGAGCTAGCAAGGTAGCTAGTAAAACTGCTTTAACTTAGTTTAAAAAATTATTATCTTTTTATAGCCATTTTTTCTGTGGCTGTGGTTTCACAGTAACAGCTTATACAGATGTAGTCCACTGCCTCTTCTTTGTGCCATGGCTGTTTATAGCTGCAAGGTGAATGGGATCGGGGAACTGACCCATCAAAAAAGAAACTAAATCCAAGCTCTTCACTTTTATGGCTTTTTCAGGCAAATCAGTTCCTCAAGTCAGGTTACCGCATGGCTACACAGACAGGCACGCTAGCTCAAAGCACGGTAATGCACGGAATGAAATAAAAATAAGTAGGAGAAAAGAGGAAATGCTGGATTGTTAATTTTGGCACCATAACTGAATAACTGCGAGCTACATCTCTGTGCCTTTGGACACATAAAAAGGTAAAAGAGGGGGACAAATAGAAATACACTTCCATATAGCACTTACAAATACAATCTAAATTTTTTTTTTAAAAGTCTTATTGGTATAATGTCAATGTAGTAAATATTTCTCAATTCCATCCACATCTACATTCTCCTCAGATCTAAAATAGATATTTGGAAGTTATAACAATTTCCACTGAAATCTGCATTTAGGCCAGTAGTAAGCTCACTTCTTTAAGGAGCTATTTTATTTTACTTTTATTTTATTCTGTTTCATTTTTGCCTGTTAATTCAACATAGAAGAAGTAACATGTCAGTCTTACCAAGATGCTTTTGTCTTCCCTCAGTGTGCTTCAAAAGGATATCAGTGTTTTATTAGCTGATATTGATCATGAAGCTAATGGCAATAAATTGGCTTAGCCAGGTAAACATAGCCATATCCAGTAAGACAACACCTATTTTTATTTTAACTAGAATTAGGCTCTGTATAACTACCAGGACATAGTCAAAGGTCATAGGGAGAAACAAAAGTGTTTATCAAAAGTTGGGACATGCTATAATAAAAGTTTGAGCCAAATTAAGTAAAACAAATTCTACCAAATTTTTGGTGTTATCAAAGGGAATAAAATTTCCCTTTCCTTCACACATTATAAATTTATGGCAACTCAGGAAATTGCTCATTAGAAAATGAATTTAAGTCACATGTGACCAAAGGGAGAGAGCTAGTCCTGTTCTGATTGACTGGCTTGACTATACCACATAACCCGTGCAGAGGAACGTTTGCTGCCATCGGCTAACAGACTTGCAGATCAAGAACTATTTGCTGCAAAAATTCACAAATTATTTCAAGTAATCACTAGGCTGGTAAAAGTTGTGATCTCTTCTCAGAGAATTTGGGAACAGTAAAAATAAGAAAAGTTAATTGAAGAAATTATTTATTGCCCATTATTTGGTACGTTCTTCAGTCACTAAAGTTATGCAAGGAAGGTGCTTTGAAACCTCATGTTAAAGAATAAGTCCTCAACTATATTAGCCTAATAGCTTGATTTCCAAATTAACTACTATGAACTTAGCTGGGAAAAGTAATCCTCTGGTGAGTATTCTATAACGAGAACTACTGTCTCCATCTGATAGCTATTTTGTACTCTGAGGCATGTGGCTTGATTTAGCCTAGACACTAACTACAAATGTCATTTTCATTCATATGGCCCTAACTCAGGAAAAAAAAATAAAGCATATGCTCAAGACCCTGAGAAGTCAACTTCTCACATGTTGAACATTTAGCATAGTCTTAAGTCCTCCGTTAGATTCTGGGCAGAAGGATTGGGATTATTCAAGTGCTCAGAGCTGAGCATGTTTTTATTTGCTTTGGTCAATTAGGGCTATAATGATCTCATTCTGTTTTGCAAATTCTTAAGCTCCTTGCTTCAATAACCATTATGGTTTTTTACTCACCAGTGAAAACTAGAAAATTTTGAATTCTCCATCATTTTAGCTGCAGCAGTTTACTGTCCATCCATTCCTCTATTTGAGGCTGCAGGTGAATGGGCAGCAGTAATTCCGGATTATAGAAAGATGCTGAACAACCAAGCTCTGATGACCAAAAGCTCTGATGACCAAAAGCTCTGATTCATAACCATATTGGATTAATCATGGGGGTGCAAAAGGTTACTGCCCCAGCTGTCTGCCCCCCCTTATCTTCAAGGTTACTCTGTTGGAAGTTACCTCGTCAGTCACTGCAGCTAAACCCAGCAAGGAATGGGAATTAAACACAACTGGTTGTTCCTGAGGATGGGAAAGTGTAAACATGACTGATCCCTCTCAAGTCCTGAAAAAAACTGTATTTCCAAAATCCTGTGCTCTATGCCCCAGTCCAACACTTATTAAAGGATTCAGAAGGAGGCTGACCGTTTCAAAGAGAAATGGAAGATCATGGAAGAGCAGGCAAAACAAGTTCCATAGCTTAAAACCTTGTGATTGTAAAGACTGTTTTCTTAATTTTAAGTACAATGCTATTGTTCTGTATGTTTATGTCCCACTGTTATGTTCAGAATAAAAAATGTCTAGCAAGTTAGAGATGTTTGCATTACAGAATTATATACTGAGAATAACATGGAATAATTATTTCAGTTCTCGAACAATTCAGCTACCCAGAAAAGACCACAGATAAAACCTGCAGCTACATTTCTGCACAAAACTGTTAGTCAAGAGTACAATATATTTTTGTTCCTGTGCTTTGAGGTTTGCATCCTTTGTACTATTAGAATAACGCAAATGTCTGTTTCTACTGTGACTCTAGAGCTTTACCCTCTGCACAGCTATTCCCAGCACCTCACAGTTAATTGTGCATCTCCCCACTTTGCTTCTGTCTGAAAACATTAGGTGACCTCCCTTTAAGCTTGCATGCTGGTGTTAGTAGCAACTGTTCAGTGGCAAAGTAGCATAGGTTATGTTGTTTCTAGCTCTGGAGTGACTGGAGACAGGGGGAGTGAGCTTTGCTGCCTTTGCCACACAAACACACAGAGCAGAGAGATCTGTTTTTCTCCCTTAAATGGCTGAAAATCAGTAATAACTAGACTGAAATCAATGGAGCTTTACTGCTGTGCGCTGTGTTAACACAAGATGCGAATCTGCCTTTGGGTCCGGTTTCTGCAGAGCTGAATGGTAAGCAGAAATGTTCAGATTGCTTTGACTTCACTCACCATTTGCTGATATTAACTCTATATATTTTAAACAGACACTTGCAGTTTCTCAGATGTCTTCTCTTTCTCATTTATTAGTTGAGTTATATTTTAACGGTGCTGAGAGATTTACTGTCAATCTATTAGATGTATTCATTTTGGTTAAGGCAAAATCCTTGCACTAGGATCCAAATGTTGGACACATCTGTTAGCAGGCCAAGGAATGACCCTGTATTATTATTATTTTTAAAACCTGACAGCTCACACATTTGAAAATTGCATAAAAATATGTAGCTTAGCAGCTCTGCCTTCTCTTTGTACTATTTGCTCACATCCGGATCCATTTTTTCCCCTGCCTGAAGTGCGGGAAGGACAACCCCATATCAATCGCTCCCTATGCCAATTCACATTAGGGAAACTCCCAACTTTTCATTTCAAATCATCAGCATCTTTCCTTTGATCCAAAAGACCACAGCTGGGAAGCTGACATGATTGTGCCTCGTGCTTCCTCTGCTCCGAGCCCTGCACCCATGCTTTGCTCTATGCCTCTAATGAATTCTAGCACAGTCACCTCTGCTCAGTTTTAGCAGAACCTTTTCCTCCCTGTCACTTACAGAGCAGCCAAATTAATCACACTCAGCCCAAGTAACGTTAACAATCCGTCAAAGTGGCCTACGAAATGCTTCATCTACTATAACTAAAAAATTCACCTGAAGACCTGCTGATTCGCCCTGCACTTCTGCCTGTAGGACAAAACAGACAGAAATCACTTTTTCCTCTCATTTTCTTTCCAATATTTTCCACCTCCTCTTTTGTTGTTCTTTCTTTTTTTTTTTTTTTTTTTTGTTTTATTCCCTTACAGTAGTTCAGAATTCACTAAGCGTGAACAATATTTTTGCTTAAAGAAATGCTTACGCAGTGTTATCTCTTTCATGGTACGTGGGCCTTCACTGTTGACGACATCAGGCTAGGGGTTGTTGGAAGTTCCTTTTGCAATATCAGCAAGTCAATGCAGTGACTTTCTGATGCTTGTGCCCTGCTGTATTTTGATAAACTGTTTTCTATTTTTTACTTCTAGCTATTTACCTATCAAGGAACTAAAGTACTTTTAGCTGGGTGCTGCGGGTAAACTCTCCCCCATGAGTGGACCTGCCCTACACAAGTAACTTGAAGGGAAGTCCCTATTATCTGTCTAGGATGATGCTGTAAGTCATGGGCTTCCCCTTGTAAGAGTGGCTCTTGCAAAAAAACATCTAGGTTGCTCCAGAAAGTGATTTTTTCATATTGTATTTCTAAAACTGTTTTATTTAGACATTTTTTTGTGTATCATACAAATGGATTCAAATCACCTTTGCACTGAACATTTTGCCATCTACTTCTGAGTAAAAAGGGGGTAAAATCCAGTAAAAATCAGATGGGCAGCTTTTCCAACCTTCTTCACAAAGGCATAAATGATTATACAGTGCCACTGCCAGAAGCTTTTACCAATTATATTCATACTCAAGCATATTTGTCAGATTTTCTGCTTTCAGACTGATGAGGGATGGAATTTGCTTAAACAATCCATGTCTCCAGCCAGTCACCAAGGCTGTCGGTACTTCCAGGGCAGTTCAATAAGTCCCAGTGCTAGTCTGAGTTTAGTCTCTGCAGTGGATTCCCTAGCACTATCTTGTCTTAATGAAACTGCCCCAAGTTTCTGTCCCCAGAGCAGATCCCAGGACAAGTACCTACACTTGAGCCACTTCTCTGCTAGTGTACTGAGACAGAAGTTTAAAGTTGAGTTTAGGCTATGAAGTATATGTATTCAGGCTCAAGTATCAAAAATACTTCTCATTCAGCCATCTATGCTGGAAGGCATCAACACTAAGAAGAAGGGTGGGAAGACAGCTAAACCTGCCTATGCAGATGAATCAGATTCCTTGTACTCAATCCTATAAAGAAGACCATGAAGAGCTGAAAGGTCAGCCTTCACACTGGGACAGAAGTATGATCCAGAGAGCCAGAATAGGTAAGGAACTATTAAGTTGAGTAGCCACTGAGTATTAATTTTCATTTTCTTTGGCTCAGCTTGTTTTCACTCCCACATTGATTATTTTTTTCTCTTTCTTGCAGTAATAGAGATACATGAAACAGATCTCCAGATGCCAAGTTGGCTTCTAGGCTCCTTATTCAAGACCATTGGACTTACAGGAAATGGGAACCCTGGGATCCATCCCTGAATCAGTAGCTTCAAAAAGCAGATTCTCATGATCAGTTTCAGGTTTTTAAAGGTGCTCTAGCTCTTTCAAAACATTTTCCTGGATTTACCTTCCCACAGACAATCTCTAAAAAATGATTTTTTTTTAGTCTAGTTGTAGTTCCCAAAAGCTTTCCTTTTCAAATTTCCCATCTCTCAGAAATTCTAATGTATACCCTTTTTCATCCTAAATGCTCTTAGACCCACTGATTTAAGTACACCAGGAGACCAGTGGGAGGCTTCCAAGATGTATGTGGTGTTACCTGGCTCACGAAGTTGGACAGAATCACAACACAGTATCACTCAGTTATGGCAGGAAGAATACAGAACAACTATTTCATTATTATTTTTAACAGAGCCAAAGTGCAACATATTATTGGGTAGCAACATCAAGTTGCAAACTGTTAATGCATTTAAGGCTCTTATTCAACAACACCCATAAACATATTTCTGACATCTGTATTTAAATAGATGTTTGATTCCAATAGGTGCTCAGAATTAACCTCTATGCTTTTCCTGACATGAGGCTCTATGTAGGTAAAATATCTATTGTATCAGCATAACCAGGTTCAAAATCCAGGTCTTCCCAACTTCCAGGTACTATTCAATATGTAAGACTAGAGGTAAGGAGGTAGGTGTGCATTGGCAGAACTTGGACAGGCCCAAGATTTTGAGGTTATTGTTGGGGACTGGTTTGTGTTTTACAGATTTCCAAATGTTTAGAATGAAAAGCCCTTGTGCAATTTCTGAATATCTCAATTTCATGGCAAAATCCACCCTAAATAAAGTACTTGTGTCTGTTGCCACCCCTCAAACAGCAGTATCTGAACAACACCGTGTTCATAAAGACTTTCCTGGCAGTGCAAGGTGTGACACTGAGCAGCAGGGTGACTGAAACACCAAGAGGGGAAACGCTTGCAAGGAGGACCTTGGGTCTGGAGAGAGAGAGATGAAGAACTGCTCTGTTACATGACAGAAAACTGTAAGATTCACTTTTATCTGTAGCTATGCCTTCAGAGGTCTGTCCCATTGAAAGAGAAAATTAAACTTAAACTGGCACTAATACGTCTAGTCATTCATCAGAGGACTACGTATAACCTGAGCAATAAGACACATATTGAGCCTTTGCTTATTCCTGGAGAAAGGATGTGTAGTTTGAACCACGAGAAACTACATGAGAAACTAGTCCTTCTTATCTGGGGGGGGGAGGGGGGGGGACGTTGGTGTCTGCTATGCTATTAAAAGTAAGCAACTCATTACTACAACACAGAGAAGCAAATTAAAATACCAATTTCCTATTGGAAATTATCTACCTTAAAATGAAAACCAAACCACGTCTCTCCTCCCCAGTAAAATACTGCCACTGCAACTGGAACTAATTTGCTGGTAGCCTCAGAAAAGAAGCAAAAGATTCAGTTACAAGGAGGAAGACTGTCCCCAGCTAGGTCAAAGCTGTGGTAATACAGCAAGGCAATCTGGGAGAGGCTTGCACAGCTCTAGTCTGCACATGGTGGGTAACAGTAGGCCTTTAGCTCTCCAGGCTGTCAATCTGGCACTATTCACACACACTAAATTCACTTTGGTATTTAAAGAAGTGGCATTATTGATTCCTGTCACTTTTTTCCCCCACTCCAAGGCCACTACAGGCCACTGAAAAAGGGACACACACATACATAGACACAGACAGCAAAACTCAGGGAGCACTTCACCAGTAAGTAACAAGAACTAAAAACACTGACCTCGCTGCAATTTTTTAAATCAGGGGATAGTAATATATGGCCTAGATAACACTATATTTTCTTTATTACCCTGAACTGTACTTAAGTGACATAACTCTGTGAGAGGATTAGCTTTTATACAAATACTCACATTTTATTGTATTGCCATTCCCTAAGGAGTGCACTGCTTATATATTTTCTCTTAATGTGGCTTTGCAAATAGGTCATTGCACAGTCATATGCTCAGCAACAGTACTTAGATGTTAAGAATTCATTGATTTTTTTTTTTTTTTTTAAATGCTGAAATCATTGGACGGATGGTTGCTTAGATATATAATTCTTAACCACTGACTGCTAACATCTTCTGACTCAATTATAATTATGAGATGTATTTTGTTACTTTATATATATCTATATCTATATATATATCTATATATATCTTCAATTGTGATGTGGAGATGGAAAAGCGTGTATGATGAATTGAGACAGAATGACCTGATCCTTAATTTAGCGGGCAGGCTGCTTTCTGAGGTGAGTGGAGGAAGAACTTAATGGAAACTCCAAGGCCTTTTGTTTCCTTTGGGTAAGGGGATTTACAGACTACCTAAGTGTTAGCACATTTAGCAGGTTCAAGGCCAAATTTCATGCTGAAAGGAAAGCAAGAGTTGCACCTGCTCTGCTGCATCAGTTTGCAGCGAGATTTCAAATTATGTGAACAAGATATTCAGGAATAGTCTGTCAACATAAAATCTCTAAGCAGGTAGGAAACACAGTGGGTCTCAAAAGTACCATAGTGTCTTAATGCTATAGTGTGTCAGGAGTGGAAACGAGAGTCCATGGGCCAGGACAGAAAGGTCCCTAGGAAAGCTAGGTGCAAGGTTTGCCAGAATAACTCACAAAATGATTGACTCAGTGATGCATATATCCAGGGTCAATTTAGGTATGATATTCACATGTTAAATATGAAATACAGGCTATATTTCGAGTGACACAGACAAACTCCTCCCCCAGATGACCAAGCCATGACCCGTCTGGTGCAAGACTAGAGGAAGCACCACTTCTTGATGAGACAAACAACAAGAGGATAATGTGCTTCTCTCCATTCATACTGCCTTGCGCTCCACAGCTTCAAGGGAACACTGTGTGCTAGCCAAGGGGGTGACTACATCTCTTACTCCACTCCAAGCATAAAAAGTGCCATCTGTAACATTTGCTTGAGGAAAGTGCTAGCTGCTGCCACCACAAAACGTACATGAAACATAGCCCACAAATATAAAACCTTAGTTAGCCACTAGACACTGGCAAGTCCGCTAAAAAGAAATCCATGCAGTGACTGGTACCCTGCCCGGCCTGCTAAACGTGAGGATAAAATTATTCCTATACAAGGGGAAGAAATAGTACTACTCAACAGCATACAAATAACCTGCAGTGGTCTGCATATTGAGAGATAGATTATACACATGGGAAGAGGGGGCTGTCTCCTGACAACAAAACATCATTGATTTAACTGGCAGTACCAGGGAATCACATCAATTTCAGATGGTGAATCACATGCCTACACAGAGCTCAGAATTGCAGGCTTACAAATGTTATCACTCTATTAGTGATTTTCTTGAAAGTACTGAAGTC
Source organism: Haliaeetus albicilla (assembly GCF_947461875.1). Taxonomy (NCBI): domain Eukaryota; kingdom Metazoa; phylum Chordata; class Aves; order Accipitriformes; family Accipitridae; genus Haliaeetus; species Haliaeetus albicilla. The sequence continues at coordinate 23,639,146 of NC_091494.1, read as the reverse complement.
TTCTTCACATCCTCAAGTCAGAGAATCATAGGATTTTCAGGTTGATTTTGAAAGACCAAACCCTACTTTCCTAGTCCTCACAGCTACACAGGTAACTGAAAACATCAGATCTGAAAATGTCAATCAAGTTTCAATGTAAGTTTCAGAATCCACAGGGCAAAAAGAACAATGACTATGACATCTGTTAATTTTTATAGCCTAGTTTCTGAAGAGAAAATGTATGTGATCAGAAGGTGTTTATGCTGGGGAAAGAGGAGGACATACTTGACAAAAATAATGATGTTCAAAAAAGCCTTGTGAAAACAGGTGGCTGTGTAGAAGTGACTGTGTATGTTCTTTCTATCAGTGGCCTAAGGGAAAAGCTCAAGCATGGGGACACAGTATTAGGCACAAGAGCATCCACCAAAGAAACAGCAGCTACAGGAAAATCTGTTGAAGCTGGCAGTAAATTATGAAAAACAAATCATAAGGAACTAAGTGTTTCTTTTGTGCCAGAACTTATGAAACTAATTGCTTAAAAAAAAACCCTCACGATTTCTAAGCCAATCTCATAATTTTTGAAAGTTATGATTGGCAATGAGACTTAAAGCAATTTGCAAATATCAAGCTGAACAGTATTGCTCCAATGCAAGTAAAAATTGCAGAACCAGAGCACTAAACCTTTAGATTACCACTGAAAAATGATGCCTGCTGCGGTAACCTATAGCATCTCTGCACATGCAAGTACAATACAACAGGCTAGGGTGAGAAATAAAACAAGGGAATCAAAGCAACAAGAGAAGCCCAGGAAGGCACTACTGTGGATAATCAGAAAGATTTTGCTGCTAGAGTGACTTAAATACATCTAATTGATACTGAATTCATGGGGCTTAACTGCAGATAGTGCATGTAAATTAAGACATGTCTGTTTTCCATCAAACTCATCCAACAGAATTCACACATACAAGAGTCTCATTTGTCTGCAAGGAATACGCACACATAAAATCTAGCCTGTGTGCAGATTACGTTCTTAACAGACACATGGTCAGGATCTCATTTCTGGCTTTCATAATCCAGTGTGTGCCTATTTATTTATTGGTCTCTGGATATACCACAGATTGGATCCTTTCCTCTGACCTAGAAGCTTCACACAGATCTATTGGTGAAAGGCTGCCTTAAATGTAGTTTACCTTGCCTCATGCGGGTCTCTGTGAGGCTGAGGAACCACCAGTTGGTGCTCAGGACATCCTAATCTCTCTTTGCGTTCCTACAACCTGGCTGAGGACCCCTGACAGTCATGGCTACCCTCTAGCATGCTTTGCCTGCCATGTTTCCCCAGTGAGCTGCAGGCAATTAAAACATGTTAGAAAAGATTGAAGATTCCTCTAACACATACTGTTGGGTTATCTTGAAGCCTGGAGGGAGGTTAACATGCATGGCTTCTATGCAACACCCCTGTTTTTGTTGATGGAAATCTCTTAATCACAAGAGTTACAAGCCAGTTTACACCACCTGCAGAACCAGTCTGCAGCCAGGCTGGTTGGTCCTTGGACATCACTATAAGGACATGACTGAATACATCATGTTCCTGAATTTTAAATGGTTTTCTTTTCACAAAATTTTTGCAGTTCAGAAAGTGATTGGAGAGTTCAATCCTCAATCCATTTCTTTTACCAAAAAGAATCAACAAAAATGCCAACAACAGAAAAAAAACCCCAATTAAATTAAGACAATACCAAGCATCTGTGTGGTTTTCTTTTCTCCCTTCAGTGAATCTGGAGAAAAGTCGTTCCCTGTTAGATATACTAGAAGTCTTTTGTGGATATCATAGTGCTGACAAGTATAATAGTGACAGCAACATCATGTGAAATTATAGCAGGAATCTTCCTTTCAGCAGTAGGTCTTGATAAATTGGACATACTGATTCCTGCTATTTGTTGCAAGGTAGTGTGGCATCTCTCTTTTTTTCTTTAACAGGCGCTAATTATTGAGCATCAAATAGCGTAAAATATAACAGCTGTGCATACTGTCAGTGCTATATGGGCTGCTGAAGGTGTCTGTGCGTACATATGCCAATGTGTGAGCAACTGACAGTGGGTGGTTTTGCTGTTTGCTTTATAAATGCATTTGAATAAACTAGATTATTTTGCAGGACAGTAGACATTCAAGTGGGTTACAGCTGAGTTAACAAGGAGAAACCAGTTTCTAGAATGCCTGTGATGACTTTGCCACAGTGGTGGGTGAAGACTGCCTTTCAGTCTTCTGGGCATGGCTGGGAAAGCAGCTAAGGTACATGGAAGTTCTTGAAGACTAACGACGTTTTGTCCTTTTCTGTATGCCAATCTCACAAATCCCAACTAAATTATTAACATGTTTTCAGGAATCATGAATAGGAACTTCCAGCATTTGAAAAACAGGAGAAGAAAAGAAGACAGGAAAAAAATATCAAGAGAAACCAAAATCCCGATGTACTATTTTAAGCTTTATAGGCAAGCTGTGTCAAATAGTGGGAACAGTTCACATAGCAGGTGAAAGTTTGCTGCCAAAAGCTTTCAGTCCAAAGAAACTTTTTCCTTTGTGAGATGATTTAAACTGTAAACCATAAATACCCTGGTACCTCCCTGACCAAGATAACAACCTCAAAAAAAAAAAAAAAAAAAAAAAAGAAACCCCTAAAAATATTACTGTGACCTGTTCTATGGTAAGGTCAGGCTCTTAATCAGTTTCGGGGTATAGCTCTTGAAACGAGAATGAAAGACTTTCTCCCTGAATAGTTTGCTCTCCTCAGGTTATAGTGAAACAAAATATGTAAAGTTTTTTGCTTCTGAGTGTTAGAGCTGCTCTTTTAACTTTCCTTTTAAGTTGGAAAAATGCAGTGAATAGAATCATTCTTTTCAACTCAAAACTTCTTCATGAAGGGTTGAGTCTTTTTTTTTTTATGGTTGCACTGGTACTAACACACCAGCTTCAGATGACCTTTACAAGTATCACATGGAGGCTTTATCCTGATTAAAATGGTTTTCTACACAGAAGGGGAAGGCCTGTGACACCACTCCGAACAAAACCTCTGCAGGACAAGGTGTAAAAGGATAAAATATATTGCTTCCTCTAAGAGGAATGGAAAAAAGGACCGAGAGATTCTGAATAAGAGAGAGACATGAAAACCTGTGTTTCATTTTGATTAATTCTGCACAGTTCTTCTTTAAGCAAATGACTAATGTGGCCTTTGACCCACCAGGAGAATTCTTTTAACTCCATCCTTCAGGAAACCCAAAGAAACAGTGCTAGGGTTACACCTAATGCTGACCTACCTCATCCATCTGCTTTCAGTGAGCAAATGTCAAGTTCATATTCTTTTCCCATTGATGAAGGGGTGGGGAAGGGAAGAGAGAGGATAAAATTGCTGTAACTTAATACTGGCATCAAGATTTATTTACTGTTGATCACAGCTGGTGAACTTTTGTTATCTTGCATATGCGCAAGGTTGTTTGGGTCAAGGTGCATATGCCAACAAGAGAAAAGCAGGGGAAAAGTGCAGGAGAAAGGAAGGCCTGAGGATGTAGCAAACCAGCAAGGAATGAGAGGCTCAAGGGTAAATTTATAGTTATGTGATCTGAGCCCAGAGGGAGGCCTAAGCAAGAATGCTCCCTGACCGTAAAAATGTGCTAGCTGGTAATGGCTGTTAATGGTGCAGGGTGATTTTACTGAGTTAGACATTGTGGGAGTGGTGGTGCTGGGGGCAGGGGGGGGCAGACATTTGGGGAGTGAGATGATAGTGGGGTAAATGCAACAAAAGAATGGAGGTGGTGAAGTCATGATTACAACAATTGTGTGTGCCCTGCTTCCACAGTTGCCTTTCAACATGTACAGGTAGAAAAATTAAGAAAAGACAAAAATAAAAATTAAAGGAGAAAGGAAAAGAAGGATGCAGGAAATATGGTGAGGACCCCAAGTGGCATTTTGTGCTGCTAACATCCATGACATTTCAAGAACTGTACTTTGCATTTTTCCTTTTAATTGTTCTGCCCTTTTGCTCTCTGTTCACAGTGTGTGCCGTAGCATTCTGCCTGTCTGAGGACAGCAATGAGCAGGCAATGGATGTGCTTGATAAGCACTTTGGGTTCACAAGTCTCCCATATTCAATTAACAGATGAATAAAGGATGTAGGGCAGGGGTTTATTTTTGATTGCATGTTTTCAATTAAAATATTTTCTTTCTCTTTTTTCCCCCCTTTCTAATAAGTCTCCCCTCTACTGAACCCACACTCAGACCATTATGCAGTCCTTCCAGCTCCAGTGCTTGCACTAATACCTGCTGGACTTGGTGGAACAATTGCATTACAGCTGTCTACGGCTCTGATTATCATCAGCAACTGGGAATGCTGGCTCAAGGATGCAAGGTCACTTGAATACCAATCCCCATTACCCTGCGGCAACTGCTTCTCAAGGAGAGCCAGTTACTCACCATAATGAGATCACAAAACACACAAGCTTTCTTTGATTGTGATTCCCAGCCCAATCAGCAAAGAAAGGAAAACTGCTGTCCTTGAGTAGTCTGGAACCTGTGCCTTTCTCTTTTGAGTTGAAGTAATGGTCTAACTCAGGATCCACTGACTTAAGAGACCACTGGATCAGGCTAACTTCGTTAAAATGCAGGTGAAAGTGGTTTCTAAATAGATAGATTTATTTTTACCAATTCAAATGAGTTTTCTTTTTCTCTTGTTTACTAAAGGTTCATTCAAATGGCTATATCTCATTCCTTTTCAATGAATAGCTGATGATGCATTTTAACTGAGTCTCAGCCGAACCTGCATTTGATCAGTATGAGGAAAAAAACCCCCAAAACGCTACAGCTAAACAGGCAATTTTGCCTGCAGCATACTGAAACATAGATTCTCTGTAAATGAACGAATAGAGTAGAAGGCTATTGAAACAGTTATTCTTTTTGCACAGAACCTCTCCATTACATAATTACTAATACAATTAGTAGCCCACTTACTGGAAGTGTAGGTGTTGCATTCAATGTACGGCCAAAACGCCATTCACAGATTTCAGCAAAGATGTGCAAGAGTCAATTAATGAAGAATATATTCCAATTCTCAAAGTTCTGAGACTTCCTAGCTTTCTAGGTACAAGACCCTATATCACTCTTCTCTCCTGTGCTATGTTATTATTTGTTGTACATAAACATTCCTGAAAAATGCCAGATGCATAGACATAGTTTGTACATGTGTATAAAGATGATGTTGTACAAAGTCAATGATGACTTTCAGGGTTTGTATAAGAAAGAGCGTCTGTAAAACACAAAAGATTGAATGAATTGTATCATATTTACTGTGGAAGTTTTAAGGGAAGAGTATATGACCTTGTTTTAAATATAATTCATTGGTTACAAATGAAGACAATTAAAATATTTGTAAGCCACACCAATCTATACTATGCTGAGTACACTTCTTCGGGCACTGCTGGGACTGTCCTGGATTCCTCATCTTTGGTCTTTTATGACAGATGGACAATTTTTAAATCAACATCAAACCTGTGAGCATTATTAAAAAAGTCAATTTTGAACTAGATCTTTTCAGCTAGGGGTAAGGGATAACTTGCTATCAAACTAAGATTGTTAGGTTTGCCTCTATTCTGTAAAACTACCTAGTTCAAGTTATTTGTAAGGGACAATCATACTGAGATTCATTAAAGCAGGAGAGAATATTTTGTCTGAAACCTGATGCATGAGCTACTTTATAAGTTCGTTTGGGAGCTTTGAGGTTTCTGCTATAGGTTGGAAAAGAATACCCCATTTAAAGATAAAGAACATGTTAAGCCTCTAAGAGAGTCACCTAGAATAAGTGTTGCTGGTATTTTATCCGTACAATTGCTCTCTTTCTCATTTTTTCCCTCCTCCTCCCCACTCCCCAAAGCAGCACACTGGTCAAACATACCAAGTGCCTCTTGTTAGAAGTTATCACCTCAGAAATGAGTTTGCAATCTGTAGCATTGTGGCCCTTGGATCAGATCATGAGTTCCTAACTTTCACAGGCCTGGCCTGTGAGCAGAACTTGAGAGGAGGAGGAGGGGGGAATGAGAGAGAGAAAGAGAGGGAGCAAAAGGATGAAGAAGAAAAGAAAAATAAATCAAAAGCAGCTTTCTTGGTAACACCAACATCTCAAAGGCCAAGTGTAAAAGGACCAGGGCTCTAATGATATCAATTAGGCTCAATCCTCTATGTCATTTTAGATATATTGTACCCGCTGAGTATACTTAAGTCCATATGTATAAGGTCATTTACTGGGTCCAGAACATAACAAATTATCAGCAAAGGGGTTTTTTTTTTTTCCTTTTCTCTCTAACACTTTCCACTTTCTGAAATAAATTACGGCTCATAATGGTTTCATGTTGAGAAGCTAATTTTACTTAATTTTTTTCTTGCTATACCAGGGAAATGATTATTATATCATTGCGTATGTTCATTGTACAATGAACAAAAAAAAAAACTTGTTAGATTTTCTTGGATAACTTGCCTCAGCTAAGACAGGTGACTTCCTTTTGAGATGTCATGGTATAATTGGTATCAAAGGTGCCAAAGAGATAGTCTTTACAAGACATTATCTGCCTTGGCTAATCTTTTTCAGTGTCCCTCATTACACTGTGGGTTTCTTCACAGCAGCATAATTGCATATTCATTCTGAAGGGAAATAGTAAACTGCTAAGAAAAGCAGAATAAGAGTCTTCAATATTGTCTGTTTGAATCTTTTGGCAGGCCTTCAGAAATATGTCATCTAGTTCTATCAGCAGCATCTCAGGATGTGGTGACCACCTAAAGGCACACTTGAAGGCTGACAATAAACTTGTGCTACTCCCTACACTTCCTGTAACAACAGGCTTCATGCTGGATTTGCCGTCATTTTTCAGTCCCTTGGAGAGGAACTATGCCAATTTCGGCAAACACAGCAGAATCTTGTTACATAAATTGAGTCAGTTCAGACTGTAACTCAACTGTGCTTTTCATGATTAGGCAGAAATGTTGTCTTTACTGAAGATACACAATTATCGCTTATCATGTCGAATGACAATGCCATTTCCACTGGAACAGTTAGAGGGAGGTTGTTTGATCATATGCAAGATTAGATACCTGAAGCTATGCCAGACACATAGGTCTTACAGAGCAGTGTTTGCTATTGCTACTGGATAATACATGGTATTATTTTCATAGGGGTTACACATGTCTCCTGTTCTCACCGGGCATCCCGTGGGCACCCCCTGTGCCAATTAGCGCCAATGAGATCAATGAAATATTGATCAGCTGGGATAGGAAAATCAACAGTGTGGTCAGGGCACTCACCTCAGCTGTGGGTAACCCAGGCTCAAGACCCTTCTCTAATGATTGCTCAATTATTTATGCAAAATAGAAAGCTCTAACAGAACAGATTGAGGAAGCCCACCCCAGAATAACTACCCACTTGGGGTCAGAACAGTCATTAGGGATGGAGAAGGCTATTAAGCTTGAGCCTCTGGCCGAACCAGAAAGTCTCTCCTGGAACACAGAGTGGGGGGTTTTTTGGTGAAGTGGCAAGTTTCCAATACAAGTTTCAGTTGAAGTGAATGGGCATTTCAACCAGCTCTGTATGTAAGCCTGTCCTACTAATCCCTGCTGCGCAGCGTGCATTTATGCTCCTTGGGAAGAAGCATGAGACAGCCCACACTGTGGATGCAGTTTGCAATGGGCGCGAATTCCTCCCCGCTTTGCCACGGCTCCACCAGAGCTCCTGGGTTCTGCTGAAACAGCAAGCAAGAGTTGGGGCAGCGCCCTGGGTGTATTGATGTGTAGCCAGTAACAACCACACAGTTGGCCAGGGGACTCTTGATTACAAGCCTTACCATAAAACCCAACTGCTATGAACTTTTTTATCACCATTACTTGTCATTAAATCTAGCTTTCAACTCCCAGCTTGGTTTTTTCCATCAGTTTGATAAATGTCACGTAACCTAGAATTTACTTTTATTCACACTCTCCTTCCTTTGGTTCTCTTCCTCATTGAGGGCCTGCACATCTGTTTCCTATTTATTAAAGGGGAAAAGAAATACTCTGTCTACCCTCCTCTGTATTTATTACAGTTTATATGTTAGAAGTAAAAGGAATATACAGGAAAAGGAAAGAAAACAGCCTTCAGTTTGGTTCTTTAAGACACGAAGTTTCAAAAATGCCTCCTTTTTTCATCCAAAGGATTTCCTTTTATATTGCTGTTTGGTAGTGATGGCACCCTTTTGTGCCTCGTGTCTACCTAACCTGTAAACTGCTCAGGCTGGGGACTGGTCCATCCCCTTGTATTGGCTTTGTGTGGCAAGGTTTTGCTGGCGGGGGGGGGGGGGGGGGGGGTGTTACAGGTGTGGCTTCTGTAAGAAGCTGCTAGAAGCTTCCCCTGTGTCCAACAGAGCCAATACCAGCCGGCTCTGAGACGGACCCGCCGCCAACAAAGGCTGAGCCAATCAGCGATAGCAGTAACGCCTCTGTGGTAACATTTTTAGGAAGGAAAAAAGTTGGGACAGATGGAAACGGCAGCCAGAGAGAGGAGTGAGAACATGTAAGAGAAACAACCCTGCAGACACCAAGGTCAGTGAAGAAGGAGGGGGAGGAGATGCTCCAGGCGCCGGAGCAGAGATTCCCCTGCAGCCCGTAGGGAAGACCATGGTGAGGCAGGCTGTCCCCCTGCAGTCCATGGAGGTCTGCAGTGGAGCAGATCTCCACCTGCAGCCCAGGCAGGACCCCACGCCGGAGCAGGTGGGTTCCCGAAGGAGGCTGTGACCCCGTGGGAACCCCGGGCTGGAGCAGGCTCCTGGCAGGACCTGCGGATCTGTGGAGAGAGGAGCCCACACTGGAGCAGGTTTTCTGGCAGGACTTGTGACCCCGTGGGGGACCCACGCTGGAGCAGTGTGCTCCTGAAGGACTGCACGCCATGGAAAGGACCCATGCTGGAGCAGTTCATGAAGAACTGCAGCCCGTGGGAAGGGCCCACATTGGAGAAGTTCGTGGAGGACTGTCTCCCGTGGGTGGGACCCCACGCTGGAGCAGGGGAAGAGTGTGATGAGCCGTCCCCAAGGAGGATGAAGCGGCAGAAAATAACGTATGATGAAATGACCGTAAACCCCATCCCCATCCCCCTGTGCCACTGGGGGGGCTTGGTAGAGAATCCGGGGGTGAAGTTGTGCCCGGGAAGAAGGGAGGGGTGGAGGGAAGGTGTTCTGAGATTTTGTTTTATTTCTCATTACCTTACTCTGGTTGATTTGTAATAAAGTGAGTTAATTTTCCCCAAGCTGAGTCTGTTTTGCCCGTGACGGTAATTGGTGAGTGATCTTTCCTGTCCTTATCTCGACCCACAAGCTCTTCGTTATATTTTTCTCTCCCCTGTCCCGCTGAGGAGGGGGAGTGATAGAACGGTTTTGGTGGGCACCTGGCATCCAGCCAGGGTCAACCCACCACACCCCTGCACCTACTCCTCGGACAGCATGGGGAGTACCAGTCTCAGGGGCCTTTAAGTGCTTCTGCACTACTGAAGTAGAAGAGAGAATGGATGTTATGTTAGTTCCCCAAAACCCTGGCCAGAACAGAGCCCTCATTACACCATGATCAAACCTAAAATTACAGGACAGTGCCTGTTTTCAAGGACTTACAGTATAATTTCTATCAGGTTGCAGTAAAAGTGTATAAAAGCATTTGGAAGAGATGAGGGAAAGAGGGAGCGGAGGAGCAAGACTACGTAACATCAACTTGCTAAGATTTCAACATGGCTAATACGTGCAGAGATGATGGTTGCTCTTCTAAGAGATATAGACAGACAAATTAGACAGGGGTTCACAAGTCACCACTGATCATTTACCTGGCCATTATCACTTGTCAATGCCTGCAGCCAGAAGACTGGAAGTGTAGCGCAGTCATCAGGACAAGGTAGTAGCTTCCCAGACCAAAACAACCCTGCACATCCGTGGAGACAGGTGCAGCCATGATAATCCTGGGCTTTCAGGGTGGTGCCAGTTCTTCCCTGTTATATGATGAGCTGAATGTCCAGTAACAGTTATAAACTGTGGACCTGCTTCTACCTGCCTGCTAAATCTACCTCTCATCTGTATTCCCCCAGTACAACAGGATACTTGAATGTCATGCCTAGATTAGTCCAGATTTATAGCCTGGCATAGTTTCATTCCTCCTACTGTAGGTAATTAAATAAGGTCCCTGAGAAGTTTCATCACCTTAAACTCCCTAAACACAATGGCTATTCAGCTTATGTACAATCCAAACTACATTCTGCAAAACCATATACCTCAATTAATCTGGAAAGCGCTAAGCTGCCCGGTGGCTCCTTAGTTAGGTCCTTCAGGGTAGTGTCTAGGGTTTGATGAAAAAAGGGATGAAGTTTAGGCAAGGTGTGATGGCTTATTCCTTGGAAGCAGAGGTATCAGTAGAGAGCAGGAACTGGACTTTAGTCATCAACTCTAAAATACAAATCTTTACTAACTTGAGCTAGCAAACTAACTGCACGTGAAAAACAACAGCCATGGTGGCATACTTAGCTACATTTTTTTCCAAGATACTGCTTCAGTATGTCTGTCCCCCATCTTCTTGGAAAGACTATATACTTCCTTCACTTATGTACATGGAAGAAAATGAAGCATTAGGTGTCTATGGTTCAAAGACCAGTTTCTGTTCTTTTTTTCCTATACCACATCTCCAGCCTGTAAGAATATTTGTTCCTGTACTGCTATTTCCACTAATCGAATATGAATACTAAAAAGTAATATGAAAGCCAAGTAGTGAAGGATCTCTATCTGCCTTTTAAATTTTTTTTATTATTTTTTAAAAAGCTTTAAACTGAAGAAACAATCTGATAAATTAATTCTCAGGTGTGAGCATAAAATAAGATGTCCTTTAGGACTTGGGAATTAGCCCAAGAGCGTCAGGGATACAGTGGCAAAGGGCATGCTTTAAGAATACCAAAAAAGATTTTGTAACAAATTAAGCTGGGGATGAAGCTGTGCCTGATGTTACAGGCCATTATTATGCACAGTTATGAAACACTGGCATGCATTAATAATAAAGATCAGTGTCGCCTTCTAGGGAAAAATTGAGCATTCTTTTAATTAACTTAAATTTTTCACCAAATTGATTGAAAAGCTCTCATCCTTTTTTACTTTCATGTAGCCCTACATTTTATGCCGTAGGCTGAGAGCAGTTTTATCTCAAATACTTGGTGTTTTTGAAAGAGTCTGTGTGTTATGAGTTTAAAAAAAAAAAAAAAATATCACAGCAACAACCTAGAAGCAAGCTGGGGCATGAAATGAGAAAAAAATAGGTATCAGCTTTCAAGTAAATCACTTTTAAAAATTTTGTGTTTATCTTAGAGGGGAAGAAAGAAAATTACTTTTCCCTCACACTGTGGCAGGGCTTTGGAGCTGCGCTTAGGCACAGGGGTTGACTAGTGTCACAGAGCTAAGACCTGAGCACACGGCATCCAGTTGGAACTGGGGAGAGCTGCTGATCTCTTGATGACTAACGGCTTCCACTCACTTCAGTTTGTTCTTTCAGTGAAAGTGCTGAAAGCCTCTAGCTCTGCTCATGTAGTATGAGGGTATGAACCCTTCCCAGAGTATCTGGATGGGATGTTGCTGGATCGCTTTTAGGGTACTGTTTGGAACATTCACATGGCATGCCTGGAAAGTCACAGCAGTTGTTCTGGTGCAATCTCACTCCGCTGCAACCATGCAATGGGAGAACATAATGCAAAGAATTCTGGCTTTTTCCAGCTGGAACCTCCTCACAGAAATTTTCAGTCTTTTTCTGTGCATGGAAATCCCATCCCCAGGGCAGATACCATGTAAGAAAAACGTACTTCACATACAGCTGCTCCACTGATAGATACTTCTGCACAGCAAGATCTGGAGGTGACACTGTGCCACTTATGCCCAATTGATGTTGAGCAAGCAAATCCCCCAAACCAAGGGGATCCACAGCTACTCATTCAAGAAGGCTCAGGCCTCCATTGCACCATCCCAGCTGTGCCCAGGACCCTCGGGACACATCTACAGTGACAGGCACAGACACCCATAGATTCTCTCTGTCCATGCTCTGGGCTGGAGGGGCAGCTCAGGTTCAGAGGTTTGGCTCAGAAACCATGTAGCTGCAACAGGGTAACACCATGCCAAAGTCCAGATATGACACAGTGAGAGCACGTGCCTGTAGATATGTTCTTGGTGGAGTGGGAGACCTCGGCATATACTTTTGCACTGTTTCTTCTTTTTTTGCACTTTAGGACGCATGTCTAAAGGGAAGCGAACAGCTCACAGATTGGTATTTGCATTACACAGCTCAGTATCTAAACCAAATCAATAGAAGACTTTCATTAAGATTAGCATTAAACCCTTCTGAAAGAACCACTGAGGGGAAAAAAGGGAGGGAGGGAAGGGGAAAGGGGAGATGAATGGATAGAATAATATATTTTCCTTATTCACCACAGAAGTATATTAAGCTTCACAGCCTATATTTCCTGTGCATCTACGCAATCACAGTACTTTCCTCCCCATTACCTATTAACATTATACAGTGACCGAAAAGAAACATTTGATATTTTAAAACATGGCCTACAGTCATAAAACCTTACCACATGAGATCTGACAGGATCAGCACAGCATAGGAGCTATCAGCCTGGGTACTTGTATGGGAAATTACTTTTTTACTGGAAACCTCCATGGAACAGCTGTGTGCGTCAGGCTGATTCTACAGCTGACATTTCTATCTGAGCTGGAATGAACCAATATCCCACACTGGTGGGAAAGGCCACAGGAGATACTAGATCCAATTCTTCTCTCACTTTTATGGGTGTAAAACAGGTGCTTAACAAGATTTCATAGCTATAATGCTGGACTGAGGATCACACCAATTCTTCTGGAGGAGATGAAAAAATCAAGATTCTGCAAACAATTCTGACTAAAGTATTTCATTAAACTTTTCATAAAGGTAGAGATATGCGAGGAATTCCAACCTCATTTGTAATCAACAGCAATGTTCTCATTGACTCCAACAGGGCCAGGAATTGCACCTATTAAATATATTATTCTCACAAAATTCTAATTGAAGCAATTACATCCTACCATCCTAAATCCCACCTGGATTTTCAGCTGGATATTGTATTCTTCAATTTCTGGCCTTGTAGCCTTGTCTAGTGTTTCTGTGCACCATTAAGCAACTGCTGCATTTCATATCTGAAGCAGGTGCAATTACGTATCAGTTTTTTACATGCGAGAAGTACTTTAGGATATTCTAGGGTGAAAGGTACAATATGACTATGAGATATTGAGACTTTCTCACAGTTAAATTCACTTTATGGCTCTGCACATTTCTAAAGCAGTATAACTTAGGATTCAGCATATACACTTTAGCATAAAAGAAACTCTAGGAAATATTTTTGATTAAAACAGGTACAGTGCAAAAGATTTTCATTATATGACTGTTTTAAGCAAAATTTTCAAGCTGCCTTTAAAAGAATTGTGTTGCCATGTTTGCAGTTGCTAATAAATAGCTCCTAATCTATATTTTTATCCAGGTCCATCCTCTCCTTACTGTGCCATTCTTTGAATGTGTACAGCACCTTATACAGCAGTATCCAAGATTAAAGTTCCTCTCATTGACATAGAATGAAGGCAAATTATACCGTTTGCAAGAGAAGAGATAATAAAGGGGGAGTCTATAGAAATACTTTGATGAATTATATAGTGGCAATTTTCTGACATTAGTAATGCAGGGCAGAAGACAGTGTTTCTGATATATAGATGTAAATTCATCATCCAGACTGCATTAAAGAAAACTACATAAGATTCCTTGATTTTTGGATTGCTTACAAGAGCAATCAGTAAAATGTTATGGTCTTCTCCAAGGAAGCTCCCTTAGTGCAAAAGGTGAAGAATTACATAGATGAAATAGCTACCCTTTTGTGCTAACCATCATAAAAACAGAGCCAAAAGACTTACAGCAGCCTGCACCTACATATAAAGGGAAGGGCTTTGTACTGTAAGGTGAATGACTAACCGCAGCTAGAAAAATCAGATGGCAGTTCCTTATTTTATATATACATGTATACACACATATATATAGAAAGGGATAGATAAATAGATATCTTATATATGTATATACATATGGATTGTTTTACTTGTTTGGAAAATAAAAGCATAGCCAATTCTCTGCTTTTAAAATAACATATGAAAGACCAACTTGTGGAGAAGTGCAGGAGGATGTGATCCAGATTGCGCACAGTAAGTCCTATGAAAGGGATCACAGCAGTAGGTCAGATAAGTTTTGTTTACTGGTTCCCTTCTACTCAAGTGTTCAAAGTACTTCATTAGTTCAGAAAATCTATTTTAAAAGGATAAACTAGTCATGTGAAAAAATTAACCATTTTCAACCTAAACTTTAGGAAGACAAAGTATATTGCAGTTTCCCTACTCTGGGCCAGGAATCTGGTAGCCTTTTCATTTTTTGTTAGTTAAAATCACAGAGAGGAAAATTTTGAAAAGCAGTACTTTGGGGGAACTTTCTTAGCTGTGGAGTGTTCAAATTTTTGTTACTCATTGCCTTCTATTGGATTGAGGCAAGGATGGAAAGTGTAGAGAAAGAGGAAAGAATTAGGAATGAAAGGGTATGTTATAGAAGTTAATAGATTTGTTTTATCAATAGCATGAAATGAGCAGTTACAAAAAGTGCTGAAGGTTCAGAGCAGATTGAAACTCCCTTCAGACACTAGAGCTTCACCAAAGCTGCTAGCAAAGCCTATCTTAATAGCTGGCTATCTCTACCAAGTCTGTGCCCCTTTAAGTATTTCAGTGGCTACAGGGTGACAAGCAGAGTGGGACATTGTTGGTTTATATTTCCTTTGGTCCTTGTCTCCACATGTACATGGTTGTCATGAGCATATCCATGATTTGTTCTGACCAGCATATTCATTCAACTTTTAAGACAACGACAGGAAATAATTTCTTATATACCACAGATTTCAACTCAGTCTGACCTTCAGGGCCCCTCCATGTCCCCATTCTCAGCACACCATGTCCAGTGTGAAAACGGAGCTTAGGGTCACATCCTTATCTACATGTCCAACTGGGTGCACAGGCACTTTCTACAGTGAAGAGAACAGTCCCAAGGTGCACAGGATTTTATTCTTATTAATTTTTTTTTATTATTTCATTTCTTTTTCCTCCTCCTACACCAGTTTTGGCTGTTACAGAAAATAATGGCTTTGTGGGTGGATTCAAGATGTCAGACAGAGAGAACAAGCACTGCTGTTCACTTTGTAGTAAGGCAGGGAACAGTGTTAAAGAAGCAGAAATCAAGGAGTAAGGCCGCAGCAGCAGCAGTAGCTCATCCAAAGCAATAACAACACACGAAGGCAAGCCATGGCAACTGAAGGAAGGCTGGAATCTAGCATACCCATGGTCTTGTTCTTATTATTACAACACAGCGTGACTAAAAATATCAAACCAAACAAAAGAAATTCCTGCAGGCAAGGGGTAAGAGAGGAGGCCGACCACTGCTGGAAATGGAACTTATTGTTCACCTAAGTAGTGCAGCGGGGAACAGAAATCACAGAAGCAAAGGCCAAGATCAACAGCAGGAGCAGTGCTGAAAGTAACAACAATGTTCCTGAACAAGGAGCCACAGAGTCCAGAAGAGGCAAGTTAGAAAGGGGCTTCCCACCCTCTCGATCCCTCCGACAAATCACCCAGACTGAATGCAGGCTAGACGGATCACTCTGCTTTACGGCAGTGGTGTGCTGCTCCATCCTGGGATGGACCTGGGAATGGCGGGGGGGTTATGGGTCCTTCGGGTACCATCTCTCAGGTGACTGCTGTCAAAGGAGGAATCAAAGCCCCCCTGTGACCCTGCTGAGCAAGGTGCCCTGGTGCTAGGGCAGGCCGAGGCCAGCACTGCCAGGCTTCTGGCTGAATTAGCCTTCAGAGCAGGCTGAAAAGCAGCTGGATGCTCCTGTGTCCAGAAGAGCCATGGGGTCAGGCTGACAGCAGAGAAGTTGGGGACCCTGGGGGAGTTTGCATCTCAGAGCTGGGGACCCCAAGGCTTTCAGTCCCCTGGACGCACCACTGGCTTTGAGAGCCTGGCACAAGGTCTGTTGGGGCACCAGAATTTTGACTCCTTGCTGGGTGGCTGATTCCAGCAGAGACCTGCTTAGTTTCTGTGGTCAGAGCATCTCCACAAAACACTACCTTTTTGCCCAGTCAAACATTTTGTGACAGAAATCTTTCCATGGGGTGCTCTCTGGCCAGCCCTAGCTCAGAGCAGCTGTGCATGCAGAAAGAATGCTGGACTCTGGATGTGGAAAGAAATATGCAGGAATTATCTGTGTAGCTAACTTGTAATAAAATTATTATTAATGGCTATATTGCTGCTTTGTACTTCTGTGATATCTTCTAGAAAATCCCCAAACCTTTTCACAAGTTAATGAACCAAACAAACTTCTCTGCTGTACTGCAAGGCATGAATTTTTACTACCTCTTTTTCTCTCCTAACTCCTCCAGCCTTGATCAGTTTTCTTTGGCTAGTCTATTTGCCAGCAACACACCTACATATCTTATAGGAGAGCTGTTCCATCCCATTTTATGCTCCCCTCCGTAACTCTGTGCAGAGACATGAAGGAAATCTGGCTAGCAGCTGGCTCACGTGATGTGAACTGAGTGGCCAGTCTAAGACCTAGAAGAGAAAACTGTGACCTGCTGCGCTCAGAGTGAGAGTTTTATAAGGTAAAGAGCTTTGGAGGATTGCAGAGACTGAAGGAGAGACAGCTGTTTGAGGCAGCTGAGAATTGGGAATAGGTGTAAGGGGACATGACGGCCTGTTGAGTCAGAGTCTCAAGCTGGTATAAACCAGCATATAGCTCTGTTCACTAAAACTACGGTGCAAAGTTCATTTCAAGAAAGAAAACAATGGCTGGATAATACAGTGCTCAAAAATGCATCTTCCTTTCATTTAAAAAGGGATGAACTGTGCTCTGAGATGGTGACAGGCCTAGAATTTGATCTTTCCAGGATAGAACTGCCGTCTGTTTTCTGCATCTGCATAATTTTCTCTTTTAGATTCTCACTTAGTAATGAATAAATATTTTTTTCCCATGCCACAGCTCCTTTTCCATTCCTTCAATTTCTCCTACATCAGGCTGTTTATAAAGGATGCTCCTGGGATGGAGAAACGGGCCCTGAGATCTCAGAGATGATCCTGTCTTTAAGCTTCTACTGCTGCTCCACCTGCTTCATTCCTTCCGTTTTAGCACTGCGCGATGCACTGAATACATAATTTTCTCTCTCTCTAACACACACACACATTTTTTCTACGCTTGTATATCCCAATCTATAGAAATTCCCCCAACTTGTGCATGCATCAGCCACATAGTAAAACAAAGGCTTTTATGTATTCAAACAGATGATAGATGGATTAGAAAGACATAGTTAATGTGACTCGTACTTTCAATGGAGCTTTAAGTGACTGAAAACACATAGTTCATGTTAAGTCTTTGTTGAAATTCCTATCAGTAATAAGCATATTGAATCATGAGAATAAACATAAAATGTCACAAGCTTTTTTTTTCCTTGTGGTGGTTGCAATTTCAATATATTTGTTATAATCAGCGAAAGCAGTATGCCACACTGGAATAGCTGAGCCTCTGATTCATTTCTGAGGATTGGTGATAGTGCAAGCTACAGTCTGGAAGAACGTTCCTTGCCACCAGGCTGGTATTAATTTCCTGTTCAAAAGGGGCTATATTGTCAATGTGACACTTTAATCAGCTACCAAAGTGACTCTGGGAACGTGCACTTCACAATCAATGTCAATGTATTTCATGTAGTTTCAATACCGCTTAGTCATTTTGCTTCAGAAGTGCGCAAGGAGGGTCAATACATTTCATTAGTTTGTTTCATCTAAAGGACAGTACATCAGAACTTTGATTATATTATAAGAATTGCCTTAATGTGACACCAGATTCCCTGATTGTGCAATACCAGACACCGGAGTGCTAGAGGGCAGTCAAATTATCCTTCACCCACACGTACCCAAGAAGCACCAGTGAAGCATGCTACAAATGGAAAAAAAGAGAAGAGGACGCTGATAATTTGCATAATACACAGTAGATTATAGCTCCTCTAAATATATTATGAAACTTGAAAAAATATCCTTAATTTTCAAGGATACAAGTTGCCATAAATTAGCTATTTGTTACTTAGAATACCACTCCATAAAAATGCTCGGCATATCTAAGCACTGCATCATTTTCATGCAGTTATTTATCATTCATAAAAACATACACTAAGCGCAAATATCCATTTGCATATAAAGAATTCCTTTTTTAAAAAAAAACACCTAAAAAGAAAAAGAACGTGAACTTTCATGGAAACATCAACGTGAACTTATTCCAAGGTAAAAACAAGTATGCAGATTCTTAGTATTTGTACAACCATTTTATTAGGAGCCTGATAAACAGCATAGGAGACAGGTGCATCTTATTATTTAAGTAACTTAAAGAGAAATGTTAAGAAATGACAGAAAAACATGAGTAGGAGTTTGGCTGAGTGGAATTATAGGAAAATCACTGACAAAAAAAAAAAGTTCAGCATTTGTATGTACCACAGAGAAGGACATGAAAGTGGGCTTTACAGTAAAACAAAAAAAGGTAAGCCATACTGAAGGTGCATTATTAATCTAATTTCTTGGTAGATGTAAGCATTTCAGGTTTACAAGGTTTCTCTGCATTAGATAAGAATGAAGCAGTTTGTATGTTTAGGTAGTGGGGTTTTTTTCAGATTCCATATGACAGATGTCATTTCACAATATGCTCAGCACTGACAATTTCAAATATTTGGAATTAAAAGGGCTACACTAGTTTATCCTAGACAAAGATCTGGCCCCAAAATTTCACCCATCTCAACATTTCTAACAGCAATAATTGTTTCCAAATAAATGAATACCAACAAGGTACCTCAGTGAGTGCAGCCATTAATATCCCATGTGTTTTTTCTAAACTTGCTGAAGTTTCTACATTTCTGCCCACTACTTAGACTGCTGGAAGTCCTTCTGAACTTTGTATATATAACAAGAAAATTGTATTCAAAATAAGAAAAAGGTGTCCAAGGCAATGCTTCCAAATCCAGCTTACATAGATCAGTCAGAGTTTTTCAATTCACTTGCTAAAATCAGGTAGAAGGATTCTTTTTCTTTAGCCACAATATCTCTCTTAAGAAGACCAATGCTTTCGTAATAATTTTCTCACAGTATCAGGTGCCATTGTGAGGAAAAACAGATATGTGGTAATGAAAATAACCCAACCAACCAACCAAAATGAAAGCTCAAGGAAGCACCTCTCATATGCCGTCTGTCCCTATCATAACCACACCGGAAATCAAAGAACAAGAATTACGTGATTGATACTGCTTACAGAGACAATAAAACATTGGTATACAAATCTGATCACAACTTTGCAAAATTTGCTGCTTATTCTAGTTGTTAAAAGAAAGAAGATGAAATTACTTTGAAATTTTTTCTCTCCCATGTGAAATAACTTCAGCTGAGAACAGGCAGAAGAGTTGCAAAACATGGTGATGACTCTAAAACAAGGATGGGTTAACCTCAAAAGATTCAGATGTCTCAGTTCAGAGAAAGTATCAGGGAGGATTTTTCAAAATAGCTCAGTGTTGATCTAAACTTACTTCAGCTGAAGTCAACAATCAAACTCCCTGTGGAAGGAGAGTCAGTGACTTTGAAAATGATACTCACAAAGTTGCACAGAAAAATACTTCTAGTGTCTTTGATCATGTAATTGAGATAGGAGTTTAACAAGATCAAGATTCTTAAGGCTGCTTCTTGGACTTAAATATTGACTCTTACATTTAATTACTGACTAAATAACCCCTGTACTGTCTAATTTATTAACTGTAAAGTTCACATTGCCAATAGATGTTGCACATAGACTTTTCATGTTTCATCTCAATAGTAGTACTAATCACACCAACTCTGTGTGGACTTCTTCAAATAACCAGGTGGGAAGGCCCAGTTGGTAACTTGAATATTTAAATATTGTAAATTGAGAGTTGAAAATGTTACAGCTTGAGACACAGTCAAGTTTTCATATTCATAAAAGAAATGAATTGGTGGATTTTGAAAAATTCATGCTCCCCAGTTTGCATCACTTTAGATCCCAGAGTTCCCACATCTGACATAATTTGGCACAGTTAAAATGGCCAGTCCTCAGGAGGAACCATAAACTGCTTTGGAAATGTTGCTGTTGAGGAATGAAACGTAACATCACTGTGAATAAGCCTAAGAAACCTGTGTCTGAACTTACCTTGCAGCAGCTTGATCTCAACAGCTCACTTCAAACCTGAGGGTTCATTAAAACCATCCTCAAGGAAATTTTTCTTAAGCCCACAGCTAAAACCCACTGGTAATTCAGATACTGTTTTAAGTGATGCTCCTTGCCACTCAAGACAACAGTTTTCCACTCAGTTTTCTTACAAAACCTTCACGTGTCCACGCTTGTACCATGTATCTGCCAATGTGAGTCAAAAAATGGCTTAGTGCCTCACTGTGGTCTTGCTATCAGCAATCCTATTCTACTGACAAGCTCTGGACAGACTTTTAGATTATCTTCTCATAAAATAGTTTTAGAGAGACAAGAGTCAGACCTCATTTTTTAAGAAGTGGTGTTGCACAGAAAGGGCAGTTTTGACATAGAGAAGTACAGGCAGTTTTATTTTATGTTTTATTATAGTACTAAAAAGGATTTCTGCAGTGTGCAATATCTGTGCAACACTTTCCATTACTTTAATAAACCCTAGTGCCATAGATGTTAATTTTAGCTGTATAAGAATTTGGCCCACGTGTAGAAATTTATATTTACAGTGTAGGATTTCATATGGGTTTTTTTGGTAGGAAATTTAGGATATTTTTGTAGGAAAATAATAATAAGGTCTTGCATTTATGAAGGATCTTTCCTTCCATTCAATTTTACTGTTGGGATATCCTTGGACTACTATCTTAGTAATATGAGTGAACGAAAAGACAGGAAGATACAGAGGTCTACACTAAAATAAGCATCTTCTGTTATCAGCAAACTCATAGAATTTGAGAGGAGTTAGCACCTTAAAGGATTTGGCTTGATAGAAACAAGGAAGACTTCATATTTAACTGCATATTCCCGTTGACGCACAGAAATTATGGCAAAATTCCACTGGAAATAAGAACAAAATAAGGAATGTTGAACATACACTTAATATGTCAAAATAGGAATTGAGACACTTACATGTAAAATTAACAGTGTAGGAAACTTTTTTCCTTGAAAGCAGGTGTAAAAGATTAAGGAAGTGAACTTAATATTTAAAACAAACAAAACAAAACACACTCAAAGGGTGGTTTAGTAATGGAAGGGAATACTCCTAGCATAATTCATCAAATCTTTTTAATTACAAAAAAGAATAACCACATCAAGCCAAACAATCATTATGTGAGCTAAACTAGCTTTAGAAATACAACTGGTTTTAACAGCATGATTTATAAGGAACATCAAAAATTACAGAAAGAAAAGAAGAGAGTTGCTCTTACAAGCTGGCACTTTGTGCAGGTCTGAGTTTCTGAACAGTGGAATACATCCCACCCCACGCAACCATCTGCTCAGGGCAAACAGCTGAGGCAAGATCTTTTCCTAAGCTGCCCTTGCTATAGGGCTCAGGTGTTATCCTGAATGTCCAGGAAGCTTTTAAAGGTGAGAGAAGTTGTCTCTTTTTGAAGGACCCATGAGTCATAGCCGCAGTGCTCCAACAGCTCTATCTACCTATTAGTAGTAACTGCAATCAAGCAAAGGACTTCAATTGGCTTTGAATAGGAAAGACCCACTTGAAAACAGGATTGCCTAGGAACAGATGCCTGAATTTAATCACCAAAAAGGCCTCAAAACTGGTGGCATAAAACAGAGTTAGGACACATGGGAAAGATGTGTTCTCTCCAGGAAAACAGAAAACTGTACTTCAGGGATGTGAGGGGAAAACTATTCCTAGGATCAAAAGCTGAGTCCTGCAGTATTAAAACTGAAGCCTGCCTTGAAGGAAATGTATGTCTTCATGCTTATGGGGCTCAAATGTATTTTAATGCACTAGATCTTGAAAAGCAAAAGTAATTTTAAAGGATAGGAATTTTAAACAATACTTTTTAAAGTTCCAAAATATCAAGGAGCTGTTGATCACAAAAAAAATTTGCTAAATTCAGCTATTCCAAAAAGTATTATTAGTACATTGTAGAGATATTCCCCCCGTCTGAAAATCCTTGACAATATATTTATATTCTGGTCTATAAGAAACCATAGTTGCACGTTTAAAATATTCTGAAATGATGTATCACACTGTTATCCTCCCAAAATAATAACTACCTAACATCGACCAGGCACATATTTGCAAGTGGGATGTTTTCAGCTGACTTCACTAACTTACAAAGAGGTAAAGTAGATTTGCTTCATTAAAAAAAAAAAAAAAAAAAAAAGAAGAAAAAAAAGCGAAGTCAAGACCTTTCTTGCCAAGATCTAACCTAGAGAATATTTTGACAGCTAAATTATAAACTATGAGAACCAGGGGAGCTGTTATGGACCATCAACTACAGTGAAGCCAGGGAGAGTTATTCAATTAATCATTTTACTCATTAGAGGTAAGTAAAAGCCAAAATAAAGTTAATCATAGTCTTTTATACCCTGTGTTTAGAGCAGCCCCCTGTGTCTTGATGGATTCTCCTTGTAACAGGAACAATGTTTCAAAGACAGATCAATAAACAGAAATTCCTGAAGTCCTGAGAATTAACACCTTTCTCTAGTTATCAGTCAATCAGGAAATAACACTCAAAAGAAATGAAGAAGTCAACACAAGTTCAGTGGGACTTTAACATGTGTGTCCCAAATTGCTAGATTTAAGTGGTTATATTTTTCCAAGCAGCTAATTTTCCCTTTTTTAAGTACTCACAGAAGGTCAGGACCAGTTTAAACATCAAAGCTCCATGAATTAAACAGTTTCATGGAAAACAGAGGAAGAAAACTTGCCTGAAGTAAGATTCTCCAGTGATGCAACACGGCCCACCTTGTGTCCAGGACAAACTGTGCATTTGGAAATCAGTCCTAGGTTGCATTGGCACATTGGAGTAGAGCTGAAAGCAAGGCTTACCTTAGACACACATGTGCATGCACATACAGATACCTCCCACCCCAAGGGTATTTTGTCCCTGAAAAGAAGATCTTTGCTATTTCATGGCTTGACTAATTCTATGCTTTCAACTATTGACTGAATTGTTATGAATTTCTGTTGATGTGTTCCATAATGTTTCAAAACATGATAGGAAAGACAATACATGAAATATGAATGTTAACTGCTAGAAAATCATCCACAGCTCAAAGTCTCTGGAAATTTATCAATAAAAGAAGCTCAATGGAAACAGTTCTCCTTTAGAAGAAAATAGGACTACTACTTCTAATCCATTTCTAAGACAATGCAGTTTTGGCAACTATCATTAAAATGTCTTTTCAATAATTGCTACTGTAATTTCATTTCTACTGGGCAGCCCTGAACATAGTATATACTTTCAGAACAAAATTAGTAAAAAATTAATTCTGAACATAAGGGCATTTATGATTAATAACCTGTTATTGTCATGACTAATGGGAAGACTCCCATGAGAACTGTGGTTTCGATTCCTTTGGGAATTTTAAGAGAGGGCACTTATCACAACATAGCCAAGTCCTCTTGGCTTAAAAACTGAGCCAGAAATCTAGCAAAATCAGATTCACTCCTTTAGCCAAATCTAGCAATCTTGTGATAATGATGAAACAAAAATCCTTGTGTCTTCCTTCAGTATCTGCAAAATCTTCAGAAAGTACAGTGATGGGCAGAATAACAGAACCTTGCTAGAACAAAGAGGTTAAAAATGGTATCGGTAAATGTGTGGCTTACCTGCTCCCCTAGACACTTCTTAAATCTGTTTGCCAGAATGATTGCCTTCCATTTGCTGTTGCATCAAACAATATATGAAGCATTACTCAGCAAATCAAAGGTGTGTCTAACCACTGAAGATTAACTCCTACCCACAAGCCAGTTGATGCCCTTGTCATGCTGAGCTGATATTGAGAAACATTTCCCAGAAGTACTCAGCCAGATTCTCGAAGCAAAATGCCTCGGCATGGCTCAGCACTGCATGACTTTGTGCTGGTGGGACTCCACTAATTTCACTGGAATTGCATCAGCAGTAAAACCAAAGAAAACAGTGATAAATCAGATTTTTTCTTTACCTTTGCCACCTCTGCTGCTGTGTTAGTAGCCTAAATGGTAAAAAAAAAAAAAAAAAAAAAAAAAAAAAGGCGCAAATTTAATACTGTCAAACATATGTGGAAGATATGTTTCATTTTCCACAAACAACATTTGTTTTAAGAACTGGGCTCCAGGAGTTACATTCCTCATACAACAGAAAAAGCAGCAGAAAAGGAATTGTGTGACTTATTTGACCATTTCTAACAACACAAATGTGCTTTCTCAGTTTTATGTTACAGGTTAGAAAGTAAATAAGATTTGAGAAAATAATAATTTCATAAATACCTCTTCCAAAAAAATGTGTGGTAGATGCTCCACTGGAAGGAAGATACACTATACTGATGAGACACATCTGCTGCTTCAAGCAGTTTCCTCAGCTCCATCCATGACACCATTTGCACTATCTTTTAAGTAGGTCTATTGCTATTCCAAAATAAGCTGTACATGAAGCAGCAGCAGATAGAAAGCAAAGAGATAAAAGTAGCTAAAGTCCTCAATGTATTAATTCACCAATGCATTTTTTAAAAAATAACTTTTTTAGAATACAAAGTGCTATTCTGCTGGCCCTTGGGCTACATGTTAAAATATCCTGCAGAATATTTGTTTATAAAAATTGTGCTTAAAACCTAGGTAAAGCTATGTGCAAAATGTATGTCTTGGGCCAGTTGTCATGTTTTGGGAGTAGTGGGTTTCATGAATTTCATGGCTATTTGACATTCACTTCCCTCTTTCTTTGACTTCTGAATAGCAATGGCTGAAATATTATTTTAAACCGCAAATGTTGACCTTTCAGAGGTGGGTCCCCATATGGAAGGTGAAGGGCAGGTGTCCTGCTGAGATAATGTCACTCCTCAGCTTGCTGAAAACCATTGTGAAGTGCACTCCGAGTATGACGTTATCTCAGCATGATCCACGCACCCTGGAGTGCCCTACTGCTTAAATGACAATGCTGAAAGGTGGTAGGAGGATGGCAACAAAAGAAAAGTTATACATAGGGATGGTGGCTAGATGTAGTACAGCTGGTTAAAATAATTAATAAATATAGAACTGACAGAATGACCAAAATTCCAATCCCACCCTAAGGACAGCTTCCAGAAAATGCCATGGCTACCATATTTCATCCAATATCTGGTCTCATATTCAATCCTTGAATCAGCTACTAGAATCATACGCTAGTCAGAGCCATTCATATGGGAGTGAAATCTGCAAAACTTAATAAAAGTCAAGTGGATGTCAATGGGACTATCGTGAGCTATTATGAGAAATATATTCAAGCTATGATACAATGCCAGTGGACAATTCATGGCTAAATTATTTGCTGTGATTTATTTGCCGCCGTATCTCAGTTCATGGCAGGCATGAAGAGGTGAAAGCTGGGAGATTTTCCAGGTTCGAAACTAGTTCTAGAACAAACACAGGCTGCCCATAAGCTCACATTAGACCTGGAGGGAATATCAAGCCAATTTCTTAAACAAACTAACCCCAAACTTCTTACCTGGTTTCCTTAAGGCCTCCCTCCAATCTATTTCCTAGTGATATTAAAACACAAAGAACCCCATCACTACCAAATCCCTGTACCAGACCACAGCTGTGTAAGAGGGATAGCTGGAAGGCGGGGAAAGGCACCCCACACAGCTCAGGATGGAGCGCTG
Source organism: Haliaeetus albicilla (assembly GCF_947461875.1). Lineage (NCBI taxonomy): Eukaryota > Metazoa > Chordata > Aves > Accipitriformes > Accipitridae > Haliaeetus > Haliaeetus albicilla. The sequence continues at coordinate 23,613,144 of NC_091494.1, read as the reverse complement.
CTAACAAAAAAAGTGTGGCTATTGGTTTGCACAAAATACAGACACTTGTAGTGACCCAGCAAAGTCAGTCATTGGTCACTGTGAGCTGAATTTGCACTCTTAAGCTTGCAGGGCCAGAATGGGAGAAACAGCAACATTTTTACTGAGAAGCCTGGTTTTCTATTTCCAACTTGCCCTTCCTTTCTCAAATATGGTACCCCCTCTCCAAGGAGGCATTTTGGCTGGCATTGAGATCAGACAGCTCAAACTGAAAACCTGAACCTTTGGCAGCAGGCATATGCACAGACAGCAAAATACAACACGCCCTCCTCAGAGACAGACAAAATCCGTATGGCTGAAGGTGCTAGCACTTTTCTAAACCATTTTAGTCCATCTCTAATGGAAATCTAATGGAAATCATAAATTACTGAAAAAGGTCCACAGGTGCTGAAATTTACTACTGTGTTGACTGCTGGCAAGGTCTGAAAGTGAGGAACAATGCAAGATGTGCTAGGAAAATGAAATATTTATGACATTCATATTCTCCCTCAAGCTTAAAAAAACCCCAGCAAACCTTTTGCTTAGTGATCAAATAATAAAGCCAAAAAATGAAAAACAAAACAAATGGGGGGAAAAAAGAAAAAACCTCAACCCAAGTGGGTGTTTTTAGAACTACCTTTGCAAAGGGGACGCTTCTCATAATAGGTCATAGGTTTTATTTATTTATTTAGAATATCGTAACATTATCTGAGTGTAAGAATAAATTGGTCTCAATGAAGAGAAGAGTGGAATGGCTCATCATGTTAAACTCTGAATAATCAATAACATTTCTCAATATGCTATTCAGTACAGTACATTGCTAGATATTATATGCACAGAGAGGAAGTTGAGATAATTTTTCCTACAAGTAAATGCTTGCCGTAGTTATTGTAGTTTGCATGAGACGGGAATGACTTGGAGCAAGGACAATAAAAAAGCAGGGGGGAAATTACACTACAGATTTGATCTGGCTTCCACAATCAGTTTGGCAATTGGTTTCATTGGGAACAGCTTCAAGCCTTGCAAGAATTAATGAAAAATAAAGGTTGGCTTTGAGCAGAATCGGCAGAAAAGATAATGTGAATGGCATGGAAGGTTTCGATTTTATGCATTAGACATGGGCAGGGGGTGAAGAACAATCACTTCTAGATTTTCCAAATACAAACTTCGATATTAACTTGGTGGCAGTCCTGTTTTAAACAATTCACACCTAGTCGCACCTTGAAAGCTTAGCAATCACACTGATGTCTACCATATGTGCAGAACGACAATTTAAAAAATGGGGTGACACAAAAGCTAGGATCTTTCGCATAAGGTGCAGATATATTTCTATAACATACTTTGTTTTTTAACACTAATTCTTTAAAGGTAAGTCTATGATTGAGAGGCAAGGACAGGTTGGTTTTTATGAAGCACAAAGATAGAAAGTGTAGCGAGTACAGCGATATAAGTAAACAACCCCACCATCAAACCCACATGCAGAAAGCCCACGGGAGACTGCGCGTCCTTCAGCACGAGCTGACCGTCCCTCCAAGCCTGACAACGTTTTGGATTATGGCTCTTGTCTTTCTCTCCCTGGAACATACTGTACATAACGGATCAAGCCTGATTTCTAAATGACTCCACAAGAGGTCACCACAAGACGAACAAATTGTTGTCATGGATTTTGTAATGTCATTGCTTAAATTTCACAGACATTGATATGTATCTGCTGAATTGGACAGGAAGGAGTGAAATGAAAAAGCAGCATATGTCATCCTTGTGGTATCCTGCACTCCAACAAGGTCAGAAAGGCAACAGCGTTACAGCCTAATTGTGCAACAAATTATGTCAGTGAGTGATGTTACCTGTGTGTCACAGGATCGGCCTCATATATTGCTTGTGGAGTCTGGGCTTTGAGGACGCACCTGCACCAGTGTGTGCTAGACAGACGCCCATGTTAGTATGGTTTGAAATACCTCTGAAACTTCAAATATTATCGCCACATATACAGGCATATAGGCACAACACCTACACTAATTTGCTGTTAAGAGGCAGAACTAATGAACATGTTGTTGTTGCAGCCACACTGAGCTGGCGTCTCTGACCATGCTGTGAGGACATGCAGCTCTCTTGGGGCTAAGCGGGCTGTGCAAAGCACGGTGCTGAGCTCTGAGCATATGCCCCTGGCAGGGACCTAGCTGAGCCTCAGAGAAATATCATGGCAGTTGGGTATATCTACAAGCTGTCTCCTCCAGCCAACTGATGAAACCTACCAAATTAAAGTGAAGAGCGGTAAGAGGTAAGAGTTCATGTTTTAGAGAGCTTAATGAGAAACTGTTGGAGGTCAGAGTGACATTAATCCCTGGCAACACAGGGATAGACTTAGAAGTGGCTGGAAACTTCCTCCAGCCCCCACTCAGCAAAACATTTAAGCATGTGCTCACCTAGAAGCATTACAGCTGGCTTATTCATATACTTAATACGGAGCATGGGAGAATCACGTGCCTTAAAAAAAAAGGCACTGTCTGAGATCTAAAGAGACAGATAAACCAATATGTTAAATTTTGATTTGCCTGTGACATTCTAAAGGTTCAGGAGCTGTGAAATTCTGAGTCTGGAAACAGTTTCCAAGTGCTGTTTTGTGTGCTGATTTGATTTGTACAAGAATCAGGCTGAGACAGGTCACGCAGAGCAAATCACTTTAGTAAGCTAAACAGTAGTAATAATTTTAAGTGCTATTTTCCCCTTGAGATTAATTTTATTTTCTAATATAACCAGAGGCCAGAGAAAGAGGAGAAGAAAATGACATTTGCCTGGACCCTAAAAGAAAGCTTAATGACGGAGAGGGGGCTCAAAGATAATGGTAAATTGGGAGAGGCAACTGTAATAACACAGAAAGACTTCACATTTATGGAGGATGAAATTCACCCTTATGTACAGGGCTAGTACAAGGATCATAAAGTTTAAATGTTTACCCAGCGCAGAGGTGAATTTCACCCCTAGTTACTTGCCTATCCTCCAAGTGTGCACACACACAACTAAGCAAAATAAACAGACCCAAACCCCACGGTAAGTCTCTCAGAGTAGCAGGCTAGCATAGTGGTATTTCTATTCTGTGCACAAAGAAACAGTGTCAAAGAGGTACTAGATAACAAAGATTGCTTTAAGGATTTCAGTAGAAAGGTGTGTTTATAAAGAGAGAAGAGGAAAGACAGTTCTGAATTAAATAAACCAAGAAAATCGGCAGGAATGTCCTTGCTTCTGCACGACGCAATTAGCTGGATGAACTATGGAGCTCCGCGCAGTCTTTCCTCTGTCACTGAAAAGCAGCCTATTCCCAACAGCCACAATAAAACCTGACTTCTCCAGACAAAAAGGACCATGACTGATCCCTGGGTGTAAGAGCTCAGTTCTACTCATTCTTCCTGTGCTTCACCAGCCCTGCAGGATGCATTTTCCTATCTTAGTTCTTCAGAATGTTTTACCCATGCCCACCTACTAGTTCCTGTATAAACACAGACACTTCCTCAAAACATTAATTAAATCCATTGTTTGCCAGCACTGTCATAAACTGTGCTCAAGGGCTGAGTAATAATTTGTGGAAAAGTCTTACAGCAATTGTAGATTGTGTGGTCCTACAGGCACGGTTATAACCGAGTGAAGAATTTCACATGAAGAATTCCTGTATTTCCTGTAGTTAAGAATCCTATCATTTGTATGGGATTTAAATCAGCTTCCAATAGAGTTAATGAAAAACTCTTAGTAGCTTGCGTGGGTCGTCTTCTATACCGTTTTATAAAAAGCAGTGATAGTAAGTTAACCAAAACCCTCTGGAAATTGATGCCGATTTTGGTAAAATATTGAATGAGAAAAGCAAAGTTTATGATTATTTTTCAAAAGGCAATATTGTATTTCTACATTTCTTTCACTTTTACTTAGATATTCAAGTGGAAAAAGGCAGGATAGAAAATTTAAAATTTTGTGAATTAAATACAAGACTTTTTTACTTGTAGGAAAAATAAGCCAAAGCAGCAACATGTATCACAAACTAAGACTTCCAGTTTAGAATGAAGTAGCTTTGACTTTTATTTTTAAACTTAAAAAAAAAAAAAAAGGCATATTTGTATCACCTTGAAACTCAAAATATAATATCAGCCTAACTAATGAACCAAAAGCTCATTTGTACGTTCAGCTCCTGAGGTATGTCATCTGAAACTCCCTCTGGATTGTCCGTAGGACTGCACAACCATGGAGGATTAAAACTTTAATCAAACACTAACTACAGTTTTAATCTTACAGGCACTTACACACATAAAAAACTTCCTATATGCAAGTAGCCCTTTTGAGTTCAAAGCATTTACTTACCTATATAAAGTTATTTACATGCACAAGTGTTTGTAGGTTCAAGGCCTATAACCTGAAAAGCAACAATAATGTTTTCAATAGTCCCTCTTGAGCTACTTCTTGGAAGCAGTTTACTCTAGGAAGGAAAAGAGTTTCTAAGTATCTGTCATTTTAACTAGTGTTCCTTCACCAGGCCTCTCTCTGATTCTTCAAAACTCACAAGATTTAAAAATACAGTATTTTCTACCACTACTGTTTTACTGGAAATGCAAAGCATATGCTAAATTTTGAGTAAACTGTGCACCCTTCCCTAGAGAAAATATGTTTAAAAATAAACCTGCTACAGAATTTTTAAAAAGGTGTCCCATTTACAACACACAACTAAGCCACTGCTGTACAATATGAAAAATTAAGAGAGCTAGAATGAGTACAACTTTCCTAAGCAAACAAGGGGAACAACAGGGAATTGGTGCAAAAGAAATCTGAAAATTAAACTGACATTATTAGTAATAAAATTTCCCTCCATTAAAGTCTCTTACTGTCATCTTTCAGGAGATTTTGCCTTCTGCATTAGATCTTACTTCATGTTTATTCTCCAAACTGTCTTTCCTGCATTCGAAATGGACAGTCTGTCTCACTTAGGAGTTGATTCAGCAACTGGATCTACAAGGATGCACATCTGCATTGTTGTGAAGCCCAGTTCATTTCCAATATAAAATGCTCTATAGATAGCAATTTTTTCCACCATTACTAAATATAATGAGTCCTGGAGTGGAACTTGGCAGCTTTTTAGCATTGTACAGCAATTACCAGGAAGAAGTGAAGAACACCATCATTTCCAAATGAAAGAACAGGGAATTAGATGAGCATAATGCAATTCTCCATTGGAATAAGGATGGAACACTGGAATTCTATAGGATCTTTTTTACATATACAAATGGGCTCTTCTGAATTTCGGAGATGCTCAATGCAGTACAAATAGTCTTTTGTCAGCTAAAAATCAGCCAGTCCCTGAGCTGAAGTCAAAGGAGTTTACACTACCTGAAGAAAAGACTATTTCTTGTCATAAATATCCCGTTTGGATTTGGAGAGCACATTTTAAAGAGGGAAATAGAAAAGAGCTGTTCCTACCAAATAAATAAAACAAAATATACTGCACCAGCTATTTAGATTGCCCCAAAAGCAAATCCTTTCTCCTTTTCTCCTGAGCTTGAGCCTACATGAGAAAAGAGTGACCCCTCATTAATACCCTCCTTACAGACTGCTTATTGTTTTTACTTGTTTTATTTCCTTGCACTTGGAAATAGAAGCAATAAATTTCCAGGGAAATGAAACTCACTTATCAGATTTTCCAAGCATCAAGTTTCATATTAGGAAAGTAAAAAAAAAAAAAAAAAAAAAAAAAAAAATCATTCTAACTGGACTCAATATAGCTGTAAACCAATATACGGAAGCTCTATCAGAGATTAAACCTTCCTGGTAGGCTCGCTATTATAAGCCTCAAGTTTCAGGCACAAATTTTCTTGTAAGGGACAACAAATTTACAGAGCAAGTATTTAGTGATTCACAATCTAGGCCCCTCAAATCAAATCAATGCAGCTGACATTTAACAAGATCAAATATTGTCCATGCTTGAAAGAAAATGTGGATGGGCAGTGATTGTCCTTCCCAAACCTTCTTTAGTAGCTTAATTGCCTGCTTATTCAGATTTTATTTTCCTTCCAACAAGCAATTTTTTTTTTTTTTTTAATCTAATGCTCTGATGGGAAAACAGGAATAAGAAATTTCTCAATTAAAAAAGTTTTGTTTACTCCTCCAAAATGCCTCTGATTTTTTTTCTCTTGTTTGCTAGTAGACAGATATTTTTCCTAATGCTATTTTGCTAATCACTGCCCAGTTGTCTTTCTCAGTATCCTTTTAACTAACCTCGCTGAGATTTGAGGTTGCACAGAGCAGGACAGGATCAGGCTGACAGAGGAAATCTTGGACCAGATTCTACCATCACTTATAGCATTATAAATCAAGATTAATGCCACAAAACTTAGTGCAATGAGTCTAGAATTAAATCTTTTCAGCAGGAATTTGGTTCACACAGAGAAATCCTGCCACAGGGGTAAATACAGATATTGGGGGCAGGGGGGGTGGGGAGGGAGGGTGCAGGGCAAGGCTATTTCAAACCACTGGCCAAAGCGAAAGGAATTTAGAAGCTTTTTAGAAACCTTATAAAAGGCCTTGTCTGGTATGAAAATTTTCTGTTGCACGTGTTTATGTACAATTCTACGTAGCTATACACAAACACACAAGGGAAGAGGTTGTTCAATACCTGAGCCCAGCACAGGCAGGAGCGGCTTGGCCCAGGGGGAGCAGGCAGAGCCCAGCTCCCCAGGGACCCCTGCATCACCTCTGCCTGCAGTTTTGCCTCCAGGACTTTATTCCCTGACACCCAGGACTGACCGGGCTCCTGCTTCTGAGCAGCCATTCCAGACTGTCAGACAAGCCTTAAATACTACATCAAAGTTACTGTTAGATTTCAATGAGAAGACACTTCAATGTGTCCCAATCATGCCTTAATCTTTAAGTGGTTTTTTTTCTCTCTTAAGGACCGTGCTCTTTTTTTTCCCCTCTTCCCAAGAGCTCTAAATGAGCCAAAGCAAGCATCGCTAAGCCATCAAAACAAGCCGAAGCAAAATAAGCCCTTTTTTTTTCTCTCGGCTACCACGAGGAGGCACTGCAGCCTGCTTTATGGAAGGATTTTTTTTTTTTTTTTTAATTATTTACACAAAAAAAAAAAAGGCAAGAAAGAAAAGGGGGGGGGGGGGGGAAGATCCAACCACCCTGGTGAAGTGTCTATTCGACACCAGCACGGCTCTGGTGTCATTCCCTATTTAATGGCTGTCAGTGAGGGGGAAAGACAACGTGGTGGGTAATTAAAACCAAATTGCAGGCAGGAGATGACTGCAGAAGAATGATATTGTCATTAATACTGATTTAACATGCACCTGGGTAAGGTGAGAGAGTGCAGCTAGGGAAATCGCAAAGGCACCGGGGTTGCCTAATTTAAAGGTGTAGGGTTCCTAGCCGAACCATGTTTAAAACCCGAATAAAACCATCATATTATGACAGCAGATATAAAACTGAAACAAATGCGCTACACGTCTGTTAAAAAGAAAAAACCCTCCAACCCTGTGTTCACTGCAAAGCAAGCGCTGTGTCCTCTCTGAAGTTCAAAAGTATTTTTTTTAAAAGAAGGTTTTTTGTTGGATTCTCTCATATCTCGATTTCTAATGTGTTCATTGCTTCCTCTGCTTTCACAAAGCTGACTGACGAGAAGGGACCTTTGTTACGTGGAGGGGTAAAAAAACACTGAAAAACCCAGTCTGTCTCACAGAAAAAAAATCTGCTCCATTAATATTTCAATGAGTAAAGATCCCCCACCTAGTATTTAGTGCAGGACTGTAGTGCAATTCATTTATGAAGAATGTGGACTAGCTACTGAGACAGGAGATAAAACAAGGAAAGTTTGTTAATGATAACATGTTGCAGACTACACAGTTTTGTAACAATCAAGCCCTGACCGGATTCATTCCTAAGGCTCAATCCCAGATTCGGCAGAGCTGGGAAAAGCTTGTTGCCTGATCAGCATACTGTTAAATGCAACGTAAATCAGCAGCTCTTAATTATAAATCAAACTACTGGACTTTTCCTTAATGAAACAATGCAAGTTCAATGCTCAGACAATATTTTTATGATACCTAAAGGTGAAAAAGTAAATTTTACAAAATCTATGCTCTTTTGTCTTTCTCCCCCCCCCCTTTTTTTTTAACAATTCACTCTCTGGACATCACATCAAGTTCAAATAATTGGAAGGGGGGGGTGCAGCCTTCTCAGGCAACATATTGCTATACAGGAAAATGTTCAACCTACAGCTGAAATTGGGGTAGTAACCGATAAATCTCCTTTTGGTTTAAGCATAAATGAAATGCATGCAGTACGGAAATGACCGTCTTTCTGCCTTACTCTTAAAAAAATGAGTCATTAAAGAAGTCATGAAGATATACACACATTCCACAGAGAAAACATATTCCAAGGCTAGACTTCAAAAGAAAAAATAAAGGCAAAATAAAAATAAAAGCAAAGATAAAAGAGCTCAGGTAGAGAAAATAAAGGTGATGGGTCCTGACCCACAGCCTGTTGAAATCCCCAGTGAAGTTCCTAGGAAATTCAGTAGGCTTGATCAAACTCATCACAACCATTATTATGACAGGATTTCTATTTCTGTTTTATTTTCCCTTTCTGTATCATTTGCAAGAATCTGAAAGGTACAATGAGACTTTTAATTAAATTGCAAAAATGTTTGTCATCTTCTTCTGATGATTTGTACAATTCCTCCTAAGCACATTACCTGTAAATAAATCACTCCTCTTCCTCTCCCCACACTCAATCCAGCAAATATGGACTAGCAAGCTGTCCCTCTCCTTATGGGCTTCTGGTTTTGGGGACAGAAGCAAGCTTGCACTGTTCACTGGCGGGAGAGAGTCCAGAAAATGCTCTTTTTCAGAGGGTGCTGCAAAAGGAGCTCAGCTCTGGGTCAGAACATACTCAGACACCTTGAAAGTTAGGTGTCAAGTACGTTGAATTCACAAAACCACAAAAAAGCAGGGTGAGGAATGACAGATGTAAAACGAAAGGAACAAGATGCCTGCCCGTGGCCCAGGCTCGGTTCCTGGCTGCGCCACGTAGTCCGACCCATAACAGTGAACAAGCCACAGTGTCACCGGGCCCCCGATTGCCTTTTACAAAACGCTGATGATAATTCACTGTCTTACTGGGGGGCAGTAGAGATAAAGTCATTGCTATCTGGAAAGCACTCAGATTTTGTGGCAAGAGAGGCCGAGGAAGAACCTAGGCAGGCAGGTGCTGTTTCTCTCTCTGGCTGGACGCAGTACAGACAAGCTGCTGCGCTTTGCTAGAAAAGACTGGCAGAAAAATCCGAGATCCGCTGAAGTCAGTGCAAGTTTCAGTGACTTGTACTGAATAGACTTGGAAACCAGTTTCAGTATCAACATTTTCTAAATTAAAACCTGCTTAGGTGATCATCAGACCATACACTTGCGTGCCTGTTTCACTCAAATATCTTTTTTCCAATATTCTAAAAACGGGAACTCCAATGACATTCACAAACAACATATGTTCGTTGGATGAACATAACATCAGCTTTTTTTCTTGTGTGTGTGTATGAATATTTTATGGCTCAGTTTTTTCCAGATCCAAGATCAGAATTCAGCTATCAATTTTCTGGACCCTGACACTCCATTTTCTTAATTGATAGTAATTTAAAAATCAAGTGACTTATTTGCACTCTACTTTCTTGTTTAAGAAAAAAGGGAAGCAGACATCTTTATAATAGCTGCCTAGAGAAATGTCATGACAAATTGCAGCATAGATCAGAAATACTACTTAGTGAAGAGCTTAATACAAGCAGCTTAATACATAAATATGAAAAACTAGGAGCAGGATAAAAAAATAGAATCCTAATCTCTTTTGCTCAACTTTGAAATCTCTAAGGCCCACATCCTAAAAAACCTCAGTGCTTTATTACAATCACAAGCAGTCCTCCTTAAGTTAGTAACACTAATACAGTACGTGTGGCAATATTCACTATGATAAGACCTAAAGTACATTTTGTAGTTAGGAATATTGGTTGCATTTTTCCCTTCCTGTTCCTTTTCTTCTATCACTTATAAAACACATATTATGTTATTACTGTATCTCTCTAAAGGGATTCAGATAAACTACTTCCACTACTGCATCAAAGCATGATCTAAATGTTTGGATATGAATCAGTTAAAATCTCCTTTTCACTTTGAAAACCGTGCAAGAGGAATAGCTTTCTTTACATATCAGTTGTCTGAGAGTTAGAGGGATTTTCTCCATACAGGTTCCTATGAAAAACCTCTCCAAGGACAGTGAATTTGGAAATGTATTTTTATATACAAAATGGATCATTTTCTAATTTGATTATTCTATCACAATTTTGTAAAGAAACCCCCAAATACTTTCTTTTCTGACACATGAGGAGAGGAAAGGCATAAGAGCCTCTAACGTTTTTGATGTTCTGTCCACTCTGAATTTAGAGAAAAAATTCAAACATAACTGAAAGACAGTTTCCAAATCTCTATCATCTCTACACTTACAAAGGGTTTATATTCAATAAGCTCTGTGCTAATAAGGCTTCAGAAACCATCAAAAAGTTGTGTGTTTCTCAAGTATACCCAAGAAAGGAAGTGATCAGTCTTCAAAGCAATTGATAATTCATTGACAGATGACAACAATGCTCAACCCAATAAAAACATCTCTTCAGCAGTGAGTTGGAAATCTGACCCGATTTCCAATAGCTGACTGCAATAAAGCACTGAAAATCATAAAGCAACTACCTAACACTTAATACTGGGTTATTACTGGAAAACTATTTTCTTGTGAAAAAAAATAATTTTCTTGTACTGCTACAAGTAAAAGGCAAATAACATCCCTTCCACCTTTTAAAAATATTAATGCCTCCATATTGAGTTTATTTGTGGTTGAAGAAGGAAATACAGGGGACAAATCTTCCCTAGGTGCAAAGCAATATTGCTCTGTGGGCTTCAGTGTAGCTATTTTCATTTATTCTATGTCTGGACCTGGCAGAGGAATTTTTATTTTTTTTTCCCCAGAAAGGTAACAGCTGCCAGCAGCAAACCCAGAAACATCCAGTTTCTGTTATATTTTGCTTTCACATGAAATGGAATGTCTTCAGGGAACACACAGGCATGCTAATGAGACAGGTTCAATGGAGATAGACATACTGGGCCGGCACCTTAGCCCCTGGTCTGGTTACCCTGTGCTGCTAAGGCACTGCAAAGCGGCTGGATAGTTGCCCTAAGGGGGGCATGGGAGGATTTCCATTGCATAGGGATTCTTGCTTATGAACTTTCATTAACACAGGGTTAATTTCTAAGGACACTGAAGAGTCAAAATGTCTTGCAATCATTCCAGGACTGCTACAAAGAGCCATTTTTGTTAAAAATAAAAATAAAAAATCTTGTTTGGATTCATGCAAATGTATTTTGTTTGCAAAGGAGAATATTGAATGTTGGACTTGTTTTAACTCAGCAAATACTGTAATATTAATGTATTCACTGAGTGGATTATGAAATTTATCTTGTAATTTGTTGCTGCTACTAGTTGTCATTTTTGATTCCTGGAAAAATGAAATAAGATTTAACTTCAAAAAGTTCTCCTTTATTATCTAATTAAATAAAGGTGGCAGATTAATTGACTAATTGGTGCTCATATATAGATGGAGGCATATGGAAAGGATTTAAGATTAGACATATGGAAAGGATTTCTAAGATCTGTAAGACTGTGAGCAGCATTTTATCAGATGTTTTGTATACAACACGTGACCTGCACAAAATGCTGCATTCAGCATATAAGCCAGATTCATAAATCGGTAGATCTGAAATTCAGCCTCATGGACATACTCACAACCAGCAAAGATGCAGAATAGTAAATCCATTTTGGACACAAACTCAGCAACAAGGAGGAATCTTAAATACATACTAAAATACCATATTAAATAGTGAGGGTTGGTTTTTTTTTTTAGGGACAGACTCTACCGTTTACTGAGTTACATACAAATAGTTAAAAATTACCCATTCAAATGGGTATCAGTACAAAAGTGCCAGACTTTGAGTAAGATCTTAGTTGGCTGATTTTAGTGTGTACACAGAGGGATAGGGAGAGAAGGTGTGGGGATGTAAGCCACTCCATTTCAGTATTAATTCACAGGGAGATGGTCTAGACAACGGAACTCAATGCCACAATGTACATACAGACTATATACACAGACCTAACAGATACAACCACGCTCGCAGGAAAAAAAGAAAAAGACCAAGTCAGACAGGCCTTGTAAGAGAAAAACAGTTACGTTCTGTTAGGTTAATGGGTTCCAATATCCCTGCCACATCTGCAATGGTTTTAGAGGATTTATACCTGTAGTGAAGCAAAAGATGACCGCATTGCATTATCTTCTTTCAAAAAAAATACAATATATTCTTGAAATACTGCTTTGGTCAAGTGCCTGGGGTTCTTGTTCAACTCTCTAGCAAAGATTTTGGCTGCAACTCAGTATTGTAATGCCTGTTTGGAAATTTTAATAGAGCAACTTGCTACAAGAAGAAACGCGTATTCTTTTACCACCACCCCACCCCCCAGAAAAAAACCCTGTGTCATCTCTACCCTGCAAATGACACCTGAACTTGGGATTTGTCTAAATGCAGTGATGAAATCTTGAAACTCTGTAAGCATTTATCAGCTAGACAACTGTTCACACGGGGCCAAATCAGCAAAGATGGCACTCGCTGTAAAGCTACCACACAGAAAAAGGAGTATTTTTTCTCAAACACAGGTAGAAAGCCAGCAGTCACCCTATAGCTAATGGAGGTACTGGGTACAAGTGTGAGAAGAGGCTGGCTGTCTAACTGCACTACGAAGCAACCCTATTTATTTTCCAAACTTCCTGACATGAAATAGGAATTGCCTCCACTGATGATCTTGGACGAGTTATAGCTCAATTCTTGCAATTAGCATTTGTTTCTTATAGCCTCATCCCAATACTCCTATGAAGTTTTGCATGCCAGGATATTTACAACAACTAATTTTTCAGTTTCTAGTGCTAATTATGCCTGCAAATAAGGAATGATACATTTCAAGATACTGATTCAGTTTATCCTCTGGAATGTGGGTACCCTGTTATTCTGACTGTACCTTCCCCTATTTACTTAACCCAGCTGTAATAGTAACTCTTAGTCAAAATATGCACAAGTACCCATAGCGCCCACAAATAATGAATAATGAATTTGAAAATACTGATGCTTTCCCTCAATTTACTTCTCTGGAAATAGCAAAATACCGCAGTTCATCAAAGTTAAAAGCCCTAACTTTTCCTAATCCTAACCATAACCTTAACCGAGACCCAGACCCTGACTGAAAGAGGCCTGGGAACCCAGCACTGCCTGCAAATCAAAAAGAATAATTCCTTCAAAGCTAGTGATACTTTGCTCTTGTTTTATCTCCAGGAACTTGCAAAGTCGCACACTCATCTTGGCTGCTGTCTCCCTGCTTTTTCTAACTCACAGCCTAACTCCAGCTTAAAGCAGACAACTACATAAAGTTTCCCCCACAGAAACTGGAACATATCACAGCTTGTCACACTTAACACTTTCCTGACCCTAACCCTAAGTCTAACCTAACTAAGCATGGGAACTGAATAAAGGTTAACAGATTATTCGCGCTTTTTGTTCACCTGTCGGAAAGTTGCAAAAGACTGCAGCCACTCCTGCACTATAGACTCCACTTTTCCAAACCTGAACCTTACTCCTAACCTTAGATAGGCATGAGAAACCTCTTACAGCCTCCAGCACAGAATGGGAGAGCAGACAAAATACCAGCTTTCAAGCCAGCATGCCCAAAGCAGTGCCGATGATGGAAAACATTTTATTAACAGCATCTCAAATGGTATATTAAATAATTTGATACTCCTCACTTTAGGAAATCTAATAAAACAGGTATAAACTAGTCTCACAAAAAAACTAATTTTATGTAGTGAACAGTGTATACTAATTTCGTCACGGTTAGTAGGAGTATAAAACATCTCGTAATATGCTGTGAGGCACTGCAACAGTCAAAATACATACAGAAATACACTAATAATACTGTTAATTTCTGCATACTACTTAGAACTATAGAAGGAAAGGGGAAATATACGTTGGCAAATGGTATTATTTTTGAAAGGTTATAACCCAGCCTTCATGTTCACTTGTATGATAACCCCAAATTTCCTTATCAATCCTACACTTAAAACAAGAGAGATGTAAAAGATTGAATCAAGACTCTGTGACTTCAGAGAAATACTGTATACATTAAAACAAGCAGTAGTAATGCCCCAGAAGATCTTAAAACCTGTTGACAGACCCATGTTTCCCCCATCCTGCTAGGCTCCTCTCAGCTATGTCTGTGTGTGTTGTTTCCAAATCTGAGCTTTATCTAAGTGTGTCAGGTACCAACTCATATTTTTCTTATTTTCTGTCATGTGCATCAGCTGGTCCCTTTCTCTAACACAGGAATCACAAATTGTTGCAGAAGTGACTCAGTAGAAATATGTCTCAAAGATGAGTTCAAGGAAAAAAAAAATTAGAACAACATTTGAAAAGCAAAACTATCCCTCTTTTAATTGTGGTTTCTGATTTTACAGATCTCTGTATTTTTGTGCAATCCCACCCAGGTTGCCCATTCCCAATTTACAGGGCCCACACGCGCCTCCGTGCACCAGCTGCGGCAACTGAAAGTAATTATCACTCCAGACACAATAAGGTGTTAAAGGTAGTGGTGAGCATTTTGTGCAAAAAGAAAAAATTAGGAAGAAGGGAACCTGATGAAAGGAGATTAGTGTCCGTTAGCCTTTTGGAGAAGAACAGGGGAAAGCAAAGAGGGGGAACGAAATAATAAATAACCCCATTCCTTAGGGAATACTTGCATATGTAGCAGACAATGAAATAAAAGTTTTCTTTGAAGAGTGAGTTCCTTTTTGTATGAAGTAAACGGTACCAAATGAAATCACAGAGTTATGTTACAGTGGACGTATAACTGATCAAAAGAGTGACAGGATGGAGTTATGAGAACAGAGACTAAGAAAAACAGAATTAAAACAAAACGTACTTCTTTGGAAAATAACCTACAGCACCCAGGGAACGGGAATAGCCACTGCTAGAGAGCTCACGGAGCCCCTATTTTAGGAGCAGCCTAGCAGACCATTCAATACCTGCCCTGAGCTTTTTTTGTGGGGTGGGAGGGAAAGAGGAGAGACAGTGTGCGCGGGAGGGAAGATCTTACTAGAAAAGTTGTCAGAGGCAAGGCAGGGAGGGCATGGAAGAATACAAGTTCGCTCCAGAAACAGCAGAGAGGTCGGATCCATTCTGACTCTCAGTCTCTTTCCAGGGGATCTAATTTGCAGTGAAGCCCCTGGGACTCCTGTCACCAGCAGTAGTAGGAATGAGATCACAGCCTAAGTATTCGTTCTACGTATTCCAAGAAAGTAGATTTTAGTACAGCAAAGGACTCGCATAAGGATCTCTGTGAATTACTAAGGTATGCATATGCTGAGAAATACTACTGTACAGAAGCTGTTGAGGGAATGGATTTTTTTGAGCTCTGTTATATTTCTGCAAGGGGTACAGGTTTATTTATATAGGTAATAGCTGCTCATTCTGATCTGATTTTCACCAGTTTTTCCTCTGAATTAATTCCTCTGATGATTTACTGCCACTGAATTGCTGGTGTGGGTATTCCCTAGCCTTTTCAGGAGTGGTCAGCTCTGCTACGGGGCAATGTCCAGCAGCTATAGATGAAATCGGTGATAACCCCATCAGCTAGCACAACAGCACCTGGAATACATGCTGTCATCAAGAATATTCAGTCTTTACAATGTGTAAATTCACACCTTAGTTGACTACCCACTAATTTGTTTGAGACATCCTAGATGCTGATCAGACTCCTTATTTACTCAAGTGAAGCAAAAGTAGAATCAGACATGGAGCAATGTGAAATATTTCCAAAGAAATTGCACCCAGCTTGCCTGCTTTGTTAGAAGCTTCCAATTCAACAGAGCTCAAAGCTCAAAAAAATAAACAAACTGCAGTTTATGGAGCATTCAAAGCAAGGACCATTTTATACAGCTGTAAACTAATGTACATGTTTCCACATGGATTTTCTGGGTTTGAATAGCTCTGACTTCAGGCTGCACAAACCTTTCCACTTGTCTTTTGTACTGGAGATTTTTGAATGCTGTAAAATCCCCAGCTTTGGAAATGTGAGCAGATACAAATTTAAGCAAATAGTTGCGATTTGGTTTTGGGGTTTTTGTTCACAAATCTCTGCAAACCAAAAGACACCCTTATTGGCAGGGCAAAAGAACCTTTCCAGTGCCCCTTGCAAAACATCTTCCAGCCTCGTGGAGCAATAAATTAGCTCAGATGTTCCCGAGTAAAAAGAAACACCCAAGGCCAACTGGAAAGCGTCATCATGTCCACCACAGTGGGCCTGCAGCATTGACTCTTGATGTACTTTCCTCGACACATCCTCTCCCTAGGTGGTAGAAAAAAGGCAGTGTCGGACAGGTGACTAAGTGAAGGAGAGGTAATATAGATGTATATATAAAAAAGTCTAGTGCTTCCTGAACCAACTTTCTTCTGCTGCCTGCCTTTTTTCTAGTTAGTTCCTTGATCAAAAATAAGATGATATATTGCCTTAGAAGGCAGTCAGCTGGAAATGAAGCAAGAGTGGATGATGCTCCCTGGACTTTTTGGTGGACTATAGGAATCTACTGATCACGCTGTTTCTTTAGAAGTCTGTTCCTTCAGTAAAAATCCTCCCTCATTTTCTCCTCTCACCTTGTAATCTCCGTACCAAGTACCAGAAATGAACCATTATATGTTGGGGCAACATATTCTTCCTCTATGCATACATATGCAAGCTGATCGGTGTTTGTGTCGCTGCACAGCATTATCAGTTCAGTTCATTTCCATGTTACACACTGGTGCTAGAAGTTTATGTGATGAATCAGTCAGATATGATGTATTCAATGGCTGTGTGGTTTCAGTTTCTGAAGCTACAAAACAATTTAAGCAAAATTTTAAAAAAGAAAAAAAATTATAAGGACATGAACCAATCTGCAGAATGAAATGTAATTTCATGAATGAAATGAAATGAAATTGTTTATAGCTTTTTTTCATTGTGAGAAAGAGCTACTTTACATGGGTTAAAGTAGATTAAAAATACTGGATGGAGGAAAAAGTCTAGCGATCACATTTCTAGAGGAGGCAGAGGCTACTGATTTTGGTTAAGGGCCTATCCCTTCAAATGCTTATACATGTAGGTAACTCATGTTCAAGTGATCAAAGTTACCTTTATATGCACAAAGTGATACAACTGGCCCCAAAGTCACCTTAGGTAAGCATGCGAACATTAAGTGACATGATGGTGAGTACTAAAAAAAGTAGCTGTTGTTGGACTCAAAACTGTTGAACACTTGGAGGCTATAAAAGTATAACACAACATAGGCATTAAACATACCACGTTGTTAGCACAAGCCATTACACTGATGCCCTGTAATGCTTCCTTTGCCACTTCTCTCATATTATGGGAATGTTTTTCTAGACCTTCATCATTCGCTGAAGCAGAAACTGCCTTTGGGAAAGAACGAGACCAAAAGCATTATATGGCATTATGTGTTCATCGGCAGAGCACACACGTGAAAGGCAACACCATTCAGCTCCTCCTGACTTGACATGGGGCAATTACCAGCAGAATATACTCTGAAAATCTTCAGAGTAATTCTTTCCCCAGCCTTTTTGTTAAATATTCAAATTGGGGAAAAGATTTTCAGAATTATACAGGGAGGAGTCCAAAATTCAATTGATCAACTACTAGCAATTCAGATATTAAATTGTTTGTGATCCATCACTTCATCTTTTTCTGAAATTGCCTCATGGGGAAACACTACAAAATAAAACTTCAATACTACTATAAGCTCCAAATAAAGCTTTTCTCTTTGATTGCCTCTATCTCATCTGTCTGCTTAGATTTGTGTGTCTAGTTAAGTGAATACAGAAGACCATACACTTGAAATGAAAACTACACAGAGTACACTCTTGACTTGTTACCATAATTTACCTTCTAAGTGGAACCTCTTATAAGCCTACTCAATTATATTTAAAATGACTGCACCTTTATTTCAACACAGTACACATGCTGAACCTGTGGTCTAAAATCCTGAGCTGATGCAAAATTGCAGAGCCTCATCAAAATTCATAGGGGATTCCTGATTTACACCAGCATACACAGGGCCTCCAGAACCTATCAAACTGTAACACTTCTCCCATGGGGAACAATATCAGTGTTAAGCAAAAAAATAAAGTTGGTTTTATATCTAATGTTGATTTCTTTTCTAATATGATACCTTAGTTTATGCTTTTTCATGCAACGATACCTTGAATGCATGGCAGGTTTACACTGAAAAACACAGTTTAAAAATACTTGTTAAATGCTGAAGGCTTGACAGTTCCTTTAAATAATACTGAAAAAAAATGCACAAGAACATTTTGGTAGTGGAATGAAAAATGCTGCAGTTTACAGCTCTGTATGTCACCAAGAAATTAGTATAGATTTTTTTTCTAGGGACACTGTCAGGGCTGGCAGGCCTAAAATTAGACATACCAGGTACGCACTTCACACTGTCCCTCAGGTCTGCCTGTCAGCTCCCTGGGAACAAGATTCCTGTATATTTCAATACCCTTCCTGCTCCACGTATCCCCGAGAACAAAGCCGACGGGCAGAGCGCAGCACTTCATGACACACATATCTGCAATCAGGAAGCAACCCATCACCTGGGGTTTGCTCCTGGCGGGTCACCTATTTAAAAAGCAGTATTACATTACTCGGAAATAAAGAAACATTTATATGTAATCTGGAACAGTGGAAACTGAAATATGGGTGGCTGAGCTATTTTAAAATATTCAGTGTTATTTTGAAGTGATAACCAGATATGAACTGAAAAATAAATCAATGAGTTCTCTAGTGATAAACTATCAATATTAACTAAAGGTCAGGAACAGTCAGATTTTGTTTGTCTTAGGCTTTGCTTTTCACAGTTGACATGAATTCATTTTAAACCTGTACCATTTGCCACTACTTTTTTTTTTTTTTTTAAACAAAAAACGACAGTAGGGTCTCATTTACTACATCATTTACCTTTTTCCAATTACACAAATGACTGAAGTTGACAGTGGTGTGTTTTTGAGCATAAATATGATAATTTACTACTGGGAAAGAGATAACATGATCCTTTTTATTCTGCCACACTCTGCTTGCAATGCTGTGCAGAATCTTAATTGAAATATTTTTAAATAGTGTCTAAAACAACGTTTAGGGTTGTTTTTTGTTGGTTTTTTTTGTTTTTTTTTAAATAACAGCTCTTGAAGCATTTTCATTTCTTATGCCATGTGTCCTTTTGCTCCTGCTTTTCATCCATTCTGGTATAACCGACTCTGTCTGGATCATGAGTTATCATTGGCTGCCAGTGGAATGCTACAATGCAATTTGTCATATTGAAACATGGGCTAGCCCCACATGGCTGCAAAGAATCATTCACTTTCTAATAAATCAAACATTTTCTAAAATTCCTTCTTCTCTGACATAAAACAGTGGGATAGACAATGCCGCTTGAGAACTGAGAAGAGATGGTGATAAAAATGCCTTTTTTGTTCAGCACTATTGAATTATTTTGAGTACTGAATTGCAACTACCAAATCCAAGCTCACATCCTTGCAAAGTTGGCTGGTATTTTTTTTTCCTTTCAAATTCAATCACTGTACTGTTTGTCTACTGTAACTAGAATGTTTCTACACTTCACCTAATTATCAACATTGTTTTTCCATTTAACAGTAACAAAATCCTAGCCCCTTTGAAATCACTGCAAATTTTGCCATGAAAACATGCAGCTTCTAAAGCTATGTTATTATGTCTCTGACAATCTTTCAAAACTATTTATCTGATAGAGGCCCCAAAAATTACAGAATATGAAAGGCTAAAACAACAAACAAATTAATTTTTTTTTGTAATACCACTAAAAGTTTTGAAAGTTACCATAAGTGTCACTTCTCTGCAGCTGTAGCTTTTCTGCCAAATCTTTGGAAGTCCAGTTATTTGGAGAGTACATCTGGGATTTCCAACAGTACATTACGATTTATTTTGAACTGCGGAAGTGACATTAATGGCTATCATCTACTCAGGAAGAAGCATATGCTGGGATGAATCCTGAGAGTCTATCAAAGAGCAATCCCTACTGACTGCATTTGTACAGTTTACAGTTGAGTGTTACACTCTTGCATTAAGTTACTAACATAAGATCTTTTAGGATGGCTTTATTACTTACTTACCACATTTTTAAAGGTATGCTGTTGTAAGTGTCTCTTAAGGCTGCTAATTCCATCTGCTAAGATGTCAAACATCCCACATCAGGAATGTCTTTTCTATAACTTTCATACTTGTCCACCAAGCCAAAGCTGCCTTTTATCTTATGATTTAGGAAGGGGAGGGAATTGTGGCTCCCTTATATCAGTTTATGGTCCCAAGATTTAGAATCTGTATGGAATCTGTACCATATGTTTGACTACAATCTGTGCAAACTTTGCTAGGAACACACTCCTGTAACAGAGCCCAAACAATCACGCAATGCTGAAAGGTAGCAGGAGGTTGAATTTCCATCAAAGGCTGGGTATTGCTGTAAAACAGCAGTGACAACCTGCAGGAAGCACTGGGGCCCTTCCACAGTAACGCAAAAACAAACTTGTCCACAGAGTCACAGCTCAGCCTCAGACATCACTTAGGACAAAAAGGAAGGGAGGACCCTTAAGGAATCCTACATCTCGCTGTTTCTCCAGCAGCAGAGCAGTGTGAGCTGGTCACATCTGGATCCAACAAACAAAGAAGGACTGGGTTCCTTCACCACATCGCAGAGTTTACCTGAGATCCTTCTGTCTGGTTTGAAGACAGGTTCAATTTGTGCCCTGGTTAAGGCTGGTGTTTGAGCAATAGACGTGATTAACACTGCTAAAAACAGTTTAGCAGAAGACCAGCTAGGACAGCTGCTGGCTGGCGCTGACTACCAACACATTAACAAATAGAGGGCCTTTTTCCTTTGGCCCATTTCAAGGGTGTAATCTATTATTTCTACAGGTCTAGTGAAGAGTTCAGGAAAATGGGACATAGTGCGAAACCCAGCTTTGTAGCTTGCCTATCTTATAGCCACCTGGGAAGTAACATTCTCTTGATAATGAATTTTTACGGAAGACTTACAAAAGTATGTAGTGCTGACTTGTACACTAAGATCAGGCAAGAGGGAATTCTGCTGAAAACTCTTCCAAATCTGGTTTGTCACCATGAGATCATAAAACTTCTTACTTGCTTCCATAGGCCAGAATCAGGCCCAAAATGCAAGAACGTTGCCTAGCATAAAAGACCCTCCAGTTTGCAAATGTGTGATCATGTACTTATCACAACACAGTCTAGCACCTGGGAATTCACACAGTAAGAAACCAAAAAAAACAAGGCAGTAAGGGATTTAGCAGTACGAACTGCTTTTGCATGGCCTTAACGATGGTCAAGGTCAATTTAGGCTGAGTCTCTACAGTACATAGCCTTTACATTTTTTTTCCCCCTCCAATTGCATTAGCAATAATCACAAACATGTTAGGAACAAGATCTAATCTGAATGAGTTTGCTTTGATTTAGCCTGTTTACGTCTAAATCATGCATCAGTCTGGTTCTAATTCAAGCTATTTACTGGCACCTATGTAGGAAAAGTCCATTTATTTCTAGTCATTCTTTTGATGTAAACAAAATCTTTGTCCTGCAGCTATATCTTAACTACATTAGGAGGCACAATAGCTATGTAATGATAGCATATGCACTTCTGTCACTGCATATGTTATTTTTGCCAACCTGGAAGTAAATTAACATCAATAGCAGTCTACCTGTAGTGGCTTAATCACAGACAAATTCTTGAGTTCCTCTCCCAGTAGTGTTACTTACAGTCAGCATGATCCCAAGGCACTAAGGAACCTCACTGACCCCCTTGTCTCATCTGCAAAGTAGGGATAACAATATGGGGTGGTGGAAGGATGTATTGGTAATATTTGTAAAGCGCTTTGAAGATGCTGAGAGTGCCAAGTGTTATCATGGTTTCTAAGCTCTGAAATGTTTGATATGATTATGTGCACACATAATTTTTAATGGTAATTCAGAGTGCAAATTAGAGATGATATTTACATTTCTTCCAGGCAAGCTTAATTTCCAGTTATCAAGGAAAATATCTATTGCATAAATAGGGTATCAGCTATTCAAAAGTTCCCTTAGGGCCTACCAGTTCTATAGCATGCCATTTTTTTAAGCTGTCCATGAGATGACAGACTGTAGCTGTTCCCTTGGAGGTATTATGGATTACTGATGAAACAATAACCAGAAGTAATATTTTCCCATCAAAACCGGAGCCTAGGGTTTTTGTTGTTGTTATTTTTCTCCTAACAACACATGCTTTCAAAAAGACCTTGCCTTCATTTATACATAATTTGCAAACCTATATACACAACCCCTGAAAATATAATTAAATTCATAATGGGATTTTTTTGAGCAAAAGTCTGTACTTCTCTTCCGTCAAAAGCACAGAACTGTCAGCCTTTGCAGTTGGTAAATTTAGCATTTCTGTTTGCTGAAGAAAGCCATCTGAGGCTGAACGTGTTTATTAGTCAACTTCTACTACAGCAGTCTTGGACTCGAAGAGACAACAATGCAGACAATGTCGTTAAACATCAGGCCTGTGACCGATGGCCAGAAGAAAGGAAGTGACACAACCTGGAGGTGGTCTCTGCTGAGAAAAGATCTAGCAGTTGGAGCTCTGTTTAGTCTGCTGATCAGTGGCCCGAGAAAAGATGGTGCAGTCCACAGAGCACTAGTCAAAATGCCCCACGTAACCTTAAGCAAGTTACTAGTACACAAACCCACAAAGAAATAGCAGTGCTTAACTCCTTCGGAAACCAGGAAGAGTTGATCACCTAAATGCTTCTGTGGCTCTGAAGGGTAATCTCTATGTCTCAGTTCCCCACCAACAAAACAGATACAGTGGTACTTCTTGTCACCTCAGAGGGGACTTGTAAGAAAAAAACCATTAAATGCTGGGCTTTCAGAGACAAGGACCACAGAAGTACTTCACATAGCTCCAGTCTCTGAATTTCCTTTCATATGCTCATTTACCCATTCACCTGAAAAACTGTGTAATAGAACAGAATCACAGAATGCCAAAATCACTGGGGCCAGGGGAAGGCACCTCTGCTGCTGACCAGTCCAACTCAAGCAGAGCAGGTTGCTGAGGGCTGTGTCCAGGTGGGTTTTGAGTCTCTCCAAGGATGGAGGCTCCACAGCTTCTCTGGGCAACACGTTCCAGCATTTGTCCAGGCTCACAGGAAAGATTTTCCTATGTCTAAACAGAATTTCTTTTAACAGTGGTTTGGTACATCAGCTATAATCCAAAAGGCCAAACATCACCTTGATAAAAAGTTCACCACACCAAACAAAAATCTGAAACAATGTGTTTCAATCTGTGTGTATCTTAAACTGCAGATGGTCAACTCTGTAAACCACCTGGCACAAGTGACCCAGTATGTTCTCAACATTAATGGGACAATGTTTGACTCTTCATATTAATCAGCTTGCATCCTGTCTTTAATTGCAGTCTTTTAGGGGCAGATAATATCTCAATCTCACAGGAAATCTTCATGCTCCTCAGGTAGAGTTTGCAGGCTGAGCCTGAGATACTGACTGTTGAGGTACCCTGCTAGAGGTATCCAAACAGACTAGTTTAAGCTTCACTTGTCTATGCCAAAGCAAGGCACAGTCACAGCATGGACTAGCGTATGGCCAATAATAGGGACAACACACTTTCATCAGCACACTTTCCAAAGTATGGGGGGATTTTGGAAAAACACCGTGCTAATTTTAATGCATTACAATTATTATTCCATGTCTCAGTTAAAATCCTGACAGCTGGTTTAATTTGCATCTCAATTCTCTGAAACTTTCGCAGATTTTCTCCACATACAGCTTACCTCAAATGCCTGGACTTCCTTAGAAAAAGTTGCAAAATATACACATTTCAAAATGGGAAAGCAGAGATACAATGCAGTGAGACTGTCAAACCCAGGAATCTCAACTAAAACATGTTCAAAATAAATAACTTGTCAGGATGTGTACACTACATCCGCATCGGTGAGATTTATTGAAGATTAGTTTAACACTTTTCTGGCTGAAGGAACAAGGTTGGCCTAAGATCCCAGTCTGCCTTGTGCTCCCAGCTCCTCATGCACACAGGCACGCACTTCCCTTTGGGTTGCACCAGGTAATGATGCAGCATTGTTAAATGCTGTGCAGGATTTCAGGAATTTTGTTCAAAGACTGATTCTGTTTGGCTTTAGTGTCCCTGTCCCCTACAGCCATAAAAGCTTTTGGTTTTCAGCTCTTTTATTTTTGTTTGCTTGTGTTGTTGTGAGAACTGGAGATCTTAGTCTCCCCTTTTCCCTGTAACCTTTGCCTCTTTCTGTCTCCATTCTGACAGTAAAAAGGCTGCACAGTGAACAGACCCAGCCTGTGTCACTACAAAGTGGGGGTGAAAGAAAAGGGGGAAGAAAAGGTTTGTCTTAAACTATCAGACCATTAATGTTTAGTTTCTTTAATGTGTAACATTTAGAAAGATACCTGAAATAAAGGCCTCTCTAACCAAACAATGCACGCATCGAACAACAGATCCCAATTTGGGACTTCGGGAGTTCCTGGCCAATTGCTAAGAGTTTGCGCTCCCCTCACTCAAGGGAGGTCTGAAATGTCAAAATCTTCTGTCATGCCACTTGTCATATCACATCCCACAAAGGAACATGGAAGCCATCATCTGTTCTGCTGTTTATTGTCATGAAACCCCATAAATACTCACTCTCCATAAACAGTAACAGCCCAATTAAAGCACTCTTTACCAAGCGTGATCATTTTCAGACAGAAAGTATTGATTTATCCACCTATGGGCACTGCATAGAAACATCTCTTAATGAGAACGGTAGTGACCTCCGAACTCTGCTCTTTCACCCTGTAATATACTCTCTCAATTTTCTGTTAAGTGGTCTAGTGGCACATCAGCAGAGATGGAAAGACACTCTGATTCTTTAATGTCGACACTGGAAGGCTCGCAAGGAATGCTCAAATCTTCATTGTAATGGGAGGTGAACAGAAAGGTCACTTATATGCAGGGCTTTCAGCTTGTTTGACAAGGCTTCTTTAATAAGTGAAACATTGTTGGGGTACACTTGTCCGTCAACTGCCTTTGGCACTCAGCACCAACGCAGCCAAACACAAACAGTTGCTATCTCATCGCCTGGTGCTGGAGTCATTTCACCTGCCCAGAAATCCTTTGCAAAATTTACAGGTTGGTGGATTGGGGGTTTTTAGTACTCAACAATAGGAAGCAAAAGAGACCCTTGATTTTATTCTGTTCAGCAGCTTAAATTTGTGAGCTTACTGTGTGTGTAATTGACAGCAGACATGGTGTACTAAGCCGGCGCATCCGTTACTTTGATTAATCCTCCTTTGGAGTGTGATATTGTTTGATATACAGTACAGGGCTGACACAGGTTACTGTAATGCCACTTTACCAAACGTATTACAAAATTGTGCAGGGAGTATACAGCATTCGTGCAGATAAATGCACACAAGAGGAAATTCTAACAGCTTTTAATTTCCATGCTTTTCAGTTTTATTGTTGTAAATGCAACTGTTTATAGGACTAATGACACAGGCTGGCTCGACTGAGTCAATTACACCAGTAGGCACTTGGATCAGATATTTTGCCTGCTTTCCATTTGCACTGTCTATGCTTCTGATATTTGACTAAATTACATTGCACCATGGTGCATTGGCACTTACCATATGTTGTATCTCAAAGCATTTGAAAGGACAATAACAAAAAATAATAATATACAACATGTAGTTCAAAGTCAGTACGCAGGCAAGAGTGTCAATCATTAGGAGCTACATTCAGCAAATAGCCCGGAGTGTTGCATTACTGTGTCCTCTAATCTGTGGTGGTGTTAAATGAGTAGGAAAGTTGGTAAGGATGCCAGGGACACTGACTGCTCTAAACTGTGTGGGACTACTTGTGCGCATCTGTGAGTGCGCATGTTTGTTTGTTTTGGGGCAAGAGGGATATTTGGTGAATTTTAATACTCATGAAAGTTAGACACTAATAGCACCATCTGGCCTACCACACAGAACTCCACAAACTTCCTCCACACAGATCTGCCAATGCACTTCAGCTCTGACCTCCAACACCCCTTCAATTCCAGTAATGAGTCTGCAGCATCTCTTGAGAAGAAACTGTCAATTGTTCTGATTTCTGCTAAATTGTGTTATGCTTAGCAATGTGGGCAACTGCCCACTAGTGACTAGCCTGAGGCCGCTAAACTCCAATCTGAACCTTGCCTTCTGGAGGTGAAGAGCTTGCTTGATATACCCAGGCACCATTTTACAAGCCCCATCTCCTTTTAGTTCACTCACTCATGAAAAGTACACAGAACAAATCTGCATTTAAAGTCAATTCAAAACATGGGATGATGAGGTTTTGTGACTCTTCCTTTCAGACCTTTCTCTGACCCTGAGAATTTCTGGTTTTAAACACTGGTGCAAAGTGTCCAAGGAAGAACCTTTCTGTGCGAGCCAGTTTGCCGTGCATATATCTCTCAGGATCGAGTTCCAGAATGGGGTGGCAAGACCTGCCATGTCTGTTCTGGGCAAACTGTATAAATCCAACAAAAGTAGATTTGTATATCACTGCATCTTCCTTTAATTTGAATCAAAACCACTCTTGGCACTTTGACTGTTGGAATCATTTGATTTGTTAACCACACAACTACATGACAGTACTTATAATAACCATTAAGGAATAAATAAAGCCATTCTTGAACATGTTAGTGCTCTGCCCAGACCTTCTTTTCCTATGTTTCATGTACAATTTAGACCCGGGTCTTTTTTTGACATTGTTTTTAAATGGCAACTTTCTGACACTGATTTTTGGATTGCGCAGTAGTGCTGCTGGAAGTTTTCACATTTGATCATAACAGAGGGAAGTTGTGCCATAGTAGTGAACTAAGAATTTGTCAGACTTGATCTGGTCCATAGTTGCTAGAGATAGTGTATGACCTCTTCAAATAGTCAGTTTAAGATGTTTGAAAAGAAGATGCAAGAAATCACGATGGTTTGGGGTAACCTTACCACCTCTAAGATTTGATTTTACTTTTTACACTGTTGGCTGTAATGTGAGGCTTTACATTCCCTTCAAAATGGGTTAGCATGAAACATTTTAATTACGGATATTCTTATTATCCGTAAGAATGTTAGAACTCTCCCTACATCTTGGTCTCAGATCTGGGAACTGAGATCTGCAGCTCAGGGTGAACATTTGGCTACAGCAGTTTTGACCAAATTAAATGAATGAACGATATTAACAAGTAATCTAATTAAGTGCATATTACCATGTTTGTGTATATTCTACAGTCCATGCCACCTACCATAAAGGTATTAGAGCTCATCAGTGCAAAGAATATTGCCTTCAACTCCAGTAAAAGGAATAATTTCCCTGCAGGGCAGTAACACTCTTCAACATGGTGAACAGCCACAGGCTGCGGGGTTGTGACTTTATGGTAAATAGCTACCTCTTTCATCAACAGAGCAATGAATTGGAAGAGCCCCTGGTGAAATGTATGAGGGTAATTTGATTTCTTCAGGTATAAACATGCAACCCACTCGTTTTCAGGCACTGCTAATTAGGCTGGGTTATCCAGATGCCTTGGGGTAATTATTTTGGCTGTACTTACTGATAGCTGGGAGGGTTGCAAATGTCAGCCGTGTTCTTTCCCACCTTTGGCCACTGTCCCAGTGATTCATACTGCAGTGATCCTAAGCAGGCATCCTTTCTAAGGGGCATAATTCTACTCTCTCAATAAACACGTCTAATTCTCAGTTTCCATTAGGGTTACTTAGAGTTTTCTGACTGATGGTCAAACACACAGACGGAGCAATGTCCCTATTTCTGTGTGCCTTTAAGTGAAAAACTAAGAGATAAGCCTTGCTTCCCTTTTTTTTTTACATGCTTCTAAGTATAACTGTTTTTCAGCAATTCAGCCCAGTGAAAAAATTACAGTGAATTACACCCCTACACTGCCTAATTAAAAAAAAAAAGAGGAAGACAATTGAGCAATAAAAGCAGGTATATGCAAAAGAAATCACTATTCCCACTGATAAAATACAGCTATCCATGGAGCAAAACACAGCAGGTTTTATGCAACACAATCACTGAGTATAGCGACATCAAGTAGTAAGCTCCTTTGGACACCTAGACTGTGTGATCAAATACTGCATGAAATTCAGACCACAGCATGTAGGGGAGCTAGCCAGGGTTGGAATATGACCAACAAGGACTTGATCTTAAAAGATATTCCTGATATTCTGAGAAAGACCATAACAGAATCCACAAGGGATTACCTCTACATCATACAACCTGTCATTTCTCTGCACCTCTAGTATTTTCCTCTTTCCATTCTTTCTGCAGAGTCCCTTTGCTCCCACCCCTTCCTCTTTTTGTTTATAGTTTTTAATTTTAGAGAAGTTCTTGTAACAAAGGAGAGATTGGAGACCAGTGTGGAATTCTGACCAGAAGAGGGAAATAATGGGAGCTATTCCGCACTGTCGTGAGAGTGCAAAGTTGTTTCATTCCACCATATAACGCAGGATTTTCTAGGGATAACGGACAAGTTGAAATGTCATGTTATACCACCAGGGTGCAAGCCTGAAGATGCTCCTAACTA
This sequence comes from Haliaeetus albicilla, assembly GCF_947461875.1. Taxonomy (NCBI): domain Eukaryota; kingdom Metazoa; phylum Chordata; class Aves; order Accipitriformes; family Accipitridae; genus Haliaeetus; species Haliaeetus albicilla. The sequence continues at coordinate 23,584,249 of NC_091494.1, read as the reverse complement.
GCTCTTCTCTCAGCAGTCAGCTCTTTGAAGTTGTACCCATCATTCCACACTAGCAATGTCACTTGAACAGAACTCTGGTATGAATAATTGATTTTCAGGGATCTGTCTAAATTATATAAACAATATTACATACTAAAACAAGAGCAGGACTAGCAATTGTTTAGGGTTGACCTCAAACAAAAAAATTCTACCAACTTAGCCAAAATAAATTATTCAAAATATATATACACACACATATCTGTAAGTGTATATTTTTATCTACTTAATGTAGTAGAAGAGTAGAGAAATACTTATATATGTATATATACCTTTATTTAAACAAAACTTGAACATGGAAATGAATGCTCTATTTCACTTTTTATTTTATATATATATGCACAGAGATACATGCATGATACATGTAAATAAACGTGTAATTTTGATTGGTTTTTTTCTATTTGAAATGATTTGGCAAACTTCAGTAATCTGAAACACTTTCCCCTCTTTTATTTAGAAAAGAAACATAATTTTGAGGGCATAAGGATGCTCAGCCAAGATCTGCATAATGCAGCAAGACAAGGGAAAACCCTGCTCTTCCAAGACAGACATTCACAAAGGTAGATAATAGAAAATGGATATGTAGGGTTCAATAGCTCCAGGTAGTTTCTGTAGCTCATGGCTTTACTCACCGAAACACAAACAGTCCAGCAAGGGTCTTAGAAAGCCCTAATGCCTCCTGCTCTGGCTAACACCTGAACAGCAGTGATGGTACAACTCCACAGCCATGAGCATCTTCATGCCTCAAATCATCTGGCAGTACAGATTTGAGCTGATTTATGAATGGGAACAAAACTACCTTTCACCTGAACACTGCTGTACTGGCCAGAGCATACAGTAACAAGTTTTGGGGGTAGCACTGTGCCTTTTGGACAGTCTCCTGCTCTTCTGTTTGTGCACTGTAGTCTTATCCCATGGTGGGAAGATTTTGATGGTTTAGACAATTCCTCCATCCCACTGCACACACAGGGATGTTTCTCTCTCTTCTCAGAAGCACACTAAAGAGCAGAACACTGACCTGGACCTCCAAGCCTGCACGCACAGGAGCAGCTCTCCTTCTCACGAGTTATGCTATTGACATTGGTCATATATAGTCATTTTCTCCAATTGAACCATTTATGTGACAAAGGACTCCTTGTGTTTGGAAAGGGTACTCATGTGAGCAACAGTTTGCCGGTCTCTAGTGCTGATTTCTCTGCTAATAACACAAGGGGGAGAAAATGTTGTTAATATTCAAACCTCTGAGATTTATTAACTTTTTGCGCAATGCACATTTATAAGTGTAAATGATGCAGAAAATTCATGTACATGATAATCAATTAAGAACAGTATTTTACACGAAAACTAAGACTCCACACACTGCATAAATGACATACTTTACTCTAAATTGACCTAATACATTTCCAGGAATGTGTCAATTAAAATTTTAGCCTTTTGGAAGAGGGGAAGAAAGACTATGAAATCAAGGCTATTAAATACTGGGAAAAAAATCAGAATATTCGTTTCCAGCTGGCACAGTTAGAGAGGTTAAAATTTTAAAGACATAAAGAAGCCAAACAAAAAAAAAAAAGAAAAAAAAGAAACAAACCAAACCTACAGAATTAGGCACTAACTTGCTGCTGCCCCACTCTCGGACATTTCACTCTCCGTTTTGTGACATTTTGATTTTTTGGATGGTCTAACCCTTGTTTCTGTTAACAAAGGGAGATTGCAGGAGGCAAAATAGCACCGCCATCCCTTCAGGATATCTATAATCTCTGATTTAGAGCCACCTTCCTACCACAGAGTAGTTAAATAAGAGAAAAAAAAAATCTTTTGAAATGGCACAAACCCTTTCCATATCCAACAGCATATTTTACTATAATACATAAAAGGTCTTTCCATAGTTAC